>NW_017189516.1:33158055-33489136 GCF_001704415.2 Capra hircus | reverse complement strand
TTACTTTTTTTCATTCCAAATTGCTCTACTAAGATTCATTAATATTCTTGCATGTAGCTGTTGTCTAGGCATTTCAATCACTATATAACATTCCATTTTATGAATATTTTATTTATTTACTCTCCTTTTGATGGTTGTTTTCAGATTTTCACTGTTATAAAAGAGCTACAATGAAAATTCCTGTGTATTTCTCCCTGTGCAAGAGTTTCTGCTGGGTATATGATTGGTAGGCAAATTGCCAGGTATGTAAATGGTCATCTTCACAAGATATTGTCAACTTTTTCAAAGTGGCTGTACCCTCCCACAATCTAAATAATGATGACAATTCAGATCTTTTCTAAGACTTGGTATTATCCATTTGGCATGATCAGATTTCTTTCTTTCACCAGTAAAATGGGTGCAAAATGATATCACGCCCTGGCATTGACTTGCATTTCCTTGGTTACCAATGCAGCTGAACCACCATTTCACACGATTTTCCCCTACATATGTTTCCTCTACCATGAAAGGCCTGTCCATGTCTTTATATTTTCTATTTGTCCTTTTCCTCACACAAGAAAAATTGGGATCAAAAAGTCAAAGGCGTTTCAGAGAAAGAGGACAGCTGTTAAGGTCAAGTAAAGAGACCTCCATTTCAAAGAACAAACAGCCTCCTTAGTGTTAGGAGCTGATGGCCAGTTGGTGTTAAGCTAAACTGCTGTGTAAGAAATATCTGGTTTAAAGTGATTTTTTTTTCTTTAAGAATTTCCCATTACCTATTTGTTTCTATCTGGGTCCAAATCAGAAACTTCTGCTTGGTGTTAAGAAAAGAGAGACAGAAATGACTGGAAATTAGTTTTGCATTGAGATGGAGAGTAAGGGCCAGGGGCTGGACAAAACTGGATGGCAGGCTACATGCTAAATGTTTAAATGTTCCCTATTGATCTCTATTTTGTAGTTCTCTTATTTTCAGTTATCCAGTGTACCTAGGGCTTCTCAAGCCTTCCCAAGGGTTGTACAATGATATTCTACCAAAACCTCTCCTCAGTGGGCACTAGCTTAGGCTCTAGTAATTCCTCTGCCCCTTTCCTTTGTTATTCATTGGCCCCTCTCCAGCCCCATAATCATCAGAAGCTTTTCTTACTGAAGAGGTAATAAGAAGAATGCACATGTCTTGAGGACTATCTCTTTACCAAACACTATTCTAGAAATTTCACCTAAACTCATGTATTTTATCCTCAAACCAGTTCTTTGAAGTCTCAGTTTGCCTTCATCATTGCAAATCATGGTCTTTTTTGGAGAAAGAAGGAAATTGGTTAAGTAACTAGCTCAAAGTTGCACAACAAACAAGTAGCAGACTTTAGATTCAACAAATACACATGATCTTAATTATACACTAAAAAGAAAACTAAGATCCATCTCCAGGCTAACCTAACCACTTTACTAAAACAATGTGTTTTCACGAAGAAATTTGCATATCAAAATACTTCTTAATATAAAAGCAATTTGAACAATGAATATTAACACAGATATTGTAGGCCAGGTAGTGGCTTATTGAGGCATCACAATTTCAGAGTAACTATTTCCCAATGGGCAAGACTAGCTGAGAGAGAATCTTAGGGGACCGAATGGCTTAAAGAAGATAGAAAATTGAGCTAACGGTGAGACTTTCAACATCTGAGTTGTTATGGCACACATATTAGTGCATTCATTTGCAAAGTGTGGACAATTCAGTATTTATCTTATATAGTCACTGGATGAACTAAATTATCTAATAAAAAAAAGTCACTTAACACAGTCACTAGAACAATTTACTTACACAATAAACAGTAGGTGTCATTATTATAATTTTACAAGAAGTGTCTACATACATGTTTATTTAGACTTCCCAATTCCAAACAAAGGAGGATGAGATAGAGATGGAGAGAACAATTTTGTCCTGTTATCTGTCTAAGGCAGACCCTCTAAGTTACCATTCCCTCTCCAAGCACATATCTAATAATAAGATGTCTGACCCCTTGATGAAGACCCTGCCCTATTCTCAGAGAAGTGTAACTTACCTTCTGGCCTCCACACTAAAATACAGCATAAGCCAAACATCCTTCAGAAAGACACACTTGGGGGAGTGTGTTTCACCTCAGAAGAAAGTCCACTGTTAAATTTCCTTAATGGCCAGACTTAACTCACAAAGCAAGGCTTTATACATCCCATAGAAAAGTTCTTGTTATATTACACGGTGATATTCATGGTGATATGAGTCTATACAAAATAGACTGATCTACTAGATTTATTTCACTAAAACTCATACAGACTATAAGATGTTTTCACAAGAACATGTATAGAAGAAACAAAAGATGCTATCATACTGAAGACACATAGAAGAAACCCACTACTGTGTATAACTTTAAAGGAACTGTGCATGTCAATCTAAAAGGCTCATCCATGGCAATCTCCTGACATCTTTCACTGGCACAAATATGCCTCCTTATTCCTTTTCTTGCTCTATCATTATCACAGAGCCTTAGTGCTGAGATCAGGGGCTCTGGCACATCAGTAGGTAGGGAAAGTCAATATGTATCTTTTTTGTGACTACATATCATTTTTCTTTACTGTATCTAATTTCATTATTAGAAACTCAGATGAATAAAGTATCTAAAACAAAAAGCCACGAACTTACCATTACTTTTTCTTTTTCTTTTCTTTTCTTTTTCTTTCTTTTTTTTTTTTTTTTTACTATTTTACACTGTTACCTCTGTGAATCACGTGCATGTGTGCGTGCTAAGTCGCTTCAGTCGTGTTCAACTCTGTGCGACCCCATGAACGGTAGCCCACCAGGCTCCTCTGTCCATGGGATTCTCCAGGCAAGAACACTGAAGTGGGTTGCCAGGCCCTCCTCCAGGGGATCTTCCCGACCCAGGGATTGAACCCATGTCTGTTATGTCTCCTGTATTGGCAGATGGAACCCATCTTTCCACTAGCACCACCTGGGAAGCCCCTGTGAATCACACTTATTTCCAATTCAAATTTAGTTAATAATTAGAGAACGTCCTTGGGGAGAATTAAAAATCTAAACTGAATGGGGAGCAAAGTCTGCATCCTAAGGTTCAGAGGACTTTCTATTTAAACATACTTATTTATTTTTTAAAATTGAGATATAATCCACATACTATAAAATTCAACATTTTAAACTGCACAGTTTAGTGTTTTTTGGCATATTTTTAAGGCTATAGAGCCATTACCATTATTTAATTCCAGAATATTTTAATCTCCCCAAAATAGCAATCACTTCCTATTCAATCCTCCTCCTGCCCTTTGCAACCTGATCTACAGTTTGTCTGTCTGGCAAGTTCTTAGCCATTATTTCTTTAAATAAGATTGATGCTTTCTCCCTCTTTTTTCCTATTGGGCCTTCAACAATACATTTCTTGGTTTCCTTAATGGTGTCTCATAATTCCTATAGGCTTTATTTCTTTTCGTGGTTATTTCGCTCCTCTGATCAGATAATTTCAGTAAACATAATTATTAATTAAACATAATTAATTATTAATTAAACATAATTATTTAGTTCCTTCTTCGAGCTCACTGATTCTCTACTGTTTGTTCAAATCTGATACTGAAGCTGTCTATTAAATTCCTCAATTGAGTCATTATATTCTTCACCTCCAAATTTCTTCTGAGTTCTTATGTTTTCTATCTCATTGTTGAACTTCTTCTTTTACTGTTTTTCTAACATTGTTTCTTTGTCTACATTTGCCCTCTTTTCACCCTCCGTGACCATCTTAATTATTTTGAATTCTTTGTTGGGCAGTTTTTGATCTCCATTTCTTTGGGGTCAGTTGCTGAAGTTTTCTCATGTTCATCTGGTAGATTACTGTTCCCCTGATTCTTCATGTTCCCTGTAGCCTTGCATAGGTGTCTGCATAATTGAAGAGGCAATCATCTCTTCCACACTTCGTGGATTGACTTTAGTAAAGGAAGAATTTCACCTTTGGGTTGGGCCAAGCTGGGATACGCTGTGACCCTGGTTGTAGCGGTACAGGGCATGGAGTCCAGTGTTGCATGGCAGCACCAGTCCTTGGGAGGGGTATGGGGTAGTCTCAGTGTACTTTTGTTTTGGGCTGTGGGGTCTACACACAGTATTGACAACTGTGTGGCCCTTGGCAAATATCTGAAGTTGCCTGAAGTAGCTTCAGGGGCTATTGTTGTCCTCAGCAACACCGCCAGATTTAGTGGCTAGGGACCAGGGAGGGCAGCGGCAGTGGCTGGAACTGGTGGTGTCCCCACACTTGGTGTGGGGACCAGCAGCAGATGCTGTGTAGTGACAAGGGCTGAAGCCAACTACAGGTACCCTTACTGTCAGCATACTCTTATGTGGGCTACACAGGCTCCCCATGGGCACATGCTCTAGTGGCTGGTGTCAAGCTGGTGGTGCGCAACTGCACAACTGGAGGGGCTAGCCCTGAGTGTGTGTGTGGCAGTGGGGGTCAGACGTAGAGGTCTAGGCTGGCACTTTCACACATGCAGCTGCAGAGGCCTGGGGTGGCTGCCAGTACTGTTCTGGGCTGAGGAGTGAGGTGTGGGGAGGAACTCAGGTGGCTGGCATCATCAAAGATGAATGCTTGGTGGGGGAAATGCTGATGAAATTCGTAGAGGGCTGGCTGTGTTGGCTGTGAATTTCTTCACTGGCAAAATCTGCTTGGTTTGTCCACAGAGCAGGTCACAATCAACCACAATCACTCCTGCTATGTGGCTGCTCTCTGTATACTCTGCTTTCCTTCCTTGTTCTTAGCCATCTCTGCATGTCTCAGTTTTGCTAATGTGGGTGGAATAAAATCAAATTGGGAACCTCATGCCGTGTCCTAAAGGCTGAGGAACTGGTTGCTCACCCCACTCTTCCCTTCTTGATGAAGGGCTCTATTTCTAGCTGGGAAGTTTCCTTCATGTGCTTAGCAATGCCAGCTTGGGGGATGGGATGATGCAGGCAAAATGAAGCTTCCTTCTCTTTTTGTGCTGTTATTCTCAGGATTGTTTGAACCACTGTATTGCTGAAGTCTCTTAACAGGACTCCAGAGCTGTTTTCATTTGTGGATAGCTATCTAACTGTTTATCTTTTCAGGGGAAGTGGGGAGAAATGGAGGCTGGGGTCTCCTATGTGGCTATCTTGGTGATGTCCTTAGACTGTTCTTACTTATTTTTGCCCACTTGATGAATCTTGTGCTGAGAATGGTATGTTAATGACTCTATTTTTTTCTTTTTCTGTTTCCTTGTATCTTTTAATTTTAATCTTTTGTTTACCATGCTTAACTTGCTTAGTATTTTCTTTCTCTACTAACTGGTGAAAGACATTTTTGATTATCTCATCTTAATCATGATTTCTGCCTTTTAGCTATACAATTACTTATTTTGAATTTTACTTTGACTGATATCAGTATCACTATGCCCATTTTCTTAGTTTCTATTTTCCTGGAATATTTTCTTTACCTATCCTTTATACTTGTTCTAAAACATTTCCACTTTTGCATGTCCCTTTATACAACATAGAGGTTTTTCTTGCTTTGTAAGCCAAATTAAAAATCTTTTCCATTTAATTAGTACAGTGAAGCTCATTTATCTCATTTATGTTTATTGATAAGACTTCTCTATTTGCTCTCAACTATGTTATGTTATTTATGTTATTATTATTTGTGTTCTGTAACATTTACTGTGGCTATTACTCTACATTATGTGTCTATTTGTCCCTTTAGTTTTTAAATTTCTTTTGGTATTTAAGTGTTTTGTGATTACATTTGCATTTATACCTTTTTAATGCCTTTGTTCACTTGTTCCTTATTCAATCCTTACTATATCATTGGCTACTTTTAAATCATATCCCTTAACCTCCCAGTTAAAACTATTAAATAAGCAATGAGCTTATTCTGTTCTTTTATTTCCTCTCTGAAATCTCCCATTTTATTTGTATTCTTTTTACTTTGTCAGATCACACAACACACAATATGTATACTGGTAGAATAATAATATTTTGTCTATTGTCTTTTATTTCTATATCAAGTCTATTATGAAATATACTTAGAATTTTCTTAAGTATACTTAGAAGTATACTTTGAAAACTAAGATCATGGCATCCAGTCCCATCGCTTCATGGCAGATAGATGGGGAAACAATGGAAACAGTGACAGACTTTACTTTGGGGAGCTCCAAAATCACTGCAGATGGTGACTGTAGCCATGAAATTAAAAGACTCTTGCTCCTTGGAAGAAAAGCTATGACCAACCCAGACAGCATATTAAAAAGCAGAGATATTACTTTGCCAACAATGGTCTGTCTAGTCAAAGCTATAGTTTTTCCAGTAGTCATGTATGGATGTGAGAGTTGGCCTATAAAGAAAGCTGAGCACTGAAGAATTGATGCTTTTGAACTGTGGTGTTGGAGAAGACTCTTGAGAGTCCCTTGGACTTCAAGGTTTGGATCTGATTTCCTTTCCATCCTAAAGGACATCAGTCCTGAATGTTCATTGGAAGGACTGATGCTGAAGCTGAAACTCCAATACTTTGGCCACCTGATGCAAAGAACTGACTCATTTGAAAAGACCCTGATGCTGAAAAAGACTGAAGGTGGGAGGAGAAGGGGACAACAGGGGATGAGATGGTTGGATGGCATCATCGACTCAATGGACATGAGTTTGAGTAAGACCCGGGAGTCGGTGATAGACAGGGGAGCCTGGAGTGCTGCAGTCCATGGGGTTGCAAAGAGTTGGACATGACTGAGCGACTGAACTGAACTGATATTATGAAATGCTCTACATTAAGTATTTGGCCCTAATTATCTCTTGTTTGGATCAGTTTCACCTTGCACAATTGTAGGTTTTTCATGAAAGGATGATAAATACATAAGCCTCTGAACTCCTCACTGTTTAAAAATATTTTCTTATAGCTTTGATACTGAGGAGCTCTCAGCTGCATAGAAAACCCTTGGTTCATGCTTTTCACCCAGGACTATTTTGAAAGTGGTGATTTATTGTCAGTCTGTATGTGTTTCCTAAGAAGTATGACTCCACTCTGTCTTGCTTTGGAAAGTTATTGGATCTGTGTCACTGGATATTCTGAGGATCTTTGTTTTAAAAGTCTAATAGTTTAATGGAAAACAGTGTGAAGGTTTCTTAAGAAACTAAAAATAGAACTAACATGATCAAGCAATCCTACTCCGGAGCATATATCTGAAAAAGATGAAAACTGTTTCAAAAAGATACATGCTCTCCAAGTTTCATAGTAGCACTATTTACAACAGCACTTTGCCAACAAAGGTCTGTCTAGTCAAGGCTATGGTTTTTCCTGTGGTCATGTACAGATGTGAGAGTTGGACTGTGAAGAAAGCTGAGTGCTGAAGAATTGATGCTTTTGAACTGTGGTGTTGGAGAAGACTCTTGAGAGTCCCTTGGACTGCAAGGAGATCCAACCAGTCCATTCTAAAGGAGATCAGTCCCGGGTGTTCTTTGGAAGTAATGATGCTAAACCTGAAGCTCCAGTACTTTGGCCACCTCATGCGAAGTGTTGACTCATTGGAAAAGACCCTGATGGTGGGAAGGATTGGGGGAAGGAGGAGAAGGGGACGACAGACGATGAGATGGCTGGATGGCATCACCGACTCGATGGACATGAGTTTGAGTGAACTCCGGGAGTTGGTGATGGACAGGGAGGCCTAGTGTGCTGCGATTCATGAGGTCGCAAAGAGTCTAACACGACTGAGTGACTGAACTGAACTGAACTGAACTGAACTGAACTGAAAACGTGGAAAAAATCCAGGTGTCCATCAACACAGGATGGGTTTAAGAAGATATGGTGTGTATGTATGTATCTATATGTACACACACACATATGCATACAATGGAATATTACTCAGCCCTAAAAACAATGATACATTGCAATTTGAAGAAAGAAGAATGGACTTAGAGAACACTAGTCTTGGTAAGAATATTATTCTAAGAATACTACACTTAGAAGTAAGTTACAGAAAAACATATATTATATGATATCACTTATATGTGGAATCTAGAAAATGATATAGATGAATTTATATACAAAAGAGAAACAGACTCACAGACACAGAAAACAAACTTTTGGTTACCAAAGGGGAAACGGAGGAGGAAGGGGTAAATTAGGGGATTAACAGATGCACACTACTATACATAAAAGAGAAAAGCAATAAGGATTTAAAGGAAACTATATTCACTATCTTGTAATAACCTATAATGGAAAATAATCTGGAAATAACTGAATCACTTTGCTATACACCTGAAACTAACACAATATTGTAAATCAACTATACTTCAGTTAAAAAAAAAGCATAACTGTTTAAATACTATATTGAAGTTCATCTTTGAGGCAATTTTTTTCTGGTACCTGATGACTACTTTTAACTTATAAATTCAAGTATTTGATTTTTTTTCCCCCCAGAAGCTTTTCTTGGATTAAATTGTAAGTATTAAGTTCTTTCTGTCAGCTTCTTTATCATCTTCAAGAATTCCAATTATATACTATTTCAAGAATCTGTCTGTAATGCAGGAGACATGGGTTTGATCCCTGGGTTGGGAAGATCCCCTGGAGTAGGCAATGGGAACCCACTCCAGTATTCTTGCCTAGAAAATTCCATGGACATAGGAGTCTGGTGGGCTAGAGTCCATGGGGTCACAAAGAGCCAGACATGACTGAGCAACTACTAGGAAAAAAACATCTTTGCCTATTTCCCATTTCAGCCACTTTCTCTCTATTTTTTCCTATCTCATTTTCATTCTTTGGTTATATTTTTACCCCTTTCAATTGTTCTTTTATGTTTCATTCAAATCTATTCTTCCTTGTTCAGTTTGTAATTCAGTCTTCATTACTGATATGATTTCATCTTCTCTAAGTATTAATAGTGTTCATCAAGTTTATTTTCTTTTTGAATATGCTGACTCTAGTTTTTTAATTTATGCTTCAAAATTTGTAGATATACATCTCTCTGTGTGTGTATATATATATATATTTATAGATAGATAGATAGATGATTCAAAGACTCATTTGAGAATGTTTCATTTTGAAATACTACATTATGAGCTCTGCTTTTCCATTGGATATTTGAAGAAATTTCTTTTAAGTTCTAGTGTCTATGCTGTTTTATTTTTAGAGCAGTTTTGACTAGAGGAAGAATGTTAATCCATATTTCCATGAACGATGTTGGTGGTTTAATACGTTTCATAAAATTTTCAGTTCAAATACACCATTTTCTGTAGTATAGCAAAGGACAGTTTCCTTACTGAGTCATGTCTCTTTTAAGGGTGAGAAAGATGAACGTGGGATTTGAGTGTCCTTTATTTCTTTTTTTTTTTTTTTTCCTGGTCTTTAGAGAGCATACATTTCTCACTTTGCTTTTCCCTTTTACTATGCAGTTTTCATAGGGCAACTTTCCCACCGAATCATCTTCTCTTCTTCCCCTGGGGTTCATGTTTGGGAACGCATGTAAGAATTAAAGATTTTAAAATTTAAAAAAAAATTAAAAATTAAAAAAAAAAAAAAAAAAAACATTGCCTTTCCAGGACTGCCTGCTTGACTCATTTTTCACTCTCTATCCTTTAGTTAGTATTCTAATCTAACATGTGCTTTTCTTTTCCTTTTTTGTTTTTCACATTAGTGGAAACTCTCTCTTTCTGGAAGCTGTTTTACTTTCCTCTTTGTTTTTTCACACGGTTTTCCCAAACTGTTCCTGTTCTCTGACAAGGCTTACAGTAAATGTAAGCTCACTGGAATTTGGAGTTTTGTTTTCTTTTTACAGGTAGGTTAAAGTTTGACCATTTGTTTATAGTCATTTCAAGTACAACAGATGTATGTGATTTTACTTGTTGTTCTAGTTTTTTCTTTAGTGTTTTAGAGGATATACTGGGAGTTTTATAGTTATGCTGATGCTATAGTTTTATAGTTACACAAAACTACCCATATTACCTTCTAAATTACTTCTTATTGAAATAAAAAATTTACAGGAAAAAGTAAAGCATAATTTAAGAGTTCAGTTGTTTTTAAAGTCACCACAGAGACCAAGGAATAGAACAGTGCCAGAATCCTAAAAGCCTCACTTTGCTCCTCTCCCAATCCCTATTCCCTTCCACCCAAAGGTGAACACTATTACCATTTATTTATATAAGCATCAGTTCAGTTCAGTTCAGTTCAGTTGCTCAGTCGTGTCCGACTCTTTGCGACCCCATGAATCCCAGCATGCCAGGCCTCCCTGTCCATCACCAACTCCCAGAGTTCACTCAAACTCACGTTCATCGAGTCAGTGATGCCATCCAGCCATCTCATCCTCTGTCATCCCCTTTTTCTCCTGCCCCCAATCCCTCCCAGCATCAGGGTCTTTTCCAATGAGTCAACTCTTTGCATGAGGTGGCCAAAGTACTGGAGCTTCAGCTTTAGCATCATTCCTTCCAAAGAACACCCAGGGCTGATCTCCTTCAGAATGGACTGGTTGGATCACTTTGCAGTCCAAGGGACTCTCAAGAGTCTTCTCCAACACCACAGTTCAAAAGTGTCAATTCTTCGGCGCTCAGCTTTCTTCACAGTCCAACTCTCACATCTGTACATGACCACTGGAAAAACCATAGCCTTGACTAGACGGACCTTTGTTGGCAAAGTAATGTCTGCTTTTGAATATGCTATCTAGGTTGGTCATAACTTTCCTTATAAGCATACATAATGTTATTCGTTTTTAACTTTTATATCACTTCAGTGTTATTGTAAGCATCATTTTGTGACTGGTTTATTCCTCTCAAAATTATGTAGTCAGATTCATCTCTGCAACTGGGACAAAGCAATGTTCAATTCTCTTCATTGCTGTCTACCTTTGTTTCAGCTTGAATTGAATTCTCAGTTTGGATCCTTGATCCTTTGTAGGTCCTTGCTAATACTGGTTTCATCCCATTTTTTGTGTGTATGAAAATGGAAATTAAAATGCAAAGATTAATGATTTCATCAATGCAATCTTATAGACAAGTTATTAAATGAGACTAGAATTCAAATTTCCTAAGTCCTTGTTGAGATAACATTTTCCCACTGCATAATGATTTATGAAATAAAAAAAAGCAATTAGTCATTTTCATTTTTTCCCCTGAAGTTATCACATGGAGGCTCTTCTTCACCTTATTTCTCAAAATTCCCATATCCTTTTCTCCCCTTATCTATACATTGGTACTTTTGCCAAGACTTGCCTTTTTTTTTTTTTTCTAAAAAAAGAACTTTAATCCATTTACCCTTTCATTTTAGCTACAGAATGAATCTACTTGTGATGAAACATATCCTTAGAAAATCAGATGCCCTGTAAAAGATTTAAGCAATAAACTCTGATTTACAAATGTTATTCAAATCAAGTTAAAATCATATTTGAAAAAGTTGCATTTGTAATTTTCCATGTCCATATGCCACACTCTAGGCAACAGCAAGGTATTTTTTAGGAAGGAACTATTTTGCCCCAAAAACATATTAGAAAGACAGAGAAAGAGTAATATCAACAATTTTCCATCTGAATTTTAGAATTTGTGTTGTTTGTGCTAAGTCGCTTCAGTTGTATCCAACTCTGTGCAATCCTATGGACTGTAGCCTGCCAGGCTTCTCTGTCCATGAGATTTTACAGGCAGGAATACTGGAGTGGGTTGCTATGCCCTCCTCCAGGGGATCTTCCCGACCCAGGGATTGAACCCACATCTCTTATGTCTCCTACACTGGCAAATGGGTTCTTTACCATTAGCACAACCTGAGAATTCTAAAAATGTTTCATTCAATTTTAAAGTTTACTATAATATTAAACTATTTTTAAATGGTAAAACATATCCATTTGAATGTATTATAATTAAAATTGTAACATAGTAGAGACTTACAGATCAATATCTTGAGCTGATAGATTAACCAATTTTGTTTACAAATTTTAGAATGCTGTTTTAACTATGCACTGATGATGAACTTTGTAGCTTGTCAGTACTTTTTAATAGAAACAAAGGAAGAAAGAAAAAAGGAAGGAAGTAAAGGAGAGAAGGAGGAAGGAAAGAAAGGTGAAAAAAGGAAGTAATCAGTTGTTTTCCTGTATTTTAAGCCCAATTTAACTCTTGCACATTATACCGGGTTAGCCAAAAAACTCATTCAGGTTTTTCTGTAATATCTTATGAACTTTTTGGCCAACTGAATACATGCACTATTATATACATTTCAGAGAAAGTTCAGACATATCAATTTCTTTCTTTGTGATAAAATAATTCTGTGTTTATAATAACAAATAAGGACACAGATTTCTTTCTGTTTTCAGCTGTTAACCATAGTCACCATGCTTGCACATTAGGTCTAAAGAACTCACTCATTTTATAACTGAAGTTTGTATATTTTGATAAATCTCTCTCTTTTTTCCCACCCCCAGTCTCTGGTAACCATCGTTCTACTGTCTCTTGCTAAGAGTTATATGATGATGATGATGATTTTTTAAGATTCCACATACAAGTGAGATCATGGTGTATTATTCTCTGTGTGTCTGACTTATTTCACTTAATGTAATGTCCTCCAGGTTCATTCATGTTGATGCAAATGGCAGGATTTCCTTTTAAGAACAAATAATATTTGTGTGTGTGTATCACATTTTCTTGGTTACTGTGAATAATGCTATAATGAAAATGGAATTGAAGTTGTCTCTTCAAGATAATGATTTATTTTCTTTGAATACAAGAAATGGGATTCTTATACTTTTAATATAATATAGATAGTTTTGGCAACTATTGTAAGACAGTTGTTTTTGCTTTAAATTTTGATATTTATGAAAAAGAAACCTCTACATTATTAAATATTTAAGCTTCATCTATTTATTTAACAGATTTATTTAATCCTGTGGTGCCTGGTATTTCTTAGGTGCCTGCGGGAAGGTTCTCTTGAATCATGAGGCTCTCACAAACACATGATGAACATATAATATGGCATCATGTAATGAAAGCTGTGAAGAAATATCAAGCAGTGAAGGGGAATAAAGAAGGACAAACATGAGAATATATTCTTTAGATGATGAAAATCTCCACTTGAGATTTCTTCTGAGCAGAGACCAGAAGGAAGTTGGAAAGGCTAAGTCAATATATGAGGGAAGCCATTATAGAAAGTAAGCTCTGAGTGTTTTTTAAACACTCAGAAAGTCAATGAGACTGAAATAAAGCAAAGGAGAGGGAGGAGTAAGGAAAGAGAGCTGAGGCCTGTCAGGGTAGGTCCATTATAATTGATGTGATTATCACCCTTCCTGGTGGCTCAGAGGTTAAAGCGTCTGCCTCCAATGTGGGAGACCCGGGCTCGATCCCTGGGTCGGGAATATCCCCTGGAGAAGGAAATGGCAACCCACTCCAGTATTCTTGCCTGGAGAATCCCATGGACGGAGAAGCCTAGTAGGTTACAGTCCACGGGATCGCAAAGAGTCGGACACGACTGAGCAACTTCACCTTCACCTTCCCCACTGAAAGGACTCAGAGCTCTGGAATCACTACTGATTCCTGGCCTGGCCAGGGAAAATACTGATATATCTCATTGAGCCAGAAAGAAAGGAAGTCCAGTTATAAACTATAACCCATTAAACTCATTTTATACTGAAACTAAACTAATATAAGAGAGGAGAAATAGTTCTGCTTCAGAGAAGAATTTCAACTAATCTAGAATGGAGGACAAATTTGGAAAGTTATTATTTTAGCAAGATCATAGTAATAATTGCTTCAGCAGAAATGGATGCTATAGCCACTGGGTAAGAGGTTCCTAGGGAACCAGATATTTACATGTTTTGTTCTATTAGTTTCACTTTGTGGTTAAAAAAATAACATGAAGTCTCCCTTCTTAACAAACTTTTAAGTGTACAGGACAGTATTGTTAACTCGATGCACATGGTTATAGATCAAATCTCTAGAACTTTTCCATTTTGTATAACTAGAACTCCATACCCACTGAACAGCAACTCTCCATTTCTCCCCACCCCCAGTCCCTGACAACCACCATTCTACTTCTGGCTTTTAAAAGTCTGACTACTTTAGATACATCATACAAGTAGAATCATGTAGTATTTGTCCATCTGTGATTGGATTATCTCATTTAGCAAGTTCAGTCCATGATACAGGACTTCTTTCTTTTTAAAGGATAAATAATATTCCATTGCATGTATGTACCATATTTTCTGTATCCCAGAAGTGGAACTGCTGGATCATATTTTTATTTTTAATTTTTAAAAAAACCTAATGCTGTTTTCCATAGCAGACACACCACACCATTTTACAGTCCCACAAAACATACACAAGGCTTCAAATTTCTCCTCATTCTAGCCAACACTTGCTATTTTTTTTTAAATAGCTGTGAAAAGAAGAGAAGCGAAAAGCAAAGGAGAAAAGGAAAGATATAAGCATCTGAAGAATAGCAAGAAGAGATAAGAAAGACTTCTTCAGCGATCAAATAAATAGAGGAAAAGAACAAGAAATAGAGGAAAACAACAGAATGGGAAAGACTAGAGATCTCTTCAAGAAAATGAGAGATACCAAGGGAACATTTCAGGCAAAGACGGGCTCAATAAAGGACAGAAATGGTATGGACCTAACAGAAGCAGAGGATATTAAGAAGAGGTGGCAAGAATACACAGAAGAACTGTACAAAAAAGATCTTCATGACCCGGATAATCACGATGGTGTGATCACTCATCTAGAGCCAGACATCCTGGAATGTGAAGTCAAGTTGGTCTTAGAAAGCATCACTACGAACAAAGCTAGTGGAGGTGATGGCATTCCAGCTGAGCTATTTCAAATCCTGAAAGATGATGCTGTGAAAGTGCTGCACTCAATATGTCTGCAAATTTGGAAAACTCAGCAGTGGCCACAGGACTGGAAAAGGTCAGTTTTCATTCCAATCCCAAAGAAAGGCAATGCCAAAGCATACTCAAACTACTGCACAATTGCACTCATCTCACATGCTAGTAAAGTAATGCTCAAAAGCCAGGCTTCAGCAGTACGTGAACCGTATATTTTCCAGATGTTCAAGATGGTTTTAGAAAAGGCAGAGGAACCAGAGATCAAATGGCCAACATCCGTTGGATCATGGAAAAAGCAAGAGAGTTCCAGAAAAACATCTATTTCTGCTTTATTGACTATGCCAAAGCCTTTGACTGTGTGGATCACAATAAACTGTGGAAAATTCTGAAAGACATGGGAATACCAGACCACCTGACCTGCCTCTTGAGAAACCTGTATGCAGTTCAGGAAGCAACAGTTAGAACTGGACATGGAACAACAGACTGGTTCCAAATAGGAAAAGGAGTACGTCAAGGCTGTATATTGTCACCCTGCTTATTTAACTTCTATGCAGAGTACATCATGAGAAATGCTGGGCTGGAAGAAACACAAGCTGGAATCAAGATTGCTGGGAGAAATATCAATAACCTCAGATATGCAGATGACACGACCCTTATGGCAGAAAAGCCTCTTGATGAAGGTGAAAGAGGAGAGTGAAAAAGTTGGCTTAAAGCTCAACATTCAGAAAACGAAGATCATGGCATCCGGTCCCATCACTTCATGGCAAATAGATGGGGAAACAGTGGAAACAGTGGCAGACTTTAGTTTTGGGGGCTCCAAAATCACTGCAGATGGTGATTGCAGCCATGAAATTAAAAGACGCTTATTCCTTGGAAGGAAAGCTATGATCAAGCAGAGACATTACTTTGCCAAATAAGGTCCGTCTAGTCAAGGCTATGGTTTTTCCAGTGGTCATGTATGGATGTGAGAGTTGGACTGTGAAGAAGGCTGAGTGCTGAAGAATTGATGCTTTTGAACTGTGATGTTGGAGAAGACTCTTGAGAGTCCCTTGGACTGCAAGGAGATCCAACCAGTCCATTCTGAAGGAGATCAGCCCTGGGATTTCTTTGGAAGGACTGATGCTAAAGCTGAAACTCCAGTACTTTGGCCACCTCATGCAAAGAGTTGACTCATTGGAAAAGACTCTGATGGTGGGAGGGATTGGGGGCAGGAGGAGAAGGGGACAAGAGAGGATGAGATGGCTGGATGGCATCACTGACTCGATGGACGTGAGTCTGAACGAACTCCAGGAGTTGGTGATGGACAGGGAGGCCTGGCGTGCTGTGATTCATGGGGTCGCAAAGAGTCAGACAGGATTGAGCAACTGAACTGAACTGAGCAGATGTGAGGCGATATCTCATTGTGGTTTTGCTTTGCCTTTCCCTTATGATTAGTGATGTTGAGCATGTATTCTTGTGCTTGTTGGTCATTTGCATATATTCTTTGGAAAACCGTCTGTTTAGGTCCTTTCCCCCTGTTTTACTGAGAAACAAGTATAATTTTATATATTTGAAGTGTACAAACTGATTACTTGATACACTTAAATACTGCTGAATAATTTCGAAGATCAAGATAACTGACACATCCATTATCTCACAGAGTTAACAATTTTTTTGTATGTGGTAAGTATGCTTAAGATATACTCTTAGAAACTCTGAAATATATATACAATAGGTAAAAAAAAATACGTGTGTGTTTATTATTTTTGAAACTTTTCCATGTGTTTGACATTTTTCCAAAATAAAAAGCTGAGGGAAAAAGCTTTATTTTGTATATGTGGCTTCTGTAGGCTAGGCAAAAACTCTTCAGTTTTAAAATTTATTTTGTTATTTTCTTCAAGAAGGCTGAGAATGCTACAGACTCTTTGGGCCACATTTCAGTGAAATCTCCAAACACTGAGTATGGTTATCCCCCGCTTTTCAAAAGGTCGCTTTATGGCATTCTGCTTATACAAAAGACCTATTAATAAAACAGTACCTTTTTTTACTAACCCAAAGATATCCAAAGAGAATTTTCACTTTAATGAAAAAAGGCCAAAGCAAAAACAGCATTTACCATTACTTTTGCAGAGATCCATTACAGAGGCTGTGCATGGGCAGAGGAGCAAGAGTAGCACCACCAAGCTCCTTTCTGAGAACTGTTCTCAGCATCAAGCCTCCACACCTTTCAACTGTGTCTGTGAGCATCTGTGCTTCATTTCTATTTCTTTTGTGCATCCTTAGCAAGATATGTCCTATTGTACTTGCTTCTTCACTTAACACTTTTTGGTTTATGAAACTTTTCATGGGAACCCTCTACTTTTGGATAGCATGAGAAATCTGCACTTCTTCATTAGCATCTTGGATAAATCCATCTCTTACATTTCTGCTTCCTTCATTCCTCCTTGGTCTTCCTGAAATCTTCTCAGATCAAAGAGAAAAGGTGGGTGAATCCTACTTTATACACACAGTTTTATTCATTTTTTATTGGTTTTGAGCTTTTTTTTCTTTTGCTTTGCCTTAATTATTCCCATCACCATGCCCCAAATTATAATACCACATCTTGATCCATTCATTGAACAAATATCTGTGTGATCACTATGCCTAAGGTACTGTTCTAGGGGCTAATGCTTACTCTTTACTCTTTCCCATAACTCATGTTCTATACAAACACCTCAGACATAACCACCTACATGTTATAAACTTTCCTTCCTCCCTTACTCAAAATATAGAATCTAGTATTTGAAATTTCTACCATGAGAATTCCTCCTCTGAGTTGTCTTATTGTGTCTAGAAGGCTGCCTAGCATGGAACAGAAGTTGAATGACAATGAATGAATAAATGAAAATGCAGGGAAGCTACCTGAGACTGTTTATCAATTCAAGTGTTACAGATTCAACCAAACGAATATGACACTGGCTAGCTTCACTGCAAAGGATATCTGGAGGAAGAATGTGATATATCTAAAAATATTGAATAAACTGTACCAGACTTGGACTCAGAAAAGCAAAACTGGGCAGCTGTGGAGAGGGAAGGAACAGGAGCAATGTCTTTAAGGGTAAATACAGCGTTGCTACCTTCTATGCATTTCATTCAAGTTTTAAATTGTAGGGAGAGGGGTTCTGATTGGCTTGTTTTAAGTGACATGTTCTCCCTTGGCCACAGGAAGACATGGTGGGAAGGGTGGCCAGGATGAAGTGAAGTGAAGTGAAGTCACTCAGTCGTGTCCGACTCTTTGCCATCCGGTGGACTGTAGCCTACCAGGCTCTTCCCTCCATGGGATTCTCCAGGCAAGAGTACTGGAGTGGGTTTGCCATTTCCTTCTCCAGGGGATCTTCCCGACTCAGGAATCAAACCTGGGTCTCCCGCGTTCCAGGCAGACGCTTTAATCTGTGAGCCACCAGGGCC
This sequence comes from Capra hircus, assembly GCF_001704415.2. Lineage (NCBI taxonomy): Eukaryota > Metazoa > Chordata > Mammalia > Artiodactyla > Bovidae > Capra > Capra hircus. The sequence continues at coordinate 33,470,911 of NW_017189516.1, read as the reverse complement.
AGGATAGTACTTCACATTAAAATACACAAACCTTAACCAGAGCCTGTGAGAATAGATGCTGTTATACTTTCTGTTGCTACTGTAATGAACTGTTTTAAACTTAGTGACTCAAAACAACCAGATTTATTTATCTTGCAGTTCTGTAGGCTGAAAGTTCAATAAACATTTCACTGGATGGAAATTAGACTATTAGCATGGGTGCATTCCTTTCTGGAGTTTCTAGGGTGAATCTATTTCCTTGCATCTTCCTGTTTCTAGAGGCCACTGCATTCCTTGACTTATCATTTCCTTCCTCCAGCTTCAGGGCCAGCAAAGATCAGCCAAGTCTTTCTCTCGTCACATAACTGACCTCTTCTTTTCTGCTGTCTTCTTTCACTTTTAGGGACACTTGTGATTACTCTGGGATCACCAGGATAATCTCCCTATTTTAAAGTCAGCCAGCAATTGTAATTCCATCTTCAGCTCTAATTACTTCATCAACAGTCACTTTGGTCAACGGAAAGAATTCTTGGAAGAGACAACACATTTGAGCAGTAGATGTAAAGAGGGAGGGATTTAGGGCCATCACAGAAGCTTAGAATCACACAAAAAGCATTAAAGCAAAACTTACATAGATCTGCCTAGGCTTCCCCTGGGTATAATGATTTTTCATGTGTGATGAAAGCAGCTGAATGCAATCTAGCTACAAAAATACTTAGCTCCTGATGCAGCCCTTATGTTATCATTTATTTTAATCAATAATATAAAACAATATAGTGTTCCACTCTCCGAGGAAATACTTCATAACCAAATAAATATCTTGCATCATCTATTAGAGATAATCAGATAATACAGGAAAGTACTTAACGATTAGAATCTAATCCATGATGAAGCTAGGGAAATCCTCTATCATATATGAGTCTATGGCTACTTTTCAGAATCTTTTGCTTTGGGTTATCATCTTCATTGTCTGTTCATTGCTGATGGGAGGATTTAAAGTACCAGATGTGACTTAGAATCCTGTTTCTGAAGAATTCTCAATATATTACTAATTATATTTAGCAACAAAGGTAAATATCATAGTTTCATATACTTGCAGAATTTCTGTCAAAATAATTTAATTCAACCTGTTCATGTGAGCAGGCAGAGGTCCTATGAGATTAAATGACATGAACAAGGTCTTCCAAACTTTCTATGTTAAAATTAATGGGAGCACCCACCTCTTGTCCGATGTATATGGTATATTAGGTTTCTATCTAAGATGTTTCAAATTCCTTTACACACACTCATGTGTGAACATACACACACACATCCACAAATCAGTAACAAAGGAACTAGGAAAATAACAGCATGTCTATATAATTGAAATCATCTATTTAAAATAATATAATTAAAATCATTCTTCTGTGGGCATAGGGGGAAATGAGAACACTGAGTTTGTGTATACAAATGACTATAAAAGAAGTGCTAATAGGAGGTAGCATTAGATTGTAAGAGATAATCATCATTCCCCAAATCATAGCTAGTGTTAGACTGACAGGGCTTCTCTGGTGGCTCCTTCAGTATAGAATCTGCCTGTAGTGCAAGAGACCCAGGTTCAATCCTTGGATCAGGAAGATCCTTGGAGAAGGAAATGGCAACCCACTCCAGTATTCTTTCCTGGGAAATCCCATGGACAGAAGAGCCTGGTGGGCGACAGTCCATGAGGCTGCAAAGAGTCAGACATGACTTAGCAACTAAACCACAGACTGACAGATCAGAAGAAATATATAGACATAGTGTACCTTAATTTCATCCTGATGAAATCTCATGGTTATATCATGGGCAATGCGGACATGATGCTGGCAGGAAGATTAACATACCCAGTATACTTGAAGATTGACTGAGCAACAAAAACTCAAAATTAGTAAACCTATGTCCTGAAGGAGGACTGAGAAATGTTCACCCTGCTGCATTCAGCTAGGTTGAATATACTCGAAATAGTTTTCAAAAGATAGATTGCAGAATATTTCAAGAGAAACCCATGGGGAAGATATTTGGGGGTCACAGTGGTGAGATTTTACCCTACCTACAGGCTAAGAAGTTAGTCTGTATGTTTTCATGGATGTTGGCAGGAGATAAACTACTTCTGGGTCAGAGACAAAGGACTTTATTAGCCATGGTGCAGTAGGCAGCATGAACTTCATAGTTGCGTTTGTTCCCCAAATCCTCCTAGATTGACATGGGGGGACTCAGAGAATGCTGTACACACAACAGGTCTGTGTCACAGCTGAGGAACCAGAATCCTTTGCAGAGCACTGCCAACAAACACCTTTAGGTCGTGGAGAGCTAACAAATCTGTCTTCTGACCAAAGAATGAGGCACTTTCTCTGTCATCCAAGGCCACTCTTAATATAAACATCCTTGAAAAAAAGAGTCCAGAGCAAAACTCTCAGTGCCTCTACTCAAAAGCAAATGAAATTGTTGATCAGTCATGTCCAACTCTTTGTGACCCCATGGACTGTAGCCCACCAGGCTCCTCTGTCCATGGAATTCTCCAGGCAAGAATATTGGAGTGGGTTGGCATACCCTTCTCCAGGGAATCTTCCCAACTGTGGGATCAAACACAGGTCTTCTGCATTACAGGCAGATTCTTTGCCATTTGAGCCACCAGGGTAGCCACTGTCTTATAAGACACGCAGAAATGTGAGTGGTCCATGGAAAATTGCTTCCTAACAGGAATCCTGCCATCAGTCACTCAGGAATGTGCCCAGATTGCTCCAAATGAACTTTCCCTCTAATCAGACACCTTTTCAACTTTGCTGGACCAGAGGACGGGAGGTGACAGCTGGCACCTGCCTTCAGGAGCACCCACATAAAAACAATAAGCCTTGAATCCTAACAGTGCCTCACAATCTATAAGGCACTGAATGCGTAGGCCCTTCATTTCTACAATTCCTCATTCAGCACTGATGGGAACAAGAAAAGGAAGAAAAGAGGAAAGAAGTTATGATGTAATTATTTTACTGTCCAGTGGCTTTATGAATTTCCTCCCAGGATATTTTTCTGGCTTCCAAGGTGAAGCTGGGGTGTACCACATGTACTCACACATCAGCCACTTTCCAGAGGAAGGGAGGGAAATTAACCCACTTCTTGAGGGGTCTGGGGTGACAGGGTCGGAGATCATGAGGTCAAATAACCACCGAGTCAGACTCTGTCATTTTTTACTGAATTGAATTTAGGGTTTACCCAGTTAGCGCCTTTAACAGGTTCATCATCTGTGCAAGGAGGTAGTAGAGGCAGCAACATAATGAGCACAGAGCCTCCCCACGTAGCTAGGGAACCAGCCCCACCACCATCACAAGAGCTACATCTGCTGTGGTAAGACATACAATAAATTCAGAGTTGGAGGAAATTCAGAGTGAGAAATAAATGTGCCATCCTTAAAACAGTTGTTTATTAAGAAGTCTGCAATCTATTTTCTGCTGCAAGGGTGAGAATTCTTAATTATTTGCCCCTTGACTATGTTTCAGTTGGCACATTTGACACCTTCTCACTCTGCTACCTAGTTATAGAGGATTCACATATAAGAAAGCAGCCCCCCAAAGCCCACTTGGTCCCTGATAATATTTTTAGTTCTTAATAACTCTGTGCATATTATTATAAAGTATTAACAAACAGTAAAATACTTTCTTTATACCTTTTAATAGAGTATAACATCAAGTGAAGATTAAGCTGAAAGGTCTTTACTTTTCATTGTCACTTTCCTCCACAAGGACATGATTCAACTTTCTTTGTAGCATAAAGGACAAATATACTGCTTCATTATCAACTCAGAAAGCACATTCTGAATACATAGAAACTTTTGCATCTGTTGGCATCAGTCTTTCATTTAAACTAGATCTTATGTTTCAAATACAAACTAGGTAATTTCTAATGTAGCCAATTTCTGGAAGATTTTACTTTTAAATGGCAAGTAGGATGGTTAACATATTCTTCATTAACAGGTGCATGCCCTGACTTCATATTTGTACATTCTGCTTTCAGAAGGACAGGACCTCTTTTTGGAAGATGAATGATCTTCATAATAAATCAGTTAATCTTGTTTAAAATCTGTTTTACTCGTTCAGATGGAATATATATCTCAGTTACCAAACAGAGCCTGGAGCTGAACCTCCATTGAATTTACATTATGAGCATACTGCATTCATGTGAATTCTCAGAAGTCTACATCCCATAGTATCTGAAAGTATTCATCTCTGCCAATCAGTACTCACCTCTGTCTATGCTATACTACATGTTATCACTGTGTTGGAGGAGACAGAAAAGGAGAAAACTGGGTAGAATTTAGGTTCCTTTCTCTCTTTTTTTTTTTTTGCCAAGTAACAAATTCAGGAATCGATTATTGCACTGAAATAGATTTCCTGTGTGGTTCTAGACAACTTCTTGACTATTTATAGCCCCATCTACTGACATAAACCAAGCAACACATTGGATTTGGGGCAGAAGGCTGGGATTTAGCAATATCTTGTGGCCATCACTAAATCTAAATAATCTGCTTAGCTGGTAAAATTAATGGATTTCTTTCACGTTAAAAAAGGTAGGGAAGTTTTTAACCCCAAAGGCACAGAGTAGTGATTAATAGACTCCTCAAAGTCTACGTAAGAAACCCAACTTTACAGCTACTCAAAATTTATTGAAATGTCAACCTGGTTTCCAAATGACATAATAGTGCGATAAATGCAAATTAAACTTCAATTCAAAATGAAATCACAAAGTACCTATTTTAAAATCTCTTCTGTAATAAATATTTTTTCCTTGTTTCTTCTGTTCTGCTTTTGTTTTAACACATAAGAACTTTAATAGATGAACTAGTTTCAACTGAGGCAGGGATCCATTTACTTTGCTTGGCTGAAATCAGTGTTAATGGACAATATTAGCTGTATTTTCTGTGCCAATATATAAGTTTACAACTCATGATATCTGTCCTATATTATCTAAAGATTCATCAGACATCGCTTCAGAGAAGAGGGAGGAAACTTGGCTTGACAAGTCTTTTGCATATTTTTAAAAAAAACCCTTCAGGGACATTTTGCTATTGTTCAAGAGGTTGGTGACTTGCCCAGTATCATGTGGTCATTTTGTGTAAGAATCTGGATGTTTTCCTGGGTTTAGTTGCCTTTAAAGTCTGCTCTCTTTCCACTTTCCCCATCTTGCAAACTGTCTTTGCTTTTTTCTTCTTATCTGAGCTGCTTTTCTGCTCACTATACACAGCCACGGTCCCTTATCAAAAAAGACATGCAGAGAGATTTTCAAAGAGGATATTTTCACACCACATTTTTCTTGTATTTTCTTTCTTCAAACCTACTTAACATATTTTAATCCATCTTTAATCATATATCTTTTTCTCAAATGATCTAATTTTTTTGGTGTTTTTTGTTTGTTTCAAACCTCAGTTGGCCATGCTGATAAAAATGAAAAAAAAAAAAGATGGTAATTAGATTTTTATTCAATGTCAAAAAATTCAAAATAAATGTATTTGCTTTAAAAGTGCACCTTTATTTAAAACCAAAATGCCACAGCAATTGTGAAGTTACCCACCTTGATGTCAGCAGCCAAGAAAGAAATCAAAAGCTGTAATCTCTTTCAAGTGCCGTTCTGATCTCTGCTGATCAGCTCACATTGCTCTCTTCTTCCACTGTCCTTGGTGAGGGGTGTGGGGGTGGGGTGGTATGCAGAAGAGACATCAGGGAGCAAGAACCAAATGGTGTTCTGGGGTGATCTGCAAAGGTACTGACACTTGGTGCTTCATTTAGTGAAGGGTAAAAAACTGACTGCAAGACCACAAGAGGACTGCAAGATGTGGTTTAAATGAGATTCAAACACATTCTAATCCTTCAGAATACTATTAACTAGACTTGGAGAAGGCAATGGCACCCCACTCCAGTACTCTTGCCTGGAAGATCCCATGGACGGAGGAGCCTGGTGGACTTGCAGTCCATGGGGTCGCTAGGAGTCGGACATGACTGAGCAACTTCACTTTCATGCATTGGAGAAGGAAACGGCAACCCACTCCAGTGTTCTTGCCTGGAGAATCCTAGGGATGGGGGAGCCTGGTGGGCTGCCATCTATGGGGTCGCACAGAGTCTGACATGACTGAAGTGACTTAACAGTGTTGAGTAAATATTTGTTGAGCACCTTCTGGGGAGAGGCCTTAGGTGGGTACTGATTTGACAAGATTAGTCCCCACCCTTGATGATCTAATGATCTAGCGGAGAACTAGCCAGGGTAATAGGTATAAACCTTGACAAGTCTTGTGATAAAAGCTTATTCCATCAAGCTCAGGGCTCACACAGGTGAGCCAAGACATATCCAGTAGAAAAAGAAAATGGAAAAGCAAAAACCAGCAAATTCATGTTAGAAAGTGAAGTCGCTCAGTCATGTCTGACTCTGCAGCCCCGGGGGCTGTAGCCTACCAGGCTCCTCTGTCCATGGGATTTTCCAGGCAAGAATACTGGATTGGTTTGTATTTCCTTCTCCAGGGGATCTTCCCAACCCAGGGATCAAACCCGGGTCTCCTGCATTGCAGGCAGATGCTTTACCCTCTAAGCCAGAATAAACTCTTCATGTTAGAAAAGGAGTTACTAAATGAAGGAAAGAATAAAAGTGACTATTAATAATGTATCACTCAGGTATTTTTCCCTGAGTGTGAAACTGGTCTGATGTCCCTGATTTGCAGTCTTATCATAAAGCTCTGTATTTCCTAAACTTTACTGCTAACCCCAGAATCATCTGTGGCCCCACCACACACCCACTAGATCCAGATCTGTGTGAAATGAGTCTGGGAAACTCCAATATTAACAGGTGCCTCTGGGTGCTGCAGTCCATGGGGTTGCAAAGACCTGGACACGACTGAGCAACTGGACTGACTGGGAGCGACTGGGACTAACAGGAAGTTTAGGAAACATTGGTTTCCAGTGTTGGTGCCTGAAGTGTTGGACATGACTGAAGCGACTTAGCATACACACACTCAAAGGTTAGAGGGCACTCATGCTAAGAACGTTAAAGTTACTGCACCTCACCCTCTAGAGTTTAACTGTGTGAGCCTGCTGTGAAGACCATTAATCTTTGTTTGGACAAGCATGTTAAGAGTTTCTGATGGAGGTTTTCTGGAAGGCACTTTGAGAAATATTGATTTAATTAGAATTTATTCCTCCTGAGAGTAAACACATTTCATTCTTTCTTGTAAAATAAGGATTTGAGGATTAGACTTAATTTCAGATTATAAATCCACTAGAATATAAACTCTGAGAGGACAGGAGTTATTTTTTTCTGTTTTGTTCAGTGATACATGCCCAGTATTTGGAAGAATGGCTTTTACATAGAAGATGCTTGCAAACCATTTGTTGACTAACTGAATGAACTAAAGGTGTAAAGATATCATGTCTCTTAGTCTTGCATTCCTCCCATACCTTCAAAGGCCATATTATAATTGGAAGATGTTCACAAATGAATTTGCAAACAAAAAACAGGAGGATGGTGGATGAAGTAGAGAGAAACAAATCTAAATCCCTTTAGAACTTCAGGAGGGAGAAAAAAAGTCAACAAAAGAAAAAATAGGAGGGATAAATGACCCCCCTCCCACACACACACACACAACTCTGGTGACCTCACAGAGCTACTATGGTTACTGTAGTCTTGGACACCCATCACTATTTGACCCTGGAGGCTTTGAGTTGCCTCTTCTGAGAGAGGGGATACCAAAGGGCAAGGTGAAGTTTTGATGAGAAAATGTACAAGAAGCAAAATTGTAGCTTTCTCCTTCCCTCTTTCTCCTTTATTTTCTAAACTTTTCCTTTGCATGTTGGGACCTGCAATCTCATTTGGTGTGTCAGCAGGTGAGTTGGGCATGGCATCACGTGATCTGAGTTCACTATCCCACCTCAGTTCTTTTCAGCTTAGTATGGAGTCTTGTGTCCCTTGATTCAGCACCTGAGCATTCACTTGCTCCTATATTAGTGAAAGAAGAATCTTGAGTGTTAGGGACCTTACCAGCTGAAGGGGAAAAAAAAAAGGCCAGCCCCTGATATGCAGCTCTTACACCTTCTTCAAGGGTTGCTGCCTGCAAAGAATGGTTCCAAGGGGTTAGAATTGTCTCCTGCAGAAACTGTTTATTCCTGTCTTAGCTCTGGGTGTGAGAATTGGTATGTGTGTTAGTTGCTCAGTCCTGTCCAACTCTTAGGGACACCATGGACTATATACAGCCTTCCAGGCTCCTTTGTCCATGGGCTTTTCCAGGCCAGAATACTGGAGTGGGTAGCCATTCCCTTCACCAGGGGATCTGCCTGACCCAGGGATCGAATCCAGGTCTCCCACACTGCAGGTAGACTCCTCACTGTCTGAACAACCAGGGAATGAGGCCACAATATTGGCTCCTCTCAGCTGTTCCTGAATCTGGGACTGTATCCTTTGAGAGCTGCATATTTTCAGGGGTTGGGAGGGGAAGTATAAAGATTTTAAGAATGAGACTTGAGTCTAACAAATGGAATGCATAGCAGAGTGTGCTGTATTCACAAGAGATATTTCCCCCCTAATTATTAAGTTCTGTGTGAAGGATAAGGAGTAAAAATGGAATGGGATACATTCAATGAATCATGTTAATGCAGCTCTTTCCTGATGCTTTCCAAATCACTGATCCTAAGAAAGATTGTACAGGTGTTTTTCTTATGGATCTTCTGTGATGGTGACTAAGGCCCCTCCTGGAATATGTAGGATGCCAGAAAGTTTCTCTTTGTTCTATAAAGATCTGCATTGTATAAGACTCTCCAGGGCATAAAAAGCCTTCTCTCAAAACTATACAGTGTTTCTTTTTGCCCACGACATAAAGGTTTTAAGGAACCTGGCTTTATTGGTGACACAGGGAACACAGGTAGCTCCAGTGTTCAGAAAACAGGGTTTGGTCCTCCATAATTTCATTTTGAATAGCTACCTCAGAGAAGCCACTTTCTTTATAACAATTATACCATTCATAGAGCACTTGATAGCCTACAAAGCACCTTCACACATCTTGTGTTTTGAGCCCCCGCAATGAACTTTAAAGACTGAATTTATTGTTCTATTTCTTACAGTACAAAAGGGCAGCTTGGAGATTTTAAAGAAATTTCCAGTGAGTGGCAGTTCAGTTTCGTTCAGTTCAGTCGCTCAGTCGTGTCCAACTCTTTGCGACCCCATGAACCACAGCACGCCAGGCCTCCCTGTCCATCACCAACTCCTGGAGTCCACCCAAGCCCATGTCCATTGAGTCGGTGATGCCATCCAACCATCTCATCCTCTGTCATCCAGAGTGGACAACAAACGAATCTTATCCCAAATCCCATCTTTTGCTCCTAATAGTATAGCTTATGACTCTCACAATGAATGAGAAAAAAAATCTCAAATTTTGAGCAAGAAGTTTGGGTAGAATATGCCAGCATCCTGCTTATGGCGGCCTTTGGATGTCTAGACAAATTAGGAAGTGACTTAGATTGTTTAATGTAAAGCACTGGTTCTTAAGGTGTGGTCCATGGATCAGCAGCAGCAATAGCATCATGTGGTAGCTTGTTTCAAATGCACAATCTCAGGCCCCAGGAATCTAGAGGCAGAGCCCAGGAATTTGTTGTAAACCAGTCCTGCAGGTGATTCTGGTGCATGCTATTGAGAAATTTTGATTTGACGCATACCACTTCATGAAGTCCTCTCCTCTTCATCCCCTTATCCCACAATTTAACCTTTAGTTTAAAAGCCTTTTTGATGCATAATAAACACTTTGTCATTTAGTACATTAGGAAGGTCTTCTCTATAAAAGTCAGTGAAAAACAGTCCCAAAATACTGAGAACTGGGATGGGTGAAGGGAAAAATTATGAGTTGGGAGCATAGACGTTTTCTGGAAGGTCAGTGGGAGACTCAGGTCCTGGGACTTCAGAGTTGAGAAGAGAAAGCAAGAAACAAAATGAAGAAAGGATTGAATTTACACTCTCTAAATTTATATTTTCCAGCTGTGTCTAAGACTACTTCTATCACAATCAGTTACTTTTCCTGCAATGCTATTGTCGTTTAAAATGGATAGTTCCAACCCATTGGGTCAACTAATCAAATATTATAACCTACTCAGTTTAAAAATATAAATAATGAGTAACTCTCTCAGTAGAAAGTATCTTTATCAAGGAAAGGGACATCCTTATTTTAACTTTGGAAAAGACCTGGATATGCAGAAGTAAAAGGCTTGTGTTCAGTGGAGTATCTTCAGGCCAGCTTCTAAGTCTACAAATGTAGCACTTAGAAAGACTCTGTGGCTTTGGAGGAACTAATAAAAGAGTACAAAGTTATGGCTAGGATTGCTTGCTTCTCATGAAGCCTACCTTACACACGGTGAATCCTCTTCATGAATAAAGTTTTCCAGTCTTCAGCTTGTTTCATGAGTATTTGTCATACCATTTAATAGTAAGAACAAAAAGACTTATTACTGGGTAGAAATCACAAGGATGCTATCTTTTTGTCCATTTAAAAAATTAAAAGAGAAATGCCATGTGTCTACATAGTAGTAAAAGCCCCTTTCCCATTCACTTTGATCCATATTTGGGCCAGAGGAGGAGACTAACTTTCATGGAACTTTCCCCTGTGACAGAAAGTAGCTCTATTCTTCGATCATAAGACAGAAGATGTGTTCCTTGCTAAACCTTTTGAGTCCTTAATGGTAAACATGGGTCACTTATACATGTAAAATTTATCTGATAATATAGACATTTTTATTTTATATGTCCAAAAGAAAACTTTTTCTCTCCATCTCAACTCCTCCATCTTTCTTGATGATGCTAATATCCTTGTAAATAACTGCTTCATGGCTCCTGCCTCCTACTCACTTCACAGGGTGGGACAGGCAGGGACTGACTGTTGCCCCCAAGAGGTTCACTGGGGACCAAGCTCCAGTGTAAAGAGGGAGTAATCCTTCTGCAAACTCAGCCTAAAATCACACAAGCAGCTTGCTTGTTTTGTTTCATCTTGGAGCTGTCATGTCTCCTAGTTGATTGATTTTGAGAATGTGTTTCTTAGTGAAATTCTAGAAAATCAATTGCTTGTCAGAAAATCTGTAGTCTTACAACCAAGTGGACTGTGCTGTGAATTACATGGAACAGGGTCAAGTTGGTGACATGAATATTCCATCCAGGTTTTTCTAGTTCTGTTCCAGTCAGGATACACCTTATCATTTCTTTAGGGAACACAAGAGCTCCCTGGTGGGGAGATAGTGTACATTCTGGTCAAAGTAATCTCATACCCTATGCTAGCTATTAACTGAATACTTACAGATGCCAGGCATAACTTATCAAAACAAATTTTCATTCCTCCATCTATAATGTATGTGATCTTGTTTTGCCCATTTGTCAGAAAGGGTAGAATTGGGCAGAACTAAAAGAGAAGGAAATAGCCTGCCTGAAATGTTGGGGCCAAGACTCAAATCTAGGTCTGCCTGAGTCCAAAACTAATTGCTTTCACAACCCTATTCTATTTTAGTACTTGATGCTACTCCAAACCCGAGCTTCCTTCCTGAAGCTCCAAACCCCCAAGATCATTGAGAAAGAATCTGAGGAAGAATCTATCTGAACCCTCTTTGTATTTGTCACATTGCTTCACTTAATAATCTGTATCTAGTAAGTGCTCAATATTTGATAAGGGAATGAATGGATACATGTTTATAAAATGGATATACATCAAGTACTATTTGCAGGAGGCTTGTACACAAAAAGTATATAAAGCAAAACATCTTCCTTCTTTGTCAATGTTTTAATAAGTAAAATTAAAAGGGGGAAATATTTAATTCAGTGAAAGGTAGGAGGAGTATGTTTTGCCTCGTGGGGAGACTGTGGCAGCTGAAGGAAGGACTCAAATGTTGCTGCTCTCCTTGTACCTACTGCCTGACAGTGGCCTCATCATGGGTTGAGTGCCCCTCCCTGACCTTGACTTTCAGCTTGGTCTGCAGACTTACTGTGGCTTATGGCATGCAGGTGGGGATGACCCTACAAGGCCTCTTGTGTTTCTCCTACCCTCCTTGCGCCTCAAGTTTCAGCATGAGAAAAGTTTTCTTCAGGTGTTGCACCTTGAACCTGGACCCCAAATTAGACATGAGCAGAGCTGAGTCAGCCCAGACTAGACTGCCTGACTCTCATTTGACTCATTCCATCCAAGTGCAGATCCAGTGAAAAAAAAACTTCTGTTAAAGTCACTGAGTGTTGTGGCAGAGCTAATGAATATAGTAGATGTTCCCACTGTTTACAGAGTTAAATGTCAAGGGCTCTAATTTAACAATATAATAATACATACCAATTTGCTCATTAAGGGGAATAAACCCTGAATACTCATTGGAAGGACTGATGCTGAAGCTGAAACTCCAATACTTTGGCCACCTGATGCAAAGAGTCAACTCATTGGAAAACACCCTGATGCTGGTACAGATTGAAGGCAAAAGGAGAAAAGGGCACCAGAGGATGAGATGCTTGCATAGATAGCATCACTGATTCAATGGACATGAACTTGGGAGAACTCCAGGAAATGGTGAGGGACAGGGAGGCATGACGTGCTGCAGTCCACAGGGTCACAAAGAGTTGGACATGACTTAGTGACTGAACAACAACAACACTAGGTCTCACTCTTAAATATTTTTAAGGAGAGTTAATCCTTAGAGGTGACTGCAGCCATGAAATTAAAAGACACTTACTCCTTGGAAGGTAAGTTATGACCAATCTAGATAGCATATTGAAAAGCAGAGACATTACTTTGCCAACCAAGGTCCGTCTAGTCAAGGCTATGGTTTTTCCAGTGGTCATGTATGGATGTGAGAGTTGGACTGTGAAGACGGCTGAGTGCTGAAGAATTGATGCTTTTGAACAGTGGTGTTGGAGAAGACTCTTGAGAGTCCCTTGGACTGCAAGGAGATCCAACCAGTCCATTCTGAAGGAGATCAGCCCTGGGATTTCTTTGGAAGGAATGATGCTAAAGCTGAAGCTCCAGTACTTTGGCCACCTCATGAGAAGAGTTGACTCATTGGAAAAGACTCTGATGCTGGGAGGGATTGGGGGCAGGAGGAGAAGGGGATGGCAGAGGATGAGATGGCTGGATGGCATCACCGACTCGATGGACGTGAGTCTGAGTGAACTCCGGGAGATGGTGATGGACAGGGAGGCCTGGCGTGCTGCGATTCATGGGGTTGCAAAGAGTCGGACACGACTGAGTGAGTGAACTGAACTGAAACCTTAGAGATGGCCCAAGGCTGAGAAGCTAGGACAGAGGCAAACAAGTGAATAGCCAGAAAGTGTTAGTTGCTCGGTTGTATCCAACTTTTTGAGACCCCATGAACTGTAGACCACCAGGCTCCTCTGTCCATGGGATTTTCCAGGCGAGTATACTGGAGTGGGTTGCCATTTTCTTCTCCAGGGGATCTTCTCAATCCAGGGATTGAACCCACGTCTCCTGCATTGGCAGGCAGATTCTTTAACATCTGAGCCACCAGGGAAGCCATTCACCACTCTGTCAAGAAGAGGAGCCACTCTTTTTCATGTAGAGATTAGATCTGTTTAACCAGTTAGACTTGGTTGTTCATAAGAAAATTTCTGGTATTGTCTGCAGTTTTCTTGAAACTGTTTTATATGTGGTTTGTGGAACATATATGTGTGTGTTGACTATCAGTCTCTATCTTGGAGATCATCAGTGAGCATTTGAAGCCCCTAATCAAGAGAATTCGCTACTGGGCCTTGTTACTTTGGATTTCACAGTCTGTATTCAGAAATTTTAGGCTGTGCCAGTGCCCTTCAACTCTCTTGATCTCTGATCAGCACCAGATGGTTTGTTAATTAGTATAATGTAAGGAATGATCTTAATTGCTGGCTTGAGTGGTTTCAACATATGTGGATTGGCTAGAAATATTATCTATATTTCTGCCTTTGCATGAATTCATATACGAGGTCTAGAGAAGCCACGACCCTTACAAGTGAAGCCCCAGGGCTACGATTACATCTGAATCTTGTGTGAAGCCACTTTGGAGAATTCTGAATAGTGTCATGTCTGCCATGTATAAAGATTTGAGACAAAACATTTAGTGAAACGTCTAAAAAGACAAAGTAATGACTACTTGCTCATAAATGTGGCATGACTTAGACCAGGGCACCCCAGTCTACAGGGTCTAATATCTGATGATCTGAGGTGGAGCTGATGTAATAATAATGGAAATAAAGTGCACAGTAAATATAATACACTTGAATCATCCCCAAAGTATCCCTTCCTCCCAGTCCTTGGAAAAATTGTCTTCCACAATGCCAGTCCCTAGTGCCAAAAAGATTGGGGACTGCTGACTTAGACAATCGGTGGCAAGATCCTGAGAGCAGAGCCTTAGAGATCTTTTCTTGTCTCTGTTGGAAATTACCCAGCTCTGTGATAACAACCTAATATTTCGGTATAACCAGACTGCCTTATCTCAGCTACAGTTGCTTCTTTAAAAGATTTAGTTCAAAGGTAATGAGACGTGGAATGAATAAACAGTGGCATATTTCTTTAATGAAATTATATTCAGCAATGTAAAAAATATTGCTATATGCAACAATAAGGGTGAATCTCAAAGATGTTACGTTGAATTGTACATTTCACATTAGAGGATATGGCTGTACATGTATTCTACTGCAAGTAAAAATTAATTGGCCATAAGAAAGATATCTAGATAATTAGCAGGTCCACGGCAGGACAAGAATTGTCTTACCTAATGAGAACTATAATCCCTGTCCAGAAATTCTCCTTACTAACTCTAGAATCCAGGCTGCCACCTTCTCATTTTTCCATCCATTTCTGAAGCTAACAGAAACTTGATTTATTCATCTGAAAGGACAAATAATTGCACTCTAGGAACTCTTTTGTACAACTCCAAGAGTCCTATTCCACAGACTCTGAAGTGAATCTGTTAACAGCCCTTGCTGGAATTGTACAATGACATGTGTCATGTCCCTATGTGACCATCATGGAGCTGTCTTGGCTGAAGTGACTTAGCTAAGGCATGTATACAGCTAACCACAGCAGCCATCTGAAAGCTGAAGCTTTTCTACCTATTAAAGTATAAAATTTTCTTACAGTTTCAGATTTTGCATTACAGTAAAGTCATTGCTTCAGTATCTGTTATGTAAATTCAATTTTAAATGAGTAATATCTTTTAAAATAAGTATTAATATCTTTATTGATATTTTTTCAAATGGTTGGATATTAGATATAAAATTCTCCTAATTTATTTTTGACTTCAAATTAAACTTTACAAAATTTTAAAAATAACATGCAACAAATAATTTATAAACTACAATTTTCATTATAATTTATACATTTAACAGTTGAGTCTACTCTTTTCAGACTTAACTTTTATTTTTTACAGCTTTTCCAGTACTGTTTACATTTATGTGAACTTTAGAACTCTGAGACTTTTTCCTTCAACATCCCTCTCACTAGTATTTCAAGACAGGCTTATGTAGCTGCAGTCTGGGTCAAAATGTAGTGAATATTGATGCTAATATGGCATGCTTTGGCCTGTGTCAATCAGGTTGTTGCTTCACCAAAGCTTAGGATAGATGAAGAGCTCTGAAAAGAATGCAGACCAGAAAAACAAAGATGAATTATATGTCGAAAGTAAAGAGAATTTAAATAAATTAAATGATTTACACTGAAGAAAAGAGGATGAAATAAGAATTCTCAGATTTGGCTTCATTTGAATAGAATTTTTCAAGAGGTATTTTTGAAATTCTCATAGATTATAAATGCTACTTGTTTAGGCTTTAGCTGCAATAATTTTAGGCTTATAGAGAAGTTGGAAAAATAGTACAGAGAACTCTCATACACCCTTCAACCAGTTACCCCAATGATAACATCCCACACAACCATAACATGATTATTAAGAAGTAACAAAATTAACAAAAGAAATTACATCTAAATAAACAATACCTTGTGTGTATTTTACCAGTCTTTCCACAAATGTGCTTTTTTTGTTTGTTTCATTATCTAACGTTGCATACCACACTTACATTTAGTTATTTTTCCCAAGCTTCTTTTAATGTGTGATGATAGTTCCTCAGTCTTTCCTTGTCTTTCATGACTTTGACATATAAACCTAACCATTACAGAGTTAGAGTCTAACATTCATTATTTATTTTGTGACAAACTGTTCTAGATTTGGCCACTGGGAGCTCTAACTGATTTCTCTTGTCCTTTTGCCATGCTCCCAATCAACTTAACACTTTCCATCTCTCTAATACTCCCAGAAGTTCTATGCTCGGCTTGTGTATTCCATTCGCCAGCCTGAGAGCAGCCCTAGATCAGGGTTCCAAGGAGCCTTCATTTCGGTTATTAAAGAAGAGCATTTAGGAATTTGGGATTAACATATGCATACTACTATATATAACATAAGTAAACAACAAGGACCTGCTGTGCAGCATAGGGAAATATCTAATAATAACCTATAATGGAAGAGAATATGAAAATAAATATATATATATATATATAATTGAATCACTTTGCTGTACACTTGAAACTAACACAACATTGTAAATCAACTATAGTTCAATTTTTTAAAAAAGGATGTCATTTAGAAACAAAGACCTGGGAACTAGGTATGCTCATTGCTACCAAGATGTCACTGTCTCTATGTTCTCTTGGGGGATAAAGCTGGGCCATATTTGTTTGCACCTGCTATGCTGTTCTTAGTCACTCAGTTGTGTCTGACTATTTGCAACCCCTTGGACTGTAGCCCGCCAGGCTCCTCTGTCCATGGGGATTCTCCAGGCAAGAATACTGGATTGGGTTACCATTCCCTTCTCCAGGGGATCTTCCCAAACCGGGGATCGAACCCAGGTCTTCTGCATTTCAGGTAGGTTTTTTACCATCTGAGCCACCGGAAATGTCCAAGAATACTGAAGTGGGTAGCCTATCCCTTCTCCAGGGGATCTTCCCAACCCAAGAATGAAACTGGAGTCTCCTGCACCACAGGCAGATTCTTTACCAGCTGAGCTACCAGGGGAGCTCCATGGGTTTGCATAGAATCCCATATATATGCACATATGTGTATTAATTTCCATAGCTCTATAATCTATCTACTTATCTCTCTACGTATATGAGAGTTCAAAATTATACCTTTACCTCTAATTCAGTAACACATAGTTCATTCTACCATCATCTCCCCATTTTATGACTAAGAAACTGCCACTGTAACATATTTACTTATTTGTTCAAATCATGAAAGGCCATACATGAAAGGCCATTTCAGAATTGCTAACCTACATACTTAAATTTATAAACTCGAGTGCAGTATTTGTGTACCAATCTTTTTGTCTTTAGACTTACAACTTAGTGACTAAACCACCATCACCAACAACCAGTTGAAACAATGTTTTTTAAAGTTACATGCTGCAGCTTATTTCTTGACCATTTCATTCACTATGAGCAGAGCACTCTTTTACAATACAAAGAGATTCAACTGTCATAGTCTGTACCCCATTTTGGTTTTCCATAATATCCTAATTATTTTTACCTACATATGAAAATTCACCCTTTGTGGTATATCGATTTTTGAGTTTGGACAAATGACTAGAGTTTTGTATTCACAATACAGAATGGTTCCATGACCTCAAAATTTCACTTATGCTCATTTGTAGTCAAGCTCTCTTCCCATGCCACAAAACAAGTAACTACCTTTTTTAATCCCCTTAGCTTTTTCTTTTCTAGCATGTCATGTAAATTGTAAACAACATTATGCAGCATTTTAGGTCGAGTTTTCAGGACTATTTGTTTCTTCATTAAGACACCTGCCCATTCTATTTCATAGAAGATTCACCCTCCTGCATATATTTTGAAACAAAAAGTCTGAATCCTTATTTTTGCTTCTTTAGAAAAACATCTTCAGAGGTACACTATTTTTCAAAAATTTCTATGCATTGTTTGTTATTCCTTAAGTTACAGCATCTTTTGTACTGGATTCACTGTCATGATTTTATATTTGTTTGTTTGTTTGTTTTGCATTTATCTTTTTTATTTTTTTTATTTTTACTTTGTTTTACTTTACAATACTGTATTGGTTTTGCCATACATTGACATGAATCCACCACGGGTGTACATGCGTTCCCAAACATGAACCCCCCTCCCACCTCCCTCCCCATAACATCTCTCTGGGTCATCCCCATGCACCAGCCCCAAGCATGCTGTATCCTGCATCGGACATAGACTGGCGATTCGTTTCTTACATGATAGTATACATGTTTCAATGCCATTCTCCAAAATCATCCCATCCTCTCCCTCTCCCTCACAGTCCAAAAGTTCGCTCTACACATCTGTGTCTCTTTTGCTGTCTTGCATACAGGGTCATCATTGCCATCTTTCTAAATTCCATATATATGTGTTAGTATACTGTATTGGTGTTTTTCTTTCTGGCTTACTTCAGTCTGTATAATCGGCTCCAGTTTCATCCATCTCATTAGAACTGATTCAAATGTATGCTTTTTAATGGCTGAGTAATGCTCCATTGTGTATATGTACCAGAATCCAATAACACATTAAAAAGATCATACACCATGACCAAGTGGGCTTTATCCCAGGGATGCAAGGTTTTATATTTGTTGTGTTTTCTTAACCTTGAATCAGTAGTGAACCATTCATGCCCTGATTTTCTCAAGTGAGACAAAAACCTTTGCCTTACTGATTCCACACTTCAGCAATCTCAGTTTCTAAGATTCAAACCTGAAGATCAGGGTGATATACATGCCATCTGGGTCAATGTGAAATTTCCAGAAGTGGGATATTTGGTGAGGAAATCAGACACTTAGTGAGATTATGCTTGAGAGAAGCTGGATCTTCTACTGCTTTGATTTTCAAGTTCCACATCTTAGCAAGTGATTCAGATGCAATTTGCAATTTTTAAAGAAAAAGATGGAAGCATTTTAAATATTATACTCTGTATCTTATAGGACTCCCAAACTTTCCCTAAGTCTTTCCTTCCTTGCTTATAGTGCTGCTTCTAGGGGAACTAAACATATTTGTATGCAAAAGATCACTTCTACTTACTTGATATTTTCTTCTGAACTGCATGTTAGGCTGTGTAATTTCTGAATAAACAGAGAACAGGTCCTTACAGGGCAAACTTGGGTTACTGATTTTAGGGTTTTTTTTCTTTTTCACTGTAGGCATTTGCAGCTATGAATTTCTCTTTGATCACTGCTTTTACTGTAAGCCATATGTTTTACTGTGCTGTGTTCTTTAGTTATCTCAAAGTATTTTCTAGTTTCACTTGTAAGTTTTTTGACCCTTTGATTGTTTAAATGAATTGCTTGATTTCCACACATTTATGGATTAAGTGGAGTAAGTCACGTCAAGAAGCCACATGTAAAACTGGACATGGAACAACAGAATGGTTCCAAATTGGGAAAGGAGTATGTCTGGGCTGTATATTGTCACCCTGCTTATTTAACTTATATGCAGAGTATATCATGAGAAACGCTGGGCTGGAAGAAGCACAAGCTGGAATTAAGATTGCTGGGAGAAATATCAGTAACCTCAGATATGCAGATGACACCACCCTTAGGGCAGAAAGTGAAGAGGAATTAAAAAGCCTCTTGATGAAAATGAAAGAGGAGAGTGAAAAACTTGGCTTAAAATGCAACATTCAAAAAAATAATATCATGGAATTCAGTCCATTCACTTCATGGCAAATAAATGGGGAAACAATGGAAACCGTGGGAGATTTTAATTTTGGGGGCTCCAAAATCACTGCAGGTGGTGACTGTCTCCATGAAATTAAAAGATGCTTGCTCCTTGGAAGGAAAGTTATGACCAACCTAGATAGCGTATTCGAAAGGAGAGACATTACTTTGCCAATTACGGCCCATCTAGTCAAAGGTATGGTTTTTCCAGTAGTCATGTCTGGATGTGAGAGTTTGATTATAAAGGAAGGTGAGCACCAAAGAATTGTTGCTTTTGAACTGTGGTGTTGGAGAAGACTCTTGAGAGTCCCTTGGACTGCAAGGAGATCCAACCAGTCCTTTCTAAAGGAGATCAGTCCTGGGTGTTCATTGGAAAGACTGATATTGAAGCTGAAACTCCAATACTTTGGCCACCTGATGGGAAGAACTGACTCACTGGGAAAGACCCTGATTCTGGGAAAAATTGAAGGTGGGAGAAGGGAATGACAGAGGATGAGATGGTTGGATGGCATTACTGACTCTATGGACATGAGTTTGAGCAAGGTCTGGGAGTTGGTGATAGACTGGGAAGCCTGGCGTGCTGCAGTCCATGGGGTC
Source organism: Capra hircus (assembly GCF_001704415.2). Classification (NCBI taxonomy): domain Eukaryota; kingdom Metazoa; phylum Chordata; class Mammalia; order Artiodactyla; family Bovidae; genus Capra; species Capra hircus. The sequence goes on along the minus strand of NW_017189516.1, from coordinate 33,450,613 downwards.
ACAATGAGTTGGACAAGACTGAGTGACTGAACTGAACTGAAGTAAGTCAGACAGAGAAAGGCAAATACAATATGATATCACTTATATGTGGAGTCATTTTCTGTGATTTTTTTTAATTTACTGAGACTTGTTTTGTGACCTAACATATGATCTATACTATATAATGTTCCACTTTCTTTCCTTGAAAAGTGGAAAAGTTTAGAAAGTAAAGAAAAAAGTTTAAAAAGTAAAGAAAAGTTTACTTTCCTGCTCTAGAAGGAATGTTCTGTGAGTGTCTATTAGAGTGCAGGTTGCAGTAGTAGCACACCCTGGGGATGGTGAGTCTAAGCTGTTATTCTGGTCTCAGTGGGGCATCTGCAGGATAGCATCAGTTCAGTTCCAGTACCACTGGGAGAAAGCCACAATTTAGACCCTGGGGTTGGGATGTGTGCAGACCAGCAACAGAGTGGACAGTGACAGCAGGTAAAGCCTTGCATTAGCACCTAGGGGCAGGGGGCAGGACAGCAATCACACAGCCCCAGTGATAAGTCAAAGTCATGGCTTAGGACCCAGGGCAGGGTGTGGAGAAGCAGCAGTGTAGCTGTAGCAATAACAGGTCAAATCTATGACCTAGGATTTGGGGGTGGTGTGCAGAGCAGTGGCAGCTTTGGTTCCTTGAATGAGGATGCACTGTGGCATCCAAATCCTAGAGAGCAGGGACACTGAGGCAACTGGAACCCTGGGGAACACGATCATCACAAGGATCACTCCCGCCCTGGGGAGGAAATGTAGAAGCCAGACCCTAAGCAGCTCCATCAGCTGAAATCAGTACTTGTGAAGTCGATGGGGTCCTTGGTAGCAAAGGCTGCAAGTGTTCTGGTGGTGAGGCTTTCTGGGTTACTCCTACTCTTCTTTTCCTTGTAGAATGAAATCCCTCCAAAGGGATCCCTCTTGCCACCGAGCTGTTCTGGCCTGGGAGGTAGAGTGATAGAGGTAAAATATTTCCTATGCTTTTCTATATGGTCATTCTTGGTTTTTAGCCTTGCAGTGTTACTGCTTGCTTCTTCGTTGAAGTCCAGAGCCTTCCCCAGAGCTATTTTTGTTAGTTTGTAATTAGTTATTCACTGTTTTTGTGGGTTTTGCAGAGGAGACAACAGTTGGGGCCTCCATCTTGCTGACATCATGTTAACTGATCCTTTTCTATTGTTCCATTGTGATTTAATTCAAAATAAGTGACAGATGAAAGAAGGAGGGAGAGGAGGGGCTATGATTGTTTCAGGATTTCGTTTCCTTGTAGTAGGGAAACAGGCATATTATTCTGGCCACTGCAACCTGAAATCCTGGGATTAGGTTAATACCATCTTAGGGTCATCTCTTTTGTTCTATATTTTAAATAAATTTCTTAACTCATCCCCCTTGGAGATCAGTTATTGAAACTGTACTTTGATCTTATTTCAATGAGTCTTCTCTGATCTTTGTCTTAAGATGTCGCTGTCAGTTTGGGGCTCTAGATATATGTCATGGGTATTTTAATGGGCAGGGATCTTGTGCATTGGCTATCACCAGAATGAGGTTCCCAAGCTTATCTTCTCCAAGCCCCTTTCAGTTCTTGTATGGTTGAGGCATTTTCTTGAAGGCCAGTTGGCCTTGCATGTGGTTCATGAAGGCAGTGACAGGTGATCCCTTAAGCAGACACAGGGGCTAATCTCCTAAATCAGTACAAGGACTAAATGGATATCACAGCTTAACTCTCATGGGTGTATGGCCAGCAGGAGCTCCGATGAAGTCAAATTAGTCAGGGAGAATCAAAAAGCCCTAACCAAGGCAAGAGAGAACAAGCCAGGAGCCACAGTAGCTACAGCAGGGAAGCTGCAGCCTGGGAGGTAGATGACCTTGTCTTAGGTATCAGAGGAGAGAACAAGCATCAGCCACTAGGACCAATCTTCTCTGGTTTGTCGAAATTCATTCCTAAAGGAAGAGTCACAGGCAGGAGGAGCTGAAAGATCAAATTTCATCAAATGAAAGTATATAAAAGGACTTTATAAATTATTTAAATCAAATAAGTTTAAGTCTAAACTATATTATACACACATATATCCACATGCACGTGTGTGCGCGCGCGCACACACACACACACACACACACTTGCTTCCAAGTGCTTTTAGTTATATCCCCTCCTGGACTGAAATTTCACTGGGAGTTTTAGCTTCTAGAAAAATCAAACTTACACAGTGAGTACTCAGTAGTTTCTGAATGATTTACTGTGGTGGTGGTTTAGATACTAAGTTGTGTCCGACTCTTGGTACCCCATGGACTGTAGCTAGCCAGGTTTCTCTGTGGGATTTTCCAGGCAAGAATACTGGAGTGGGTTGCCATTTCCTTCTCCTTGGGAATGATTCACCAAGATCAATTCTCTAATTTCTGAAGATGAGAGAGTTGAATTGCACTGTTACTGTCATACTGTCAAACAGTAGAAATACCTCTACACTCTCCCTTTGACAAGAGAAATAATGGAGGTCTTAGGAGGGAAGGGAAGTCTCTACTCTTCTGCATGACTCCACTATTAAAGGAACACTGCCCTAAGGTGGGAGAAGGCAATGGCGTCCCACTCCAGTACTCTTGCCTGGAAAATCCCATGGATGGAGGATCCTGGTAGACTGCAGTCCATGGGGTCGCAAAGAGTAGGACACGACTGAGCGACTTCACTTTCACTTTTCACTTTCGTGCATTGGAGAAGGAAATGGCAACCCACTCCAATGTTCTTGCCTGGAGAATCCCAGGGATGGGGGAGCCTGGTGGGCTGCCATCTATAGGGTCACACAGAGTCAGACACGACTGAAGCAACTTAGCAGCAGCAGCAGCAGCTCTAACGTGAAGGATATTTCCTCAGAGCACAGGGAGGTTGGAACTACCTCAAAGAAGATAAACACACAATCCTAGTAGTTATACAGCCTTCATTTCAGACTGAGAGCCTCCTGGAGTCCTGAGGGTGAGCCATCAAGCAGAGTTTTCATCTTCAGGGAGGAAAGTGAGCAGTGGCATCTAGCAGTACACAAAGTGCTCATATTGGCTACAGCCCATGAAAGAATTAGCCTCAGGAGCATGGCTGTCTTTGCATAAAACACCATTCAAGGAAATACTGACAAGAAGTGTAATCACACTCCTCTTTCCTCACACAATTATCAGAGGGGAAACAAAGTTTAGCAAGAACATGACAACTGTAATATATATTGTTTATTAAACATGCAATCACTCATCAAGAATTTTCATAGGGAGAATCCAAAAATATGACAGGAAATTTCATTAGAGATGAATCTTGATGCATCTTTCTGAAAGATGCTAGTGATTGTCTTTTATTATTACAAAAAAACCTGTATTATTTATTTTTTAGAAAACTGTATAATTTATATGTATGAACTTCAAGTTATCTGAACACTTGAAGTAGGTTTCTTGCTTCTTATAGGAAGTGAAAGGTTCTTTGACAGAATTTTCAAATATAATGGACCTTCCACTGCAATTCTACACAGTTAACTGATTGCTATAACTCTTGAGTGTTCAGGCATTTCACTATTAGATTCTAATTTGTTGCACTACAAATCACTTTCAGGGAGACATATTTAATAGGTTAAAAACTAATAATTCTGCCAAATATCTGTCAGGACTCTACTACCTGATACCTATAGCCTCCAGCTTGTTGAGCATCTCTACATTATCAAGGACAGCATCATCAAATGAAGGGGGAGATGAGGTATCTAGGGCAAAAGTGTTGATCTGATACAAGCTCCTGAGTTTGATGCCTTCAATAGTCTACATCAAGGGAAACTTGTAAGCCTAGTATTTCACTATATTAAACAAATCAGGAGCCTTTTATCAATCTTGAAAGACAACTTTACATGATATACCAGAAAATAAAGCAAAACTGCAGCAAAAAAGTGTGTGCTAGCAAACTGTTAAAACAATAGATATTGATCAAATTTAAAAAATATTTTTAGTCTACATTTTAGGTAAAATTTGGTTTATTTAAGGTGAAAAAGTACAAGCCATCTTAACACTTTTGTCAAATGAAACAAAAATCACTTTATTAGACCAACCTATAATTTGAGGGTGCAGATGCTTCCTTTAGAAATCTTCCTTGAATCAATACTGCAAAGCCTGTCTCCTGAAAGTGTTGAAAAAAAAATCATTCTATGTCTTTATAGACTTTAAGGTGTCAGAAAACCCGAAATACCATAGGGATCCATGTCATCACATTTTTAAGGTTGGAAAAAATTATATAAAATTAAATTATCTGGTCAATGTCATATCAGGTGGCAAAATCAAGATCAACAATTGAGAACAGCAAAAATTCACTGAGCACTTACTTTGTTCTGAATACTGTCTTATGTACTTGGCAAAGTTAAATAGCAGTCCCTGGTGGCTCAGCTGGTAAAGAATCCGCCTGCAGTGCGGGAGACCTGGGTTCCATCCCTGGGTTGGGAAGATCCCCTGGAGAAGGGAAAGGCTACCCACTCCAGTATTCTGGCTTGGAGAATTCCATGGACTATATAGTCCAAGGGGTAGCAAAGAGTCGGACATGACTGAACGACTTTCACTTTCCTTTTCAACCCTAGGAGGCAGATCTCAAGGGTATATAACTTCTCCAAAGTTACACAAATAGATCCTGGGCAATTCATGGTTGAAATTGAAACCCAGAGTTTGGCTCCAAAGTTTTTTTTTTTTAATCTTATTTTTTGAGAGAGAAGAAGATATGTCTATAAATCTGCCTAATCATTACAGTTTACATACGATTTCACCAAGTTTAAATGCACAAATAAATGTATTTTGACAAATGTAATACATTTATGTAACTACTAGGACAGTAATGATGTAGAACATTTCCAGCACCCCAAAAAGATCCTTCACACTCCTTTGTAGTCAATCTCCTTAACTGACTCTTTGGTCCTTGGCAACTACTTTCTTTCTTTCACTGTTGTGACACTTCAATTGTTAACAAAGTTTTGGCTATTGTGAATAAAAGCATTATACATATTCACATATAAGTTCTTAAAAAAAAAAAAAAACAGACACGAGTTTTCAGTTCTCTTGGGTAAATACCTAGGAGTGGCTGATACAAGTAATGGGTAGCAGTGGCCTCTCATTATGATTTTAATTTGTGTTTTCAGAATGCCTAATGACATTGAGTATCTTTTCATGGGCTCATTGGAATTTCATATAGTGTCTACACTGCAATGTTTGTTCAAAATTTTTGCCCAATTGGTTTCATTGTCTTCTTATTAATGAACTATAAAGGTTCCTTTAAATACTCTAAATACACAAATCCTTAATGACAAATATCTTTTCAGATATTATCTGAGTCTATGGAGACAACAGACTCTTTCTTTCCTTTTTCCTTTCCTCACCAATGTTAACAATATTTTTCTGAAGAGCAAAACTGTTTTTCTTTTATGTGTTTTTTATTTGTGTCATCTCAAGAAATTGCTACCTAACTCAAGTCACAAGTGCTTCCTCCTAGAAGTTTTATAGTTTTCACTCTTACACATAGGTGTATGATCAATTACAAGTTTGTTTGTGTATGGGGATAAGTAAGAGTGACAGTGTATATTTTTTCCACATTATATCTAATAATTATAGAACAATTTGTTGAAGAGACTGACTATACTTTTTCCACTGAATTAATGGGCATCTTAAGTTCACCATATAAATGAGGTTAATTTCTGGGTCTTATATTCTGTCCAATTCTTCTAAATGCCTACAACACAGTTTTGATTATTTAGCTTTATAATAAATCTTGAAAGAAGGTAATTCATGAGAAAGGGTGCCCAGGGCTGGTACACTGGGATGACCCTGAGGGATGGGATGGGGAGGGATGTGGGAGGGGGGTTCAGGATGGGGAACACATGTATACCCATGGCTGATTCATGTCAATGTATGGCAAAAACCACTACAATATTGTAAAGTAATTAGTCTCCAATTAAAATAATTAAACAATTTTTTTTAAAAAAGAAGGTAATTCACCAACTTTGTTTTTCTTTTAAAAAGAATTTGAATTGCTCAGCCAGGTTCATTGTATCTCCATATAAATTTTTGTTTTGTGACATTGTGAAGTCGCTCAGTCGTGTCTGACTCTTTGCGACCCTATGGACTGAAAACTGCCAGGCTCCTCTGTCCATGGGATTTTCCAGGCAAGAGTACTGGAGTGGGTTGCCATTTCCTTCTCCAGGGTATCTTCCTGACCCAGGAATCAAACCCGGGTCTCCCACATTGTAGGCAGACTCTTTACCATCTGAGCCACGAGGGAAAATATAAATTTTACAGTTTGTCAATTTCTACTGAAAGAAATTCTACTATAATTTTGACTGGGATCACACTGAATTTGGGACTTCCCTCATGGCTCAGTGGTAAAGAATCTGCCTGCCAATGCAGGAGATGCAGATTCAACCCCTGGGTCGGGAAGATCCCCTGGAGGAGGAAACGACAACCCACTCCAGTATTCTTACCCGGGAAATTCCATGGACAGAGGAGCCGGGCAGGCTACAGTCCATGGGATTGCAAAGAGTCGGACACGACTTAGCAACTGAGCATGCACGTACACTGAATAGGTAGACTGACGTGTGAAGAACTGACATTATAACAATATTAAATATTGAAATACATTAACATGGTATATATCTATTTTTAGTTCTTTTAAATTTTCCTTTTGCAATGTTTTATAGCTTTCATTGTGCCGTTCTTGCATATGTCTTGTTAAATTTATCGATACATATATCACATTTTGGATACAGGTATAAATGGCATTTTTTAAAATTTAAATTTATTTATTTTAATTGGAGGCTAATTCCTTTACAATATTGTATTGGTTCTGCCACACATCAACATGAAACCACCACGGGCCTACACGTGTTCCCCATTCTGAACCTCCCTCCCACCTCCCTCCCTGTACCATCCCTCTGGGTCATCCCAGTGCACCAGCCCAAAGCATCCTGTATTGAACCTGGACTGGTGATTTTAAAAAATCTTGTTTCAAGTGGTTGTATTCTAGTACTACATAGAAATGCTACTTATTATATATTGACCTTAACCAGTAATGATAATAAAATTCATTATAAATTTTTACAGTATTTTCTAGATTCGTTAGAAATTTCTGCATAGGCCATATTGACTATGAATAAACACAGTTTTACTTCTTTCCTTTCAATCAGTATGTCTTTAATACTTTTCTGCTTGCCTTGCTGCACCACTTAGAACTTCCAAAACAGTCAGGAGCATTGAGAATGGACATTCTTACCTTGATTATAATCTTAGGAAGAAAGTACTCAGTTATTCATCATTAAGTATAATAAGATAAAAGGTTTTTAAAAGATTTCCTTTATCAGTTTGAGAAAACGTTCCTTAGTTTTAAGAGAATTTTTATGATGAGTGTTTTAATTTTGGCAAACGCTTTTTCTGTATCAAATGATTAGGTTTATTTTAATAATATTAATTACTTTGAGTGTCAAACCAACTATTCATTCTTATTATAAAGCTCATTTAGTCACAAAATAATATCATGTGTATATCTTGCTATGTTCTCCAATACTTGGTCTAGTATTTCTCCATTTATGTTCTTGAGGAAAATCAGTTCACCTTTTTTTTCTTTTTTTCTTTTTTTTTCCTGTTTTTGTCTGGTTTTAGTATCAGGGTAATGATGTCTTCAAATGATGAGTTGGAAGTATTTGCTCCACTTCTATTTTTTGAAAGAATATGTATAGAATAAATAATAATGTTTATTAAATATCTGACAGAATTCACCAGTGAAGACATTTGGGCCTTGAGTAGCTGAATAGTGACCCCTCAAACATACCTAGATTCAAATATTAGGATGCTGTGAATATTACCCTACATGAGAAAAGGTACTTCACACACATGATCAAGGATCCTGAGATGCAGAAGTTCTTCAGAATTATACAAGCAGATAGTAAATGTTAATACAAGTGTCCTTGTAAGAGGGAGGGAGAGGTTAGATTAGAATAGATGTGTGATGGCAGAGCAAAGGGAAGGAAGGAAAGAGAGATTTGACGATGTTATTCTGCTAGCGTTGAAGATGATGGAAGAGGCTGTGAACAAAGGAATGCAGCTCTAGAAGCTAAAAAAGACAAGGAAACAGATTCTCTTCTAGAGCCTCTGAAAGGAACACAGCCTTGCAACACCCTATTTTCAGACCAGTGAAACCCATTCCAGATTTCTCACCTTCCGGACTATAAGATAATAAATGTGTGTTGCTTTGCGTATATGTTTAGACAAAACTATAATTCAAAAAGATACATGGTTATTGTTACCATCTTTCTAAATTCCATATATATGAGTTAGTATACTGTATTGGTGTTTTTCTTTCTGGCTTACTTCACTCTGTATAATAGGCTCCAGTTTCATCCACCTCATTAGAACTGATTCAAATGTATTCTTTTTAATGGCTGAGTAATACTCCATTGTGTATATGTACCACAGCTTTCTTATCCATTCATCTGCTGATGGACATCTAGGTTGCTTCCATGTCCTAGTTTAAAAAAAAAAAGATATATGCACCCTTATGTTCACAGCAGCACTATTCGCAATAGCCAACACATGGAAATTCTTAAATGTCCACCAACAGATGAATGGGTAAAGACGATGTAGGTAAGTAAGTAAAGTCGCTCAGTCGTGTCCGACTCTTTGTGACCCCATGGACTGTAGCCTACCAGGCTCCTCCCTCCATGGGATTCTCCAGGCAAGAGTACTGGAGTGGGTTGCCATTTCCTTCTCCATGGGATCTTCCCAACCCAGGGATCGAACCTGGGCCTCCTGCATTCCAGGCAGACACTTTAACCTCTGAGCCACCAGGGAAGCCCAAAGAACATGTGGTACACACAAAAACATGTGTAAAGAAGATGTGGTATACACAAATACACACACAAAATGGAATATTTCTCAACCATACAAAAGAATGAAATAATTCCATTTGCAGCAACATGGATGGACCTAGAGATTACCAAACAAAGTGAAGTAAGTCAGAAAGAGACAGACAACACATGATAGCACTTATATACAAGATCTAAAATATGATACTAATGAATGGATCTACAAAACAGAAACAGACTCACAGACATAGAAAACTGATTTGTGATGGCAAATCGGTTGGCAATGGGAATGGGGGTGGGAGAATAATGCAGGAGGAGGTTTGCGGTTAGGAAATGAAAATTATTATATATAGAATGGATAAACAAGGTCTTACTGTACATCATAAGGAACTATATTGCATATCCTGTGATAAACCATAATGGAAAAGACTATAAAAAAGAATGCATATACATGCATAACTGAATCACTCTGCTGTAGAGCAGAAATTAACACAACATTGCAAATCAACTATACTTCAACAAAAATAAATAAATAAATCTGTGTTATGGTAATCTTCTTCAGAAGCAATAGAGAACCAATGTAGGCCTGCAGTTTTCTTTGAAAATATTTTACTGTCAGTGCTATTCTTTAATAGATACAGTGCTATAAAACTTTTTCTTTTTTTCTTGAGTGAGATATGGTAAACTGCATTATTTACTATTTGTTCATTTTATTACATTTTCCCATTTGATCTAAGCTGTCAAATTTACTAGCCTAAAGTTGTTGATAATGTTCTTTTGGAATCTTTTTGAGTATCTGTAGGATCTGTAGTAATATAAGCCCTTGCATTCTTGATACCGCAAACTTTCATTTTCTGGCATTTTCTTATTCATCTTGACTTACAGAGTGTCTGTGTCAATTTTTATTCATTTTTTCAGTGAACCAACTATTGCTTTCACTAATTTCACTCTTTCTGCCAATTTTCTATTTTATTGAGTTTTTTCTTAACTTTACTATCTCCTTCATTATGCTTCCTTTGAGATTAAACTGCTCTTCTTTGCCTGAGTTCCTAAGGTGGGAACTTGTATCATTAGTATTAGATTTTTCTTCTTTTACAACAGTCATTTATACTATACATTTCCTTCTAGGACTACTTTAGATGTATCTTACAAATTTTGATACATTGTGTTTTATTTTCATTTACAAAATATTTTCTAATTGAACTTGTGTTTTATTTGTCATCTATGTGCAATTTAAATTTGTTAATTTCAAAATAGTTGGAGATGGTCCAGATATCTTTCTGTCAATGACCTCTAATTCAGTTTGATTGTGGTTAGTGTACCATTGGGCTGCACTGTGTAGGCCTACAAAGGCTGTGCTTGTCCAGGCTCAAAACCAAAGTAAGAGCCCGGAGTCAGCAACAGACATGTGAATAGTTTAATGGATAGGGAGCTTACATGCCTGAAGCAAGGTCCTGAAGTGACACAGCAACACCTCACTGTGTGCAGCAGCCAGCAGGCAGGCATGACAAGGTGGGGGGTGGGGGGGCAAGTGGGGAGGTTACCAGTTATCAAAGATTTGGCACTGATGTCAGTTTGGTTCATTGGTTACCAGGGACAGGGAAACCAGTAAAGGAGCACTGACCCTCACTGCCCCTTTGATAAGCTATCATGATGGAGATGTTCTAAAGATTAGAACACTCACTAGCTGGAGTTGGGGTTGGTATGTCTCTATGATTAAGAGGGAAGGCCAGTCATGTGAGCAGGCAAGTGAGCAGGCGTTGGTCAGGCAGGGGATGTACAGAGAGCAAGAGAATCGCTGATATGGGTGGCCTGATCATACAAGTGTTTCCTTTATATGGTCTTTTAAAGCTTGTTAAGAAATATTTTATAGCCTGTCATATGTTCTATTTTGGTAAATGTTCCAAGTACATTTGAAAATAATGTGTATTCTGCTGTGTTTGAGTGGAGTGCTCTATAAATTTCAGTTAGATCAAGTTGGTATATAGCATTGCTGAAATCTCACCAATTTTCTGTTCATATGTTCTGTCAATTATTTATCTCACTCAAGATGAATATTGATGCTTCCAATATTGATATCTTTGTAGAAGAACCTATTTCTTTTTTAATTTTAATCTTATTTTGCTTTGTATTTTTAAAATTCTATTTGTGTGCTACTCTTGATAATTAGAACTCTTCACTATGACACTTTTTAAAATTTATTATAGCTTTCCTTGCTTTGAAGAAAATTTTGTATAATAATAACATAGCCACTCCTCTGTTCATTTGATTAGCATTTGCATAGTATTTCTATCTCTTTACTTATAACCTATCTGTGTCTTCATGTCTAATGTTGGTTCTCATAGACAGACTATAAGCAATCTTTTTCTTTTAAAGGGGATTCTATTTTTCTCTATTGATATACATCCACATATTTAGATATTATATTTTAGTCTCTATAGTTCCACTTTTGCATTGTTTATATCATCTCGCTAAAATATGGGGTTATCTATTGATTAATGGGTCACATTTATTTTCTTCTTTATACATCAGGCAATTTTTTATTGGATGTCTGAAACTGTGAATTTTACTTTGTTGCATAATAATTCTGTTACATTTCTTTTAAGAGTATTTGACTTTCTGCTGGCTAGAGTTAAATTACTTCTAACAAGTATAATATTTTCAGAAAGTAATTTTAAACTTTGGTAAGGAAGGTCCTGTATAGTCATTATTCTGAGGTTAATTGAATCTCACTAAAATCATGACATCCCTCTGAGGTCTCTCCCCTTTGGCTGATGAAAATACAAACTATCCTCATCCCTTTATGAACTCTAGGAACTTTTAGGTAACTCTTCATGGTAATCCTTTGTAGCCCTCTATATAGTTCTTTCCCCTTTATATTCTACCCTTCAAATTCTAGTGCCTCAATCTTTACGAACATTGCTATCTGTCTTATCAACTTGGAGAGATCACTGGCTCTGGTTTCATTCTCCCCACACTGTGGCCCGAAATCTGACTTCAGCCAATAAACTGGAGTAATCATAGAGTATCACTTATTTCCTTCATCTCATGGACCACAATCCTGCAATGTGTATTGACCAATGTCTGAAAATAATTCTTGAATGTATTTGTGCGCTTTTTTAGTAGTTTACGGTGGGAGGGAAGCCATTCTTTAAGCTGTTAAGTCTTCTTACCAGGTCATTTTAGTTATAATATTCCATATATTATGTCAAAATCTAACTTGATTTCTGAGAGTACTAACTGAATGATTTGAGCATGTTGCTGAACTTTATTAAACTTTATCTGAGATAGCTATGTGAATAGTATGGAAGAGTATCCTAATTACAATTTAGATTGTTAGATAAGAAATCAAAGTCCTAATAAATGCCTGAGTATAAATCCTAGCTCCTCGGGAAATTAATGAATATCTTTTACACTCAGTTCCACATTTTTTCACTTGTTATAAAAACAGTATCTATTTTAAAGATTTTTTGTGAAAAGTAAAAGGGGTAATATATATTGAAAACTTGATGCAACAAATACCCAGCACATTGTCATGCTCATTATATGGAGGCTGTTATTATTTTGAAATTAACTGTCTATTAATATGCTTTATAGAAAATATACTACCAAATGGCTTAATATACTTTCAGATAGCTAAAAGAGGAACAACAGACTAATGTACTGAGTCATATTTTTCAGTCTAAGCTATTTCTTATAGGATTTTGAGTATAAATTATTGTAAGGCTGAACAAATTTACTATTTAGTTTCCATATGGATCATTTTATTAACAACTTATTGAGTACTTATTATATATAAGACACTGTACTATGCACATGAGGTAAGCAAATACTGATGACTTACTGTCCATGCCATCAAATACCTTACACTCCAAGAGTCAGTTATTTGAAAGAGCTCCTCTATTCATGCAAGGACATAGCCATCTTAAACTATTCCAGAATAAGACCTCTAATTATTTTTTTAATGTTTCAACCTTTATGTTGTTTTGATTTTCACCTGAATTATCCCTGCCCATCTTCTGCTATCTGTGGATTCACTTTTTTCATGACTATTGTAGCTTCCAGGAAAAAGAGATCTCTCCTTCCTGCTCTATGTATCTTCATGCTGACCCCAGCTGCTACTGCTCTTAGACACTACATTTTGCCCTTCCTCAGCACGTATTCAATATATTTTATTATCATTTTAAACTATTTTTGTTCTCTTCATTCCAAGTCCTAATTCAAGTTTATCATCAGTTTTTCCTTAATTTCATTTGAGAAGGATATGTAAGGAACTCTATAACAGTCCAAATAGCATTTGGTAGAGAGACCAAGCTTTTGGTAATAGCCCATCCTACTATATTGGTGCCTAAAGCTCATGATGGAGAGAGAAGAGTTAGATAGACATCATGTGTCTATAGAGAGAAGGAAGAGTCACTCAACTTGAAAGCTGTAAATACAACAAACTAGTTTGAAAACAAACATGATGAACACATTAGGCTTCTAGCTAAACCCAAAGCAAAACACCAGTTCCCCAGAGGAACTTCTTACAAATGATTGAGTCTGCTTTTGTCTACGTGCTGATTTTCTCTGCCATGCTTTCAAGTCTCTTCCATACCCACTCCCAATTCCCTGACATATTCAAGTTATTAAAGATCATTTCCTACAATTCTACTGTCAAGGAAGAACTTAATGCATAATAGCATGAATGTTTCTGTATGAAATGTTATTATATATGTATGTGTGTGTGCGTATATATATATGTGTGTGTGTGTATGTATATATATATATATATATGAATGGGTTAACTCAATATAACACATTTTGAGAAACAATGTGGCTCTTTAAATGTTTAACTGCACTTTGGAAGCAATTACATATATGCTGGTATCATTTTACTGAACTTGGTCTCATCTTTTATTTTTCATGCTCTCCCTGGTGGCTCAGAGGTTAAAGAATCTGCCTGCAATGCGGGAGACCCAGGTTCAATCCCTGGATCGGGAAGATTCCCTGGAAAAGGAAATGGCAACCCACTCCAGTATTCTTGCCTGGAGAATCCCATGGACGGAGGAGCCTGGTAGGCTGCAGTCCATGGGGTCGCAAAGAGTCAGACACGACTGAGTGACTTCACGTTCACTTTCCTGTACATGGAGTTTGTTGTTCACAAGGTATGCTTTGCCTCTTTCCACCCTTATGACATAATATTATTCACATGATACTTAAAACTCCACCTCCTGAAATTCCTCACATCATATTCTGTCTTCTTCACAGACTCCTGACATTCTGATGCTGCCTTGCATTTATCTATGCCTTTGGCTTTCATAGGCTTGAAATTGCACTGATGCTGGCCTGATAGGAGTATCTCTCAATATCTATACATATACAGGATGGTATGTTTCTGCTTTAGATGCCTGTCTCCAGCTATCACTATTGTGATATCACTATACCACTTTTACTACATGTGCTTCAAACTGGATGATTATATCAACTTCATTTTCGTTTCTGCAGCCGCCATATTCTGATTCACAGCACACTATGATTTTTGAAGTCAGAAAGATACATATTTTACAGGAAAATACGGGATAGAGACTGGGGGAAAAAAGATTTATCAGTGTCCTTTACTCCCTTCTTAGTTTTAATGCATAAAAATACCTAGATATTTCCCACATGAGGTGCCAACTTTTATCTCCGGGAGGAGGTATTTTATTATTCAGATCATTCTTGGGTTCTTAACCTGTCAGGGCATAGTCAGACATCAGTGACAAGACATAGGCATACCCTCTCTTACAGCATGTACTGTTTCTACAAAGGCATGGTGGGAGAGAGAGGTACTCACTTTATAACTCAGCACAGGACAGAAATTATGGACTAACAGTGACTTCAAATTGTCTCACATGTGGAACAACAGGACAAGAAAGAGTTTTATAATTTTTCTACTTTTCTAGGATAAAGCATATGTTCCCAAGAGAAGGAAAAGGGGCATTGATCAGTCCAAGCACGCCAACAGGTCTCTGATCCACAATCTGTGCAGCAACCTGAGTGGGAAGCCAAACCTTAAGCTCTACTGCAATTAGGCCATACTGGTCATAACTTGGTCAGTCTCTGGAAGCTTCCTTATATTTTTCACCTACTTCCAACACAGGACCAACCAGAGAAGGCTAAACACACTTCCCAAATAAGCACACAAGATGCCATGCTTCTAGTTAGCCTGCCTTCAGCTTCTCCATGCCAACAACTTCAGATCAGAACATACTTGAAGCTTTTCTTTTTATAACTACCACAAATGCTTCTCCACTCTCTCCCTTGCCTTTGAGTCTCTGCCAAATGCAAGTGATGGAGGCTGACCCCCTTGCTACAGCAAGCACTGAATAAACACCCTCTGCTTATCCTCATTGGGGTGGTCTTCACTTATTTTCACACATAGTATTGCTGACAGGTTTTAGGATTTATTTGGTGTTTGGGGAAGGATTCTTTATTACAGCATTCATTCAGATCAGGTCTAAATATTACGTCCTTTCTGAAGTAGTTTCTATTATTTCAGAGGAAAGTGACTAACATCTTCCTTTCAGTGCGTATTAAGTAGGATCTTACAGCACTTGCCATTTCATAATGTAAACTCCTTGATGGCAGGATGTGATACTTATGTCTTGGTATCTCCAGTGTCATAAACAACAATGTTTTAAACATATTAAGTTCTCAAATTTAGGACTGGATCTGCAAAGCCTAAGATCCAGATTGTGAAACCAGACTGAATCACTAGGCTACCTAATGTTCTTAAACTCCCCCTCCAATTAGATGTTGATGCATAATGCAACACCACATGGGGAGTCAGGTGGACAACTGTCTTGGTTTGCCTAGGACCTTCCTGACTTTAGCTGAGAACCTCATGTCCTGGGAAAGCCTCAGTTTAAGCACATTGGGCAGTCAGTCACCTCCATTTGTAGGAATAAATGAAATAACGTGAATAGCACACTGTATAGCATACTATAGGTGTCAAAGAAAGGTCATTCCCTTCTCTTCAGTAAACTCTTAGCTGACAGTTTTAGAATTAAGCTAGCATCACCATCATTATGTCACACTGAAGCCAAAATTCCATTAAAGTTCAATAGGCAAGGAAGACATTACACAGTCTACTGCAGTAAGAGAGCACGACTTAACTCAAACCTGCTAAAACAAGAGGTGGGAGGGTATTTAAGCACTGGGGTGAGCTGATGGAAAAGTACTGGAGGGTGTTAGGGAAGATGTTAGTCAATGGGATGTTTGGAACACAATGAATTATTCCTGACTTTGCAAATAATCTTCAATGTGATTAGGGCATCTGTTTTTGTTAATTGATACCCATCAAAGTTAGATTCCTACCTTCCCATTGAGACTGGGAGATAGGGGAGCTATCATCCTATCATCTTTGAAGTTTACATTTTAAACAGGTCCTATGAAAAAGGTGTTTCCAGGGTTGTAAAACTGGGCATGAGGTTGGCAGAATATTTACATGCAGTTTAAAGGAATAGAGAAAGAATTTACAGTTGCTAGTTTTTATGCTAAGAAAGGGAGGTCAGGGGCCCAATGATAGGAAGAAAAATATCTAAAGTTTAGTCAAGCTGAAGGGAATAATAAGGCAGTCTTTGCCAGTAGACAGTATTATTTCTTTCCTTCAGAATCATTGGCCTTATTTTCTTCTTGAAAAGAGCCTAAATACCATTGCCTTCTCTTGTCTTGCTAAAAGTAGAAGATGCTTTTAGCTGCACTCAACATTTACATAAGGGCATTGTGATATATTATACTTAAAAGAAAAAGGGTCTCCCAAGAGTTTAGTAAGTACCACATAATGAAGACAAAATATTTAAGAACTGCTACTCATGTACATTGCACACTTAAAATTTAACACATTTATAGTGGCTGACAGGCTTAGGAAACACTCCAAAATTTCTAGCTTGAATCTCTGCCTTCTCAGCTTTATCCTTGGAGGAATTGTTAAAGCACTCCAATAAAAACACTGAGCATTTAGGTTTTCCATCAGCCACACATTAATGAATGTTTAGATAGTCCAGGTGCCCATGTCATGAAGGGAAGAGAGATCATAATGAAGGTGGCAAAAATAAGGCTGAATTCCAATGTGACCAACCAGATGTTTATCATCTTGAAATAGGGCTACTGGACTTTATCTAGAAGGGCTTTTCTTTGCTCTGGCATAAAAAAAGTTCTTATTTCAGATTATCAACAGTGGCTAAATGTTATATTCCTGAAACTGCTTATATTTAACAAGTCTGTTTGCAGATTTTAGAGCTCGAATGGTTTTGCTCCATTTAGATCTTGTCCTTTGCAGTATATCTTGTCAAGAACAGATCTATAAGCTCAGTAAGAAGGGATGGAATGTTAGTTTAAAAAAAGGAACAGATTTTCTTAACTGGAATCAACCAAACAGAAGCTGATATGCAAGAAGAACTTGCACATTGCAAGCCTGTGTCCTGAAAGCACCTGGTGGAGGCTGAAGATGGCACTGGAGGCACAAAAGCCCATATGCAAACCTGTCCTTTGGCAGATGCATGTGCTTGAGCTGCCTCTGAATAGCCAGATGGGCCCAGTTGGACTTCAGAGCATTGAGACTGACGCAAATTAGAGAGAACGACATTTGCATTTAAATAGATCCAAGGAGGGAAAATTCAAAGTACTGCACCTCTTAGAACTCAATTATGAGTATGCATATTTGAGAAGTGTGACAAGAAAACTCGGAGCAGCACAGAAATTAGTAACTCTGTTTCTGTGATGGCTATTTGTTTATAATAAGGCATAGTGCCTTGATGTTTTCAGTACAATGAGAAAAATGTGCCTTAATATGATGCCGATAATAACAATGGTAATGATAATGTTTTGGAGCTATGATAAGCACTTTAGTAAATTTTAATATGCATTACCTTCTTTGATTGTATAAGCATCAATACAATAACTAAAATTTGAAAAGAAAGAAAATACTGGTGAGGAGACATTGGGTTGGCCCAAAAGTTCATTTGGGTTTTTTCATAAGATGTTATGAAATTCCTGGTCAAACCAATATAATGGCCAGGACTTGATTTGGCTGTGGATATCAGTGTAAATTTGTACAACCCCTTGGGACAATTTCTTGGCAGTATCTACTAAAATGGAGCAAAACATACATTATAACCAAGCTGTTCCACTTCTAGGTAAATATTCAGCAGAAACATATATATGTGTTTACCAAAAGATATGTATAAGGGTATTCACAGCAGGGACTTCCCTGGTGATCCACAGTTCAGTTCAGTCACTCACTTGTCTTTGACTATGCGACCCCATGGACTGCAGCACGCCAGGATTCTCTGTCCATCACCATCTCCTGGAGCTTGCTCAAACTCATATCCATTGAGTCGGTGATGCCATCCTGCCATTTCATCCTCTGTTGTCCCTTTCTTCTCATGTCTTCAGTCTTTCACAGCATCACAGTCTTTTCTAAGGAGTCAGTTCTTCACATAAGGTCCAAGTATTGGAGTTTCAGCTTCAGCATCAATCATTCCAATGAATATTCAGGACTGATTTCCTTTAGGATGGACTAGTTTGATCTCCTTGCAGTCCAAGGGACTCTCAAGAGTCTTCTCCAACACCACAGTTCAAAAGCATGAATTCTTTAGCAAGCAGCTTTCTTTATGGTCCAACTCTCACATCCATACATGACTACTGGAAAAACCATAGTTTTGACTAGAAGGACCTTTGTCAGCAAAGTAATGTCTCTGCTTTTCAATATGCTGTCTAGGTTTTGTCACAGCTTTTCTTCCAAGGAGCAAGTGTCTTGGTGGTCCAGAGTGGTTAAGAATCTGCCTGCTGGTACAGTAGACATGGATTGGATCCGTGGTTGGAAAAGATCCCACATGCCTCAGGGCAGCTGAACCTGTACATCAAAACTACTGAGGAGAAGGGCACAACACAGAATGAGATGATTGGATGGCATCACTGACTCGATGGACATGAGTTTGAGCAAGCTCCAGGAGTTGGTGATGGACAGGGAAGCCTGGTGTGCTGCAGTCCGTGGGGTTGCAAAGAGTAGGACATGATGGAGGGACTGAACTAAACTGAGAAACTTGTATGCAGATCAAGAAACAACAGTTAGAATCAGGCATGGAACAGCAGGCTGGTTCAAAATTGGGAAAGAATGACAAGGCTGCATATTGTCACCCTGCTTATTTAACTTACATGCGTAGTGTGTGCATGCTCATTCGCTTCAGTCATGTCATACTCTGTGGGACCCTATGGACGGTAGCCTACCGAGCATTTCTGTATAAGGGATTCTCCAGGCAAGAATACTGGAGTGGGTTGCCATACCCTTCTCCTGGGGATCTTTCTAACCCAGGGATCGAACACACCTCTCTGATGCCTCTTGCATTGGCAGGCAGGTCCTTTACCACTAGTGCCACCTAAGTATAATCCCTGTATGCAGAGTACATCATGGGAAATGCCAGACTGGATGAATCCCAAGCTGTAATCAAGATTGATGGGAGAAATATCAACAATCTCAGATATGCAGATGATACCACTCTAATGGCAGAAAGAAAAGAGTAACTGAAGAGCCTCTTGATGAGGGTGAAAGAGGAGAGTGAAAAAGCTGGCTTAAAACTCAACATTCAAAAAGTAAGATCATGGCATCTGGTCCTATCACTTCATAGCAAATAGAAGGGGACAAAGCAGAAGTAGTGACAGATTTTATTTTTCTGGGCTCCAAAATCACTGCATACAGTGACTACAGCCATGAAATTAAAAGACACTTGCTCCATGGAGGGAAATCTATGACAAACCTAGACAGCATATTAAAAAGTAAAGACTTCACTTTGCTGATGAAAGTCTGTATAATCAAAGCTATGGTTTTTCCAGTAGTCAGGTTATGGATGTGAGATTTGGACCATAAGGAATGCTGAGCACCAAAGAATTGATGCTTTGTTATTGCGGTGCTGGAGTAGACTCCTGGACTACAACAAGATCAAACCAGTCAATCCTAAAGGAAATCAACCCTGAGATTGGAAGAACTGATGCTGAAGTTGAAGCTGCAGTACTTTGGCCAACTGATGTGAAGAGTTGACTCATTGGAAAAGACGCTGATTCTGGGAAAAATTAAGAGCAAAAGGAGTACAAGGCAGCAGAGGATGAGATAGTGAGAAAGCATCACTGACTCAATGGACATGAATTTGAGCAAATTCTGAGAGATAGTGAAGGGCAGGAAAGCCTAGCATGCTGCAGTCCATGGGGCTGCAAATAGTTGTATACATCTGAGCAACTGAACAACACCTCTGTGCCCAGAGAACAGATCAAGATTGCATGACCCCAGATAGGTTGTTGTCCATATTCTGAATCTCAGGTTGCTGTACTGAAGGAGATTTCAAATTGATTTACACTAACACATTCAAACCAGAATTTTTTACTTTTAAAAAAGAACATGACTTTCAAATATTCTACTGGCAACAATTAGTATTAATGTAAGAAACCATTTGAACCTAACTGACCACATTGAAAATGCATCCTGTTGTTATTGGCAACAGAATCATAGCATGGGTTTATAAAACAACAGCAGCTTCTCTGTTTTCCTATTCTCTGGGAATTTAATAAAATACTTATGACAGTTATACAAAAAAACACAAAGTTAATAGCTAAATTATAATTACAAAATAACCTAGTTAGTTGCTTCATGATGAACACTATGGTTACACAGTAGTATTTTTGATCTAATCATATAGTGGTGGTGTGTAGTGTGTATTTCTTATAAGCTCTTACAAAACAAGGAAAAGGAGAACTTTAGGTTTTATAAGAAAGAAACAGGGACAAAATAATGCATAACTAGGGTTCTTAAGTGTAAGTGTTAGTCCCTCGGGCACCTATGACTGCAATCCCATGGAGACAGGAGACAGGGATCAAGACCATCCCCAAGAAAAAGAAATGCAAAAAGGCAAAATGACTGTCTGAGGAGGTCTTAAAAATAGCTGTGAAAGAAGAGAAGCAAAAAGTAAAGGAGAAAAGGAAAGATATAAGCATCTGAATGCAGAGTTCCAAAGAATAGCAAGGAGAGAAAAGAAAGCCTTCCTCAGCAATCAATACAAAGAAATAGAGAAAAACAATAGAATGGGAAAGACTAGAGATCTCTTCAAGAAAATTAGAGATACCAAGGGAACATTTCAGGCAAAGACGGGCTCAATAAAGGACAGAAATGGTATGGACCTAACAGAAGCAGAAGATATTAAGAAGAAGTGTCAAGAATACACAGAAGAATTGTACAAAAAAGATCTTCATGACCCAGATAATCACAATGGTGTGATCACTCACGTAGAGCCAGACATCCTGGAATGTAAAGTCAAATGGGCCTTAAGAAGCATCACTATGAACAAAGCTAGCGGAGGTGATGGAATCCCAATTGATCTATTTCAAATCCTAAAAGAGGATGCTGTGAAAATGCTGCACTCAATATGTCTGCAAAATTGGAAAACTCAGCGGTGACCACTGGAAAAGGTAAGTTTTCATTCCAATCCCTAAGAAAGGAGATGCCAAAAAATGCTCAAACTACCGCACAATTACACACATCTCACACGCTAGTAAAGTGATGCTCAAAATTCTCCAAGCCAGGCTTCAGCAATAGGTGAACTCTGAACTTCCAGATGTTTAAGCTGGTTTTAGAAAGGGCAGAGGAACCAGAGATTAAATTGCCAACATCCACTGGATCATCAAAAAAGCAAGAGAGTTCCAGAAAAACATCTATTTCTGTTTTATTGACTGTGCCAAAGCCTTTGACTGTGTGGATCACAATAAACTGTGGAAAATTCTGAAAGACATGGGAATACCAGACCACCTAACCTGCCTCTTGAGAAATCTGTATGCAGGTCAGGAAGCAACAGTTAGAACTGGACATGGAACAACAGACTGGTTCCAAATAGGAAAAGGAGTACGTCAAGGCTGTATATTGTCACCCTGCTTATTTAACTTATAGGCAGAATACATTGTGAGAAACGCTGGGCTGGAAGAAGCACAAGCTGGAATCAAAATTGCTGGGAGAAATATCAATAACCTCAGATATGCAGATGACACGACCCTTATGGCAGAAAGTGAAGAAGAACTAAAGAGCCTCGATGAAAATGAAAGAGGAGAGTGAAAATGTTGGCTTAAAGCTCAACATTCAGAAAACAAAGATCATGGCATATGGTCCCATCACTTCATGGCAAATAGATGGGGAAACAGTGGAAACAGTGGCTGACTTTATTTTTTTCGGCTCCAAAATCATTGCAGGTGGTGATTGCAGCCATGAAATTAAAAGACGCTTATTCCTTGGAAGAAAAGTTATGACCAAACTAGACAGCATATTAAAAAGCAGAGACATTACTTTGCCAAAAGGTCCATGTAGTCAAGGCTAGGGTTTTTCTAGTAGTCATGTATGGATGTGAGAGTTGGACTATAAAGAAAGCTGAACGCCAAAGAACTGATGCTTTTGAACTGTGGTGTTGGAGAAGACTCTTGAGAGTCCCTTGGACTGCAAGGAGATCCAACCAGTCCATCCTAAAGAAGATCAGCCCTGGGTGTTCATTGGAAGGACTGATATTGAAGCTGAAACTCCAATGCTTTGGCCACCTGATGTGAAGAGCTGACTCATTGGAAAAGACCCTGATGCTGGGAAAGATTGAGGGCAGGAGGAGAAGGGGATGACAGAGGATGAGATGGTTGGATGGCGTCACTGACTCAATGGACATGAGTTTGGGTGAACTCCCGGAAGTTGGTTATGGACAGTGAAGCCTGGCATTCTGCGGTTCATGGGGTCGCAAAGAATCAGATACGACTGAACGACTGAACTGAATTGGACTGTAGCCCACCAGGCTCCTCTGTTCATGGGATTCTCCAGGCAAGAATACTGGAGTGGTTTGCCATGCCCTCCCTCACAGGATTTCCCCACCCAGGAATCAAAGTTGGATCTCCTGCGTTGCAGGCAGATACAGGCAGATTCTTTACCGTCAGAACCACTTGGGAAGACCAACTAGGGTATTAGGTTGTATAAATTTGAGCCTGAGATGAATATATTAGTTCTAATATGTTGAATGATATATTTACTTTCCAGAAAATTGTGAAGAGCCAAAGTCTTTTAATGTATTTCTTTATACTTTCATTAAACACTCATGGCCTGACTGATCTCATGTCAAACAAAGAATACAGAAATAAAACTATACACACTTCAATCTGTTCTACTGACTAAATTTTTTTTAGTAGTTCCCTTTCCAAGCAAAGGGAATCATTTTATTTATTTTAAGAGAATGCACTGTGTTTTCTATTATCTTGATTTTTATAACAATGCCAGGGTTGGTAGATCCTGGGATTTATTGGTTCTTGCCTGTGTTTGTGTTTGGGGTGAGGGAATGGGGTGATTCCAAGAGCCTCCCTGGGCACACAACAAAGAATGAGATTCTGTTTGCTGTTGCACTTAGAATCTCCAAGGGTCAGGTGGTAATTTCACTCTGTGAATCACAGCCTTGGACTACTGCTGCATGTGGTGAAGGCAGCCTTGATTTCATTTACAAAATAAATAAACAATGTTCCTCTTCTCTCCAAAAAGGCTCCAAAATTTTCCATTATTAATACATTGGAAACCATAAAAATTGTGTCAGCAAGTTTAGTATCACACATTTTCTGAGGAAAGACATACCCACAAACACACACATACACACACACACACATATACACACACAAAATAAAATTTCAGTATTAAGTAGTCTTAAGAGGAAGCTCTAGTAAGATAATGACTATGCATGTGGATAAAGTTTGCATCTCCTCTGACCCAATCCAATTAGATTTAGCTCTCTAAGAAAAAGGCACCACTGGGCTCCCTGGCTGCCTGCTTTAGCTCCTAGAACAATCATCTTCCTCTAATGATAGGTTCACAGAAGGATGCTAATAATGATCACAGGAAAAGTAAAATATTCTCTAAAATAAGTGGAAAAAGTTGCAAGAGTAAATTAAAAGAACAGTGAAGATCACAGGATCACAGTTACAGAATTATAGGACTATTACGAGTATGAATAGGAACTCATATCTTCAATTACGATGCGTTAGATCCTTGTATCACTTTTGAAACTTGAAGAGGGTTCACTGAACCTGCAATTCTTCTCCCTTGTTTCAGGCTCTTACTTCATTTCCTTTACATATAAAAAAAGCATATTGCTACAAATGAAAGGGCAATTGAATGATAGCACTATCACAAGAGATACTTTTCTTCCTACAACTATAAAAGTATGTACAAATTGTATAAGCAGGCATAAGCAAGGTGCACACAGAAGGCATTTCTTGGAATTTGGGGGCATGATATTACATCATCGAGTTATGAATGGCACAGATTTGAACATCAGCAATTCAAACTGATGTAGAAAAAAGAGAAATAAAATACAGTAGCTGAATTTAGGATGAAGATATAATATGTGGATTCTATGCATTTAGAATGCTATAATAGAATATTGCTTCTGATAGCTGTAAGAGAACAATCTTGCATGGAGCTGGATTAGATTAAGAATTTGACACCTCCTGACAAACAGTCTGAGGGCAATGCAAGGAACAAATCCTGAAGACAGAATCATAGTCTCCTCCACATCCCAGAAGGAAGTGGTTATCAGTTGCCACTTCAGCGACAATTGAGTTAGACATGCATTAACTTGCAATTTGTTGCATATATATAAATGCCTGCATTAAGTTTGTGTCAACAATATATAGACTCTTCCTTGGCTTGCTTGTTGCAGTGATTGCTCAATAAATATTTGCTGTCACATGTTTTCTTGCTGCTCAACAACAGGAATATGCAGAGGACACAAAATTTCAACTTTTGATCACAAGATTCAGTATTTACAATAAAAACAAAAAAATTTTAAATACTGAAAAGCAGAAACTCAGCTATTTAAAAAATATAAAAGGATTCAACTCTCCATCTTTGCAAATTTTAAACAGAGTAATTCAGTGCACTATATGGGCATTGTTAGAATCTAAGTGAGACAATTAATCTTCTGCTTAATTTGAAACTTAATTGTTCTTAGGAAGTGATGTACTACTTCTGGGGTGTTGTAAAATTGTGGCTCATAAACCTTTTTATGTAAAACCATTAAAGAGTATCTTAGGCACTTATCTGAAAGGGAAGAGATTTTGCTATTAGGACATGGGAAAGCTGTTTCTCTCACTTTTGAATATTAAACTTAAGGTAACTGTATTGAAGTTTAATTTCTATTTTATTATAAAATATGTCATATAGAAATACAGAAGTTCATTAGAGCTGCCATAACAAAGTACCACAAACTGGGTGGCTTAAACAGCAAAAATTTCATTTCTCATAGTTATGGAAGTTATAAGTCCAAAACTAAGAAGTGAGTTGGCAGATGTGGTTTCTTCTAAGGCCTCTCTCTGTGATTTATAGATGGCCACCTTCTCTCTATGTTATCACATGGTCTTTCTTCTGTGTGTATGCACAGGTGGTATTTCACTGTGTGTCCAAATTTCCTCTTCTTATAAGAACACCAGTTAGATTGTATTAGGGCCCACTCTAATGGCCTTATTTTACCCTAAGGGCCAAGCTCAAAATATAATCACATGCTGATGTTCTGGGGGGTTAAGGCTTCAACATATGAATTCTGAAGGAGGTAGGCAAAATTCAACCCATAAAAGTTACGCTCATTGAAAATAATTCAAAGTAGAATTATATTCATCCCTGACCCACTTACCAGAGGTAAGGTAGTTAATACATTTCTGTTGATAAATATTTGTAGAAGATATTCACTAGCTGTTCACTAAGCCTATTCTTTCTTTTTCCTGGGCAAAAAGCTAGACTATATTTCCCAGTCTTCCCTACAGTTAGATGTGGCTGTATAACTACATGCTGATGAATGAAATGTGATCCTAACTGCTGTGCTACACTTTTAGGTCAGACCTATAATAAAAATTCCCATGTGTGCACTTCCATGTCATTCCCCTTACTGGCAGATAAAAAGCACGATGCTGAAGATGACAGCCATATTTTAAAAGATCCCTGAATCGTTCCTTAGAAGACCAATGCTTATTCTACATACAAAACACAAATTTTGAATTCCACATGAGCAACAGATTGACTTCAATTGCCTTTAAGCCAATGAAATTTGGGGACTTACCTGTTATGACAGCCAACATCATCTTAACTAAAATTAGAGAAACATACTAACTCACACACATGCATGCATCTGTGCCCCATCATGCTACACACTCATTTCTACAGCTACATAAGCTGCTTTTTAAAGAAAATATAACTTAAGTCACTTTCTATATAGTTACATAAGACTCAGTCTCCTTTTAAAAAATTGAATAAAGTGGGCAAAATAAGATTTATCATTTTAACCATTTGAAAGTGCAAAATTCAGTAACATTTAGTACATTCACAATGTGTTTAATCATTACCAGTATCTTGTTCCAGAAAATATTCATCACTTCAAAAGGAAATACTGTACCCACTAAGCAGTCACTCCCTATTATCCCTTCCCCACAGTGCCTGACAACCCCAATCTGCTTTCTGTCTCTATTGGTTTCCTTAAATTTACTGATAAATTTAATCACAAAATATGTGGTCTACTGTGTCTGGATTTTTTCATTTAACAAAATGTTTTCAAGGTCCATCCATGTTACATCATCTATCAGTATTTCATTCCTTTTAATAGCTAATTAACATTACATTGTGTGGATATATCATAATTTATCCATTCGTCTATCAATGGTCATATGAACCATTTCCACCTTTTGGCTACTGCAAAAAATGTTGTTATGGACATTCTCTATAAGTTTTTGTTTGAACACTTGTTTTTAATTTTGGAAGTATATACCTACAAGTGTTTTTTTTTAATTTTTTAAAATATAAATTTATTTATTTTAATTGGAGGTTAATTACTTTACAATATTGTATTGGTTTGGTGGACTCGTGTTGATGTATACAAGTGTTAAATCATATAATAATTCTATGTTTAATCCATTGAGTAACAACCAAACCATTTAATACAGTACCTGAACCATTTTATACAGAACTTGAACCATTTCTATATACATATAATAACATATGGGGGCTTCCCCAGTGGTTCAGCATTAAATATATAGAAGCTGAACCATTTTATATCCTTACAATCAATGTAGGGGAGCTTCCCTAGTGGTTCAATGGTAAAGAATTGACCTACCAATGCAGGAGATGCCAGTTTGATCCCTGGGTTGGGAAGATCCTCTGAAGAAGGAAATGACAACTTGCTCCAGTATTCTTGCCTGGGAAATCCCATGGACAGAGGAGCCTGGCAGGCTACAGTCCATGGGGTGGTAAAGGGTTGCATACAACTTAGTGACTAAAGAACAACAACAATCAATATATAAGGGTTAAAGTTTCTCTACATCCTCACCAACACTTGATACTATCCTTTTAGAAAATGAGTCAACTTAGTAGATATGAAATAGTATCTCATTGTGATTTTGATTTGCATTTCCTTAATGACTAATCATGTTGAACATCTTTTAGTGTGTGTGTTGGTCATTTCATATCATCTGCAAAGAAATATTTTTGATCTTTTGTCTATTTTATAATTGCATTAGTTGTCTTTTTGTTGTTGAGTTGTATAAGTTATTTTGTTCTCTGCTAGATTCCTATCAAGTATATGATTTGCGAGTATTATCTTTTGTTTCCTGGGTTGTCTTTTCACTTTCTTAATAGTGTTCTGTGATATATAGGTTTTTTTTTTAGTTGATGTTCAATTTATTTTCTCTTCTATTGCCTGTTTTGTTTATCTGGTGTCTTATTTAAGAAATTATCGCCTAGTTAAAGGTCATGAAGATTTACCTTTATGTTTTCTTTTAAGAGCTTTATGGTTAGCTCTTCTACTTAAGGATTTGATCTATTTTGATTTAATTTCTACAAATAACTTAATGGTCCAACTTCATGCTTTTGCATGTGGATATCCACCTGTCCCACCGCTATTCGTTGAAGAGACTATTCGTTCTGAAATGAATGGTCTTGCTGAAAATCAGCTGAACATAGATTTACAGATTTCTGAACTCTCAATTCTATTCCATTGATCTAAACATGTATCCTTAGGCCAGTACTACACTTCTTTGATTACTGTAGTTTTGTAGTAAGTTTGAAGATGGGAAGCCTGAGTTTTTCTGTTTTCTTTGTTCTTTTTTTTTTTCCTGTTTATAGTCTCTAAAAGGGAGTGGGTGGAGGCTGCATGGCACTGGAGTGAGGAGCTGTGAGGAGATACCCCAAGTCCAAGGTCAGGAGCAGAGAGAATGCACTGGTAATACCAAACACCCTCTTCCAACAACACAAAAGAATACTCTACACATGGACATCACCAGATGGTCAACACTGAACTCAGAATGATTATATTCTTTGCAGCCAAAGATGGAGAAGCTCTATACAGTCCACAAAAACAAGACTGGGAGCTGACTGCAGCTCGGATTCTGAACTCTTTATTGCCAATATCAGACTTAAATTGAAGAAAGTAGGGAAAACCACTAGACCATTCAGGTATGACCTAAATAAAATCCCTTATGATTATACAGTAAAGGTGAGAAATAGATTTAAGGGACTAGATCTGATAGACAGAGTGCTTGATGAATATGGACAGAGATTCGTGACACCGTACAGGAGACAGAGATTAAGACCATCCTCAAGAAAAAGAAATGCAAAAAAGCAAAACAGCTGTCTGGGTAGGCCTTACAAATAGCTGCAAAAAGAAGAGAAGTCAAAAGCAAAGGAGAAAAGGAAAGATTTACTCATTTGAATGCAGAGTTCCAAAGAATAGCAAGGAGAGATAAGAAAGCCCTCCTCAGTGATCAGTACAAACAAATAGAGGAAAACAATAGAATGGGAAAGACTAAAGATCTCTTCAGGAAAATTAGAGATATCAAGGGAACATTTTAGGCAAACATGGGCTCAATAAAGTACAGAAATGGTATGGACCTAACAGAAGCAGAAGATATTAAGAGAAGAGGTGCCAAGAATACACAGAAGAACTATACAAAAAAGATCTTCATGACCCAGATAACCACAATGGTGTGATCACACACCTAGAGCCAGGCATCCTGAAATGTGAAGTCAAGTGGGCTTTAGGAAGCATCACTACAAACAAAGCTAGTGGAGGTGATGGAATTCCAGTTGAGCTATTTCAAATCCTGAAATATGATGCTGTGAAAGTGTTTCATTCAATATGCTAGCAAATTTGGAAAATGCAGCAGTGGCCACACATAATGAAAAGGTCAGTTTTCATTCCAATCCTAAAGGCAATGCCAAAAAATGCTCAAACTACCTACGCAATTGCACTCATCTCACACACTAGTAAAGTAATGTTCAAAATTCTCCAAGCCAGGCTTCAGCAATACATGAACTGTGAACTTCCTGATGTTCAAGCTGGTTTTAGAAAAGGCAGAGGAACCAGAGATCAAATCGACAACACCCATTGGATCATCGAAAAAGCATGAGAGTTCCAGAAAACATCTATTTCTGCTTTATTGACTATATCAAAGCCTTCGACTGTATTCAGTTCAGTTCAGTTCAGTTCAGTGACTCAGCCTTGTCTGACTCTTTGCATCTTCATGGACTGCAGCACGTCAGGCCTCCCTGTCCATCGCCAACTCCTGGAGTTTACTCAAACTCATCCATTGAGTCGGTGATGCCATCCAATCATCTCATCCTCTGTCGTCCCCTTCTCCTCCTGCCTTCAATCTTTCCCAGCATCAGGGTTTTTTCAGAGGAGTCAGCTCTTCCCATCAGGTGGCCAAAGTATTGGAGTTTCAGCTTCAACATCAGTCCTTCCAATGAATATCTGGGACTGATTTCCTTTAGGATGGACTGGATTGATCTCCTTGCATTCCAAGAGGCTCTCAAAAGTCTTCTCTTGACTTGTTAGGATCACCACAAACTGTGGAAAATTCTTCAAGAGATGGTGATACCAGACCACCTGACCTGCCTGCTGAGAAATCTATATGCAGGTCAGGAAGCAACAGTTAGAACTGGACATGGGACAACAGACTGGTTCCAAATAGGGAAAGGAGTACGTCAAGGCTGTATATTGTCACCCTGCTTATTTAACTTATATGCAGAGTACATTGTGAGAAACTTTGGGCTGGATGAAGCACAAGCTGGAATCAAGTTTGCCAGGAGAAATATCAATAACCTCAGATATGCAGATGCTACGCCCCTTATGGCAGAAAGTGAAGAAGAACTAAAGAACCTCTTGATGAAAGTGAAAGAGGAGAGTGAAAAAGTTTGCTTAAAGCTCAACATTCAGAAACCCAAGATCATGGCATCTGGTCCCATCACTTCATGGCAAATAGATGGGGAAACAGTGGAAACAGTGGCTGACTTTATTTGTGGGGGGCTCCAAAATCACTGCAGATGGTGACTGCAGCCATGAAATTAAAAGACGCTTACTCTTTGGGAGAAAAGTTATGGCCAACCTAGACAACATATTAAAAAGCAGAGACATTGCTTTGCCAACAAAGGTCTATCTAGTCAAGGCTATGGTTTTTCCAGTGGTTATGTATGGATGTGAGAGTTGGACTATAAAGAAAGCTGAGAGCCAAAGAATTTTGCTTTTGAACTGTGGTGTTGGAGAAGACTCTTGAGAGTCCCTTGGACTGCAAGGAGATCAGACCAGTCCATCCTAAAGGAAATCAGTCCTGAATACTCATTAGAAGGACTGATGTTTAACCTGAAACTCCAATACTTTGGCCACGTGATGCGAAGAACTGAGTTATTTGAAAAGACCCTGATGTTGGAAAAGATTGAAGGCGGGAGGAGAAAGGGATGACAGAGAATGAGATGATTGGATGGCACAACTGACTGAATGGACATGAGTTTGAGGAAACTCCAGGAGTTGGTGATGGACAGGTAGGCCTGGCATGCTGCAGTCCATGGAATTGCAAAGAGTCGGACATGACTGAGCAACTGAACTGAACTGAAATGAATCTCTAAAATTTCATTTGAATTTCAGGATCAGCTTTTTTATTTAAAAAAAGCATTTGGGATTTTGAAAGAGATTACATTGAATCTGTGCATCACTTTGGTAGCCAACAATGGATAAGGAGGGCCTATTTGGAGAGAGAAGAGCATAAGAAAATATATATAAGCAAGACTTACAGTCAGTTTGGTTCTGGCATTGGGCAAATACAAGGTAACATGGAAGCGAAGCTGCAAAAAAATATTGTGTACAAGGGTTTTATGTACAAAAGTGAAGAACTGGGTCTCAATTTTGTAAGTAAGTAGGCAACTATTCATAGCTTTTGATCAGAGGAATGAAACAATCAGAGCTAAAATTTCAGCACACTAACTCAACAGTGTTGTGAAGAAATGAAAGTGTAGGCTCATCATTATTACTTGGGGAGCAAGAGTAATAGTAAAATAGAGACTTTATAAAGTTCTTAACCATGGTACTAATGAAGGGAATGGCAGAGAAGGGATCATGTGAGATATGGAGGTGGCATTTCTAATATTTGGCAGCAGATTAGACGGTGGGTAGGGGTTATATGCAACAAAGTACTCTAAAACTTAGTGACATAAAACAACAATACATGTATATTGTCTCTTAAAATTCCTGAGGATCAGAAATTTGGGAGTTGATTTAGCTGGGGGATGGGATTCTGTCTTGGGGTATCTCAGAAGTTATGGGTAGCTGCTACTCAAGGCTGCAGTTATCTGAAGGCTCACCCAGGGCTGAGCCATTCACTCCCAAGGTGGCTCACTCACATGGCTGACAAGGTAGTGCTGGCTGTTGGCAGGAAGCATCAACTGCTCCCCTTGAAGGCTTTTCTATAAGTCAGCTTGTATGCCTTCATACTGTGGTGACTAGCGTTCCCCAGAGTGAGCAACTGAAGAGCCTAAGGCAGAAGCTGTAATGTTTTTTATAATCTAGGTCAGAAGTCTCACACTGCTACTTTTACAACATCCTATTGGTCACATAGGTCAGTCATAATTCACAATGAGAGGGGACTATACAAGGGTACAGATACCAGGAGAAGAGAATGGTCGAGGGACATCTTGGTGACTGGCTACCAAAGTGTTCTTTTGTTTGATACTTTATCTCCCCAGATCCTAGTGCATGACCAATGTGAAAAACAAAAGGTGACTGTGAGCTTTTAAGCTTGTATAATAGAGAGAATTGTAGTTCCATGCTTTATAGAAATAGAGATGAAGCTTGTTTGAAAGGGAAGATTATAAGTTTGATTTCTCTTTATAGATTTTCCTTGAGAAATATATAAAAGGATGTATTTATTTTTCTAATCCTTCAAATTTCAAATGTTAATTGAAAGAGACAAAGTTCAACACATACTCTTCTATATTCAATCCCTTCCAAGTACATAAATTCCATTGTGAATAAGAAGTGACATAAACCACTGATTCATTTTAGATGAAATTTTTTGCTTTTTGGAAGATGCTATAATATTGAATAAACTTGAAAAACTTTTTTAGAAGAGCTTCTAAACAAGTGCAGTGCTCATGGAGATGTGATGAGGGATTCTCAAAGAGGCAAAATAGAAATGATTTCTGTGCTATGAAAGTTAACAAATTGGAAGAAAAATTGTAATAGACTTTTACTTTTAAGAGATGTATTTTTCTTTGCCATAAACCGAAATCCCTAATCTCTGCTGTCATTTTATAATGATAACAGGTAATATGACTGCATGTATCTACCCTAATCACACAGAACCAGACATTTAATGACACAGAGCTTCAGGGCTGTCTCTTGACTTGCTTAACCCTCATGGTGCTATTCTTATACTCTGGATTTAAAACTTCATTATTCTTTTAATTACCTATTAGAATTGCACATACTACCCAGAGACTTTTAAATGTAAATATGAGTGTGTGTATGAGGAGAATCTAATAGTTTGTTTGCATGTATGTAGGTCTCATTCCATTGAAAAGCATCATGTCTTTGTGCTGTTGCAACAGGTATATAATCTGTTCATTCATACATAATTTTTGAGAGTTGCAAGATAATTTTCTCTAAATATCTGACCACCAACAGTAAAACAACAACAACAACAACAAAAATGGTCTTAGAGCCTAAATTGCTACCACTCTCTTTCCTAGACTAAGTGACATAAATGATTTATTATACTGTAATGCCTATTTGTCTGTGAAGGTTGTTTGTTTAATAGTTACTAACACTAATTGCAGCTTTTATAACCTAACCAAAGAGTTGCCTCATTTCCTCTTATTGCTGTAATTTGAATAGAAAAAAATATTTTTGGAAATAATTATTTTAGCACAGGACTGATTCCATGTACTTCTTCCAACGATTAGAACATCAGTATAGACTGCCTGCCCAGTCTGTCACTGGCTATAATGGGGGAAATTCTAGGTGACACTACTGAATCTTGCAAGTGCAAGGGACCTGAACAGGCATACAGCTAAGTGGTGAAGCATCTTGGAAATGGTTAATGCAGGACCTATTCTGAGAAAAAACTCATAAAAGCTGCTATGAACATTAAACAAAGGGTTTTTGTTTTTTTTCATTGTTGTTGCTTTTTACTTCTTTTTTTTTGTTTGCAGTGCTTACATTCCACTGCATTTAAATATCTAATTTAACAAGTACTATGTAATTTTAAGGAGAACAAGGTGCACATTTAACAGTACTAATTTGGGGACCATACACTGAGAAAGAATGACTGCTATAAACCTACAGTGGTATTAGTGATAAGAAACAAACCAAGGTATGTATATCCCAGGAGATATTTGATGGTTTTCCAAAAGTAATTGAAAACTGAGAAAGTGGTGCTTTGGAAAATTCTCAATTCTGATGTACTTCGCAAACAGTCAAGTTACTCTGAGGATTTATCTGAGGCTCTTGTCCACTTTAAAGTCTTCTTTAAAAAGACAACCAATCCTGAACCCCCCTCCCACCAAAAACCAATACAGTATTGTAAAGTAAAATAAAGTTAAAAAAAAAAAAGACAACCAGGTAGATTCAACTACTGATAAAATTAAATAAATAAATAAAATTCATTTATTTTATGAATAAAATCTGTATACAAAAGCTTTAAAATTTAATTTGGTTCCACTTGTTTTTTATTTTTTCCCCTTGCTTAAGAAAACAGATCAAAAAAATATTGCTGTGATTTATGTCAATGATTGTTCTGCCTATGTTTTTCTCTAAAGAGTTTTATAGCATTCAGTCTTAAATTTTGGTCTTCCATTCGTTTTGAGTTTATTTTGTATATGATGCTAGAGAATGTTCTAATTTCATTCTTTTACATGCGTTGTCCAATCTTCCAAGCACCACTTACTGAAGAGTCTGTCTTATCTTCATTGTATATTCTTGCCTCCTTTGTCATAGATTAGGTGACCACAAGTGCATGTGTTTATCTCTGGACTTTCTATCCTATTCCATTGATCTATGTATCTGTTTTGTACCAATACCATACTGTTTTGATTACTGTAGCACTGTAATATAGTCTGAAGTCAGTGAGCTTGATTTCTCCAGCTCAATTATTCTTTCTCAAGATTGTTTTGGTTATTCAGCATCTTTTGTATTCCCATGCAAATTTTAAATATTATTTGCTCTAGTGCTATGAAAGATGCCATTGATATTTCATAGGGATTGCACTGAATCCGTAGATCACTTTGGGTATTATCGTGGTCTTAACTCTATTAACTCTTCCAATCCAAGAACATATTATGTCTTTCCCTCTGTTTGTGTCCCCTTCAATTTCTTTCATCAGCATCTTACAATTTTCAGAGTATATGTCTTTTGTCTAAGTATTTTATCCTATTCTATGCAATGGTAAATGGAATTGTTTCAATAATTTTGCTAATTGATAATTCAAAGCCTTTGTCTGTGTGGATCACAATAAACTGTGGAAAATTCTGAAAGACCAGACCACCTGACCTGCCTCTTGAGAAACCTGTATGCAGGTCAGGAAGCAACAGTTAGAACTGGACATGGAACAACAGACTGGTTCCAAATAGGGAAAGGAGTACGTCAAGGCTGTATATTGACACCCTGCTTATTTAACTTATATGCAGAGTACATCATGAGAAACGCTGGGCTGGAAGAAACGCAAGCTGGAATCAAGACTGCCGGGAGAAATATCAATAACCTCAGATATGCAGATGACACTACCCTTATGGCAGAAGGCGAAAGAGAACTAAAGAGCCTCTTGATGAAAGTGAAAGAGGAGAGTGAAAAAGTTGGCTTAAAGCTCAACATTCAGAAACCCAAGATCATGGCATCTGGTCCCATCACTTCATGGCAAATAGATGGGGAAACAGTGAAAACAGTGGCTGACTTTATTTGTGCGGGGCTCCAAAATCACTGCAGATGGTGACTGCAGCCATGAAATTAAAAGATGCTTACTCCTTGGAAGGAAAGTTATAACCAACCTAGACAGCATATTAAAAAGCAGAGACATTGCTTTGCCAACAAAGGTCTGTCTAGTCACGGCTATGGTTTTTCCAGTGGTCATATATGGATATGTGAGTTGGACTGTGTAGAAAGCTGAGTGCCAAGGAACTGATGCTTTTGAACTATGGTGTTGGAGAAGACTCTTGAGAGTCCCTTGGACTACAATGAGATCCAACCAGTCCATCCTAATGGAGATCAGTCCTGGGTGTTCATTGGAGGGACTGATGTTGAAGCTGAAACTCCAATACTTTGGCCACCTTATGCGGAGAGCTGACTCATTTGAAAAGACCCTGATGCTGGGAAAGATTGAGGGCAGGAGAAGAAGGGGACGACAGAGGATGAGATGGCTGGATGGCATCACCGACACAATGGACATGGGTTTGTGTGGACTCCGGGAGTTGGTTGTGGACAGGGAGGACTGGCGTGCTGCGGTTCATGGGGTCACAAAGAGTCAGACACGACTGAGCGACTCAACTGAACTGAACTGAATTCATTGTTAGTGTACAGAAATGCAACAGCTTTTGTACATTAATTTTGTATCCTGAAACTTTATCCAATTCATTGATGAGCTCCAATAGTCTTCTGGTCACATCTTTAGCATTTTCTATGTATAGCACCATACTATCTGCAAACCACTTCTTTTCCAATTTGGATTTATTTTATTTCTTTTTTGTTCTCTGATTGTTACGGCTGTGACTTCCAAAACTATGTTGAGTAAAAGTGGCAAAATTGGACATCCTTGTCTTGTTCCTGACCTTAGAGGAAATGCTTTTAGCATGAGAGGTGTGGGTTTGTCAAATATGGTCTTAAAAGCTTTTGCACAGCAAAGGAAACCACTGACAAAATGAAAACACAACCTACTGAAAGGGAGATGATATGATATCATGCAAATGATATGACCAATAAGGGGTTAATATCCAATATATGTAAACAGTCAATAAAACTCAACTTCAAAAAATAAACAACCCAATTAAAAATGGGATGAAGAAATAAATAGACATTTTTCCAAAGAGGACATGCAGATGGCCAACAGTCACATGAAAAGACAACCATCATGGAAATACAAATCAAAATGATAATGAGGTATCATCTCACACTTGTCAGAATGGCTATCATCACAAAGAACACAAATAAGGAATGCTGGTAAGGATGGGTAGAAAAGAGAACCCTAGTACACTATTGGTGGGAATGCAAATTGGTGCAGCCACTGTGGAAAATGGTATGGAGGTTTCTCAAAAAAAAAAAAAAAAAAAAAAAAGAAAAGAAAGAAAGAAAGAAAGAAAAAACCTAAAAAACAGAACTGACATCTGACCCAGCAATTCCACTCCTGGACAGACATCCAAAAGAAACAAAACCACTAATTCAAAAGGATACTTGCACCCCAGTGTTCATCACAGCATTATTTACAATTACCAAGGCATGAAAGCAACCTAAATGTCTGTCAACAAATGAAAGGATAAAGAAAAAGTGATATATAAACACACACACACAGTGGAACACTACTCAAGCATAACAAAGAATGAAACTTTGCCATCTGAAGCAACGGAGATGGATTTCAAGGGCTTTATGTTAAATGAAATAAGTTAGACAGGGAAAGACAAATACTGTATGATATCACTTACATGTGGAATCTAAGAAACACAACAAACTAGTGAATAAAATAATAAAGAGGCAGACTCATAAATATAGAGAACAAACTAGTGGTCATAAGTAGGGAGAGAGAAGGAATGAGGGGTGATATAGGGGTGGGGGGGTGTTATTATGGGACTATACCTGAAAATTTTAAAGAACTATAGGACTTAAAGAATCTTTCATTCAGTTAATTTTTTTTTTAAAATCAGTGTGTGGTTCAGAGAGGGAAAGTGGCCCAGTAGGTACCTTTCCCTAGATACTTCAGAGGATGCTTTGGATGACTCACTTTGTGGGACTGGAGATGACCTGGAATCCTATCTCCCTTCTTTGTGGGGTGATGTGAAAGGAACTGCAGCATTGCTACTGTTGAATCAAAAGCTTCTCAGCATGATTCTTGGTTTATCTACTGTGTAAACTGGCGTAACCCGAATCTCCAGAGTCTGATTCATTTCTATCAACTCAGTGTCTGAGTTTTGACATAAATATGAAAGAAATTTCAAAATGGAATTGCAAAGTTTTACTCGAGAAGCACTTTTCAGGGATACGATGGAGGTACCTTGGGT
This sequence comes from Capra hircus, assembly GCF_001704415.2. Taxonomy (NCBI): domain Eukaryota; kingdom Metazoa; phylum Chordata; class Mammalia; order Artiodactyla; family Bovidae; genus Capra; species Capra hircus. The sequence continues at coordinate 33,413,176 of NW_017189516.1, read as the reverse complement.
TGACTGAAACAACCTACACTTGGAGTAGACAAAAGGGAGTTGCTGCTGCTGCTAAGTCACTTCAGTTGTGTCTGACTCTATGCAACCCTATGGACTGGAGCCTGTTTGATTTTTCCTCTGAGATATTTTTTTCTCTTTTTTTCACCTGAAAAGTTCCTATGTATCCTTCAAGTCACAGTGAATTACTCAGAGCCTGTATTATTCATTTTTAATATGCAAAGAGCATAATAAATTTTAAAATATCATGAAGTATACTAAAACATATTGAACAAGCAAGATACATTTGCAGCAAGTTTAGCAAACGTTTAACATCCTTACAAGAAATTTAAATATATTTAATTATATAAATTGGTAAGAAACACTAAGATCCTTAATTTAAAATTGTTAGAAATAGGAAAGTAATGGAACTTCCCTGGTGGTCTGGTGGTTAGGACGCCACACTTTTGCTTCAGGAGGCATGGTTCAATCCCTGGTTGGGAACTAAGATCCCACATGCTATGTGGTACAGCGAAAATAAATAAAGTAAAATAAGAAAGCAACCTAGAAGAAGTACAGTGGTAATAAATAAGAAAACTATTCAATCTTTTAATCAAAGATAAGTATATTAAAGATCAGTGAGATTTCAATTTTCTCCTAATAAATTAACAAAGAATTTGTAAAATACTAATGCTCATGCTGATGAAGATATAATGAGAAAGATGTTTTATATGCCATAAGAGACTAATAAAAGAATTTTGTTGATATCAATCAAGAGTCTTAAATATATCTTAACCTGTGATTCAGTTATTTGACTTTCAAGAATTTGTTCCATAAGGAAAAGAGAAATAAACAGAGCATATTTATAATAGTGAAAAACTGGAGATGGTCTCAGTGGACAGTCTTCAGAACCAAAGCAGAATCTGTACAAAAATTATGTGTTCTGCCAGTCTTACATTTCAGAATAAATGAAACAAAGGAATATTGGGGAAATTTTTACCAGATTGCATTTTTAAAATATATAGGTTACCAATTATTCAGAATACTGTAATTGCTAATTATAGAAATATTGCCGGACCTTTTTAAAAAGGTCTACTGGCTCTAATGGGTTTTCTAGAGTGAATTCATGTATAATTTAAAGAAGTGAATAAAGTATTGGTTAGTTTTCCGATAGTCTGACAGCTTTTCTAGAAATCAATATCAAAATTTAAGAAGGTAAAGGATCTTCTATTCAATCTCTTCTTAATATCAATCTAAATGGTTAGGTTGATTAATACCTTGTGGGCAGAAGGGAAACAATATAAGTTCTATTTAATTTATGGATTATTGTATCTATTCATCTGCATGTCCCTCTGCTACTTTGAAAATTTTCTTCTTTCTTCTCTCTTTTCAAAGAGCATACTCTATAAATTCAAAAGCCAAGAAGACTGTTGCATTTTCTGTCTATACAAGCATATCATGAGTTAAAGAATCATTGAAGATTGCTTTTTCTTACAATAAAGAGGGAATAAAATATAAAGAGAAGAGAAGAAAACATAAACTAACAACTGAATAGCTTTAACCAGCATTATTTCTATGGATGTTTTTGGTTGAGTGCAGTATGCTTATTTTATATATTATCAGCTTGAATAAAAGGAATTCTTATATAATTGAAAAAGAACTAAGTATTTCCTCTCAAAACGACAGATTCATAGATTATGCATCAAAGAAATAGCAGTAGTTGTGGAAGTCTGAAATACAGTATTTACTGTGTTTCCTAGAAGATAAAGTGATGTTAAATGATAACTCTACCTATAGTAAATTGCTTTTTTTCTGAAATTCTCTCTCTGATTTGCCCCCATGTTAGGACATTATCACTAGTGACTCAGATGGTAAAGAATCTGCCTGCAGTGCAGTAGACCTGGGTTCGATGGCTGGGTTGGGAAAATCAGCTGGAGAAGGAAATGGCAATCTACTCCAGTGCTCTTGCCTGGAGAATCCTTTGGACAGAGGAGCCTGACTGGCTATAGTCCAGGGGGTCGCAAAGAGTCAGACTTGACTGAGCAACTATAACACTTTCCACTTCCACTTAGGACATTAACAAAGTGGACTTTACATACTAATTTCTGTGACAGTGTCTGTGATTGGCTCACTCTGTCCACTAATAATTAAAATGGCACCCATTCTGTTCCCAAAGGGATCAGTTAATTTGTTCTGCCTCCATTACCATAGATTGTGCCATTTATCCCAGTCAGCCATTCTACAGTCAGCATCACTGATCACAGGAGGAATTGGATCAGACAAGAAGATGAAATGGAACAGGAGAGGAAAAATCTCTCGAACCATCATGCATTTCCCATCAGCAAAGATGGTTTTATCATTCAGAGGACAGAGCTCCCTTATGTCTTCCCAGGTGTTTGGGGCTTCCCAGGTGGAGCTAGTAGGTAAGGAACCTGCCCACAAATGCAGGAGACATAAGAGACTCAGGTTCGATCCCTGGGTCAGGAAGATCCCCTGGAGGAGGAAAGGCAACCCACTCCAGTATTCTTGCCTGGATCTATTTGAGTAAGGGGCAGATGTGTGTGTTGCTGAAACATAGTGAGCTAAAGGGGTGAGGGTGGGTCAAGTGGCCAAATATCAATTTCCTGGAAGACATTTAATCAAATGTACAACTTTCCAAATTTACTACTCTAAAAGAAGTTTTTTCTTTATTAAAAATTCACAGAATCTTTTCCCAAATGGGGTACTTTTAGCCTCTGAAGATTTTTAATTTGCCAGTCTGTTTTCTCTCCAAGGACTTCCCTGGTGACTCAGTGGTAAAGAATCCACCTGCCAATGAAGGAGACACAGATGTCAGTTCGATCCCAGAGTCAGGAAGACCCCCTGGAGAAGGAAATGACAACCTGCTCCATATTTTTGCCTGGAGAATCCCATGGATAGAGGAGCCTGGCAGGCTACAGTCCGTGGGGTCACAAAGAGTTGGACATGACTTACCCGCTAAACAAAAACAACAATTTCTCTCCCTAGCAACATTTTAAGTAGTGTTTATGCTCTCAAAAGATAAGGCTCATAGTTATTTCAGTATACTTATGAATTTAATTAGCAGTCAGAAAATATATTTCATAATAATATAAAATCAGAATGTCACCTGACAACTTTTCAGTTGATACTACTTTCTAATTCCATTTTTTTTATTATGATGAAATAACACTTAATGTAAAATTGACTGTATTAACCATTTATAAGTGTATATAGTTCAGTGTTATTAAGTATATTCATGTTGTTGTACAGCCATCACCTGCCTACCTCCAAAAGTCTTGTAATGTTGCAAAACTGAAACTCCGCATCCATTAAGCAGTAACTTCCCATAAGCCCTCCTTCCAGTCCCTGGCAATCACCATTGTACTTTCTTTTTTTCTTTTCATCTCCCCCTTTTCCCTTAGCCTCTGTTAATCACAACTCTAGCCTCTATTATTATGAGTTCAGCATTTTTTAAAAAAGATTCCACATATAAGTGATATCATACAATATTTTTCTTCTTTCCCTTTCCTTATTCCACTTTGCATAATGCCCCCAGGTTTATCCATGTTGTCACAAATGGCAGTATTTCCTTCTTTTTATGGATGAATAATATTCTGTTGTATATATACAACATATTTTCTTTATCCATTCATCTGTTGATAGACATTTAACTTCTTCTCATATCTTAGCTATTGTGAATAATGCCACAAGGACTGTGGAAATGTAACTCTCTTCTAGAGAGTGATTTGTATTTACTTTGTATATATACACAGAAGTAGGATTGCTGGATCATATAGTAGTTCTTTTTTTAATTTTTGAGGAACCACCATATGGTTCTCCATAGGGGCTGCACCAATTAATATTCATTCCTACCACCAGTGCACAAGGGTTCCCTTTTCTCCATATGCTCACTAATATTTGTTATCTATTGTCCTTTAAGTAGCAATCATACCAAAGGTATAAGGTGATATCTCATTGTGGTTTTGACTTGGCATTTCCCTGATGATTAATGAAGTTGAGCACTTTTTAATATACTTGTTGGGCAATTGTATGTCTTTGAAAAAATATCTATTCAGATCCTTTGCCCATGTTTCAGTTGGGTTATTTGGGAGTTTGTTTTATTTTTGCTGTTGAGTTGTAAGTGTTCCTTATACATTTTGGATATTAACCCATTGTCAGATACATGTTTGCAAATATTCTCTCCCATTCTGTAGGCTGCCTTTTCTTTTTGTTTATTGTATACTTTGCTGTGCAGAAATGTTTTAGTTATGACACAGTCCCTCTTGTTTATTTTTGCTTTTGCTGCCTGTACTTTTGGTGTCAGATCCCCAAAACTGTTCCATGATCAAGGTCAAGGAGCTGGCCTCCAATATTTTCTTCTAAGAGTTTTATAGTTTCAATTACATCAGGAATATGTATAAGCTTGTCTCTACCATATCTAAGCTTCTTTATGACCATTTAAGTTTATCTAAATCACAAAGAGCTTTAGGAATCCCTCTGTAGATGTCACCAGTAATAAAACTATACTTGTATTTGGATTAATCTTTTTTATTTTTTTGCCTGCCTCTTAACTAGTTCCTAACTTGGGTATAGGAAATAAGAATGCTATTCATCAACTACCTAGTATCTCAACATTTTGGATCTTTGCTTTGAAAATCTGACCTGATATTTAGAGAAGAAAAAAACTCAGGCTTCTAACAAAGCCTGGGCAGGGAGGAGGGTGGGCATCAGGTTTCAATGCATGTATGTCACGTGAGTAATTGAACTTATTGGGTTGCAGCAGTTTATTTTGCAGTAGGTTTTAAACTGGATCAGACAGGACAGGCCTCGGTAAGCATAAAAAATAGAGAACTCTGGCTGCCCTTGCCCTGACCCACATTGGCTTAGCTTTTAACCAAGCAAGGTCTGCTGACACAAGGATTAAATGATCAAAGGAGAAGGACATTTAGTCCTAAAGGCCTATATAAAAATAAACTGAGCTTTTCCAGTGTTTGAGCTTTCTAAGTATTTGTGTATTGAGTAAAAGGGGAAAAAACAAAACTTTTGCTGTTCTTACAGGCAAATATACATGCTGATTTTGTTGAGGTTTTAGAGGTACTGATTTTTTTAAGGCGCAATGCATGTTAATTAGACACATATACATTGCAATATGATTACCATCATAATGTTAGCCAACAGTTCCACTTGTCACATGATTTTCCTTCCTTTTCGTGGTGATAACATTTAAGATCTAGTCTCTTACAAACTTTCACATTTGAAAATGGAGGCTTTCACAGTTACAATACAGCAATACAGTCTTATTAAATAAAAATCACAATACTGTGCATTAGATCCCCAGAACTTATTCATCCTTTAACTGAAAGTGTGTTAGACCAAAGTCTACCAATTTCTCCCATTCCACTCACCCCCCAGGCCCTGGTAACCATCATTCTGCATTCTTTTTTTACAAGTTCATCTTTTTTAGATTTTACTTATAAATGATATCATAATTCCACCTCTGGGTATATATCCAAAGAAAATGAAAACAAGATATCAAAAAGATATCTATACTCCAATGTTTACTGTGGTATTATTTACAATAGCCAAGATACAGAAATGACCTTAGGGTCTGTCAAATGATGAATGGATAAAGAAGATGTGAGATATATATACACGTGTGTGTGTGTGTTTGTGTGTGTGTGTGTGTGTAATGGAATATTACTCAGGCATGAGAAAGAAGGAAATGCGTTATTAAACTTGCAATAGCAAAAAGAATCACAAGGCAGAGATGCCAAACTCCTTGCTCTGTTTTGTGTCAGGCATGAGTAAATAATGCTAGTTTAGAGGCCTCAAGTTCAGTTCCTCTTAATACCATTTTGAACCATATCGATAATACAGTCTTTTGGCTTCTCAGTATGCTCAAGATATCACCATGTCCTCCTGACTGGGACCTTTGATCAATTCATACATTTGGTCCAAAGTCTTAGTGCTCATAGACCCAGACTGTCATTCCATTTAGAAAAGAAGGGCAGATTTGTTAATGAAAAACTAGAAAGAAATGTGCTCTGTGTGCTCAGTCATGTCTGACTCTTTCCAGCCCTTTGGACTATAGCCCAGTAGGCTTCTCTGTCCGTGAGATTTCACAGGCAAGAATACTGGAGTGGGTTGCCATTTCCTCCTACAGGGGATCTTCCCAACCCAGGGATCAAACCTGTGTCTCCTACATTGCAGGCAGATTCTTTAACACTGAGCCATGGTGAAGCCCAAAGAAATAGACACTTAAAATAAGGACAATACACTACTTTTTGCTGTTGAGGTAAAGAAATACTTGAATGAAATGTATTTATTTGTAGTAGATTTTGTCTTAGGGCAAGGTCATGATTTTGCTTTGCGTTGAGAACAATCCTCTATAGACCTCTCATTTCTACATGTGTTATGACTGAGGTACTAACTGTTCTGTGTTCCAAACTATCTTTTCAGTAAGACTTCAAATAAATTCCCTTTTCATGTCATTTAGCCCAATTAAACTTTGTTCAAGCCCACTCATGATTTTCAACAGAAAAATGCTTAAGGAAATGGAAAAACTGACTTGGATTAGGCTTTTTTGAAAATCTAAATCTCAAATAGGGATAATTAACAGGTGTTAATATGCAACTTTTGGAGGGAAAAGTGATGAAATGTGGTTCTCTAGGTCAAGGTGTGGAGTGTAAGAAATGAAAGAATAATACATTGGTTAATCCCTGACTACTAACAATTATTACCAAGATTATAATAAATGTAAAATCTTTTTGAAAAATACTTCACACATAAAAGATTATCAATTCAGTTCAGTTCAGTCACTCAAACGTGTCCAACTCTTTGCGACACCATGGGCTGAAGAATGTCAGGTATCCCTATCCATCACCAACTCCCGGAATTTGCTTAAATTCATGTCCATCGAGTCAGTAATGCCATCCACCCATCTCATCCTCTGTTGTCCCCTTCTCCTCCTGCCCTCAATCTTTCCCAGCATCAGGGTCTTTTCAAATGAGTCAGCTCTTCAAATCACATGGCCGAAGTATTGGAATTTCAGCTTCAGCATCAGTCCTTCCAATGAATATTCAGGACTGATTTCCTTTAGGATTGACTGGCTGGATCTCCTTGAAGTCCAAGGGACTCTCAAGCGTCTCCCCCAACACCACAGTTCAAAAGCATCAATTCTTCGGTGCTCACCTTTCTTTATAGTACAACTCTCACATCCATACATGACTACTGGAAAAACCATAGCTTTGACTAGATGGACCTTTGTTGGCAAAATAATGTCTCTGCTTTTTTTTAAATATAAATTTAGTTTAATTGGAGGTTAATTACTTTATAACATTGTATTGGTTTTGCTATACATCAACATGAATCTGCCACAGGTATACACGTGTTCCCCATCCTGAACGCCCCTCCCTCCTCCCTCCCCGTACCATCCCTCTGGGTCATCCCAGCACACCAGCCCCAAGCATCCTGTATCATGCCATCAAACCTGGACTGGCAATTCGTTTCACATATGATATTATACATGTTTCAATGCCATTCTCCCAAATCATCCCACCCGCTCCCTCTCTCACAGAGTCCAAAAGACTGTTCTATACATCTGTGTCTCTTTTGCTGTCTTGCATAGAGGGTTATCATTACCATTTTTCTAAATTCCACATATATGCATTAGTATACTATATTGGTGTTTTTCTTTCTGGCTTACTTCACTCTGTATAAAAGGCTCCAGTTTCATCCACTTCATTAGAACTGATTCAAATATATTCTTTTTAATGGCTAAGTAATACTCCATTGTGTATATGTACCACAGCTTTCTTATCCATTCATCTGTCAATGAACATCTAGGTTGCTTCTATGTCCTGGCTATTATAAACAGTGCTGTGATGAACATTGGGGTATACATGAACATTGTCTCTTTCAATTCTGGTTTCCTCGGTGTGTATGCCCAGCAGTGGGATTGCTGGGTCATAAGGCAGTTCTATTTCCAGTTTTTTAAGGAATCTCTACACTGTTCTCCATAGTGGCTGTACTAGTTTGCATTCCCACCAACAGTGTAAGAGGGTTCCCTTTTCTCCACACCCTCTCCAGCATTTATTGCTTGTAGACTTTTGGATCGCAGCCATTCTGACTGGCGTGAAATGGTACCTCATTGTGGTTTTGATTTGCATTTTTCTGCTAATGAGTAATGTTGAGCATCTTTTCATGTGTTTGTTAGCCATCTGTATGTCTTCTTTGGAGAAATGTCTATTGAGTTCTTTGGCCCATTTTTTGATGGGGTCGTTTATTTTTCTGGAATTGAGCTGCAGGTGTTGCTTGTATATTTTGGAGATTAGTTGTTTGTTAGTTGAAATGGCAACCCACTCCAGTATTCTTGCCTGGAGAATCCCATGGACGGAGGAGCCTGGTAGGCTACAGTCCACAGGGTCACAAAGAGTCGGACACGACTGAGCGACTTCATCTTCACCCTTCATTTGCTATTATTTTCTCCCATTTTGAAGGGTGTCTTTTCACCTTGCTTACAGTTTTCTTTGTTGTGCAGAAGCTTTTAAGTTTAATTATGTCCCATTTGTTTATTTTTGCTTTTATTTCCAATATTCTGGGAGGTGGGTCATAAAGGATCCTGCTGTGATGTATGTTGGAGAGTGTTTTGCCTATGTTCTCCTCTAGGAATTTTATCGTTTCTGGTCTTATGTTTAGATCTTTAATCCATTTTGAGTTTAATTTTTGTGTATGATGTTAGAAAGTGTTCTAGTTTCATTATTTTACAACTGGTTGACCAGTTTTCCCAGTGCTGTCTATGCTGGTCATAATTTTTCTTCCAAGGACCAAGTGTCTTTTAATTTCATGGCTGTAGTCACCATCTGCAGTGATTTTGGAGCCCAACAAAATAGTCTGTCACTGTTTCCACTGTTTCCCCATCTATTTCCCATGAAGTGATGGGAACAGATGCCATGATCTTCGTTTTCTGAATGTTGAGCTTTAAGCCAACTTTTTCACTCTTCTCTTTCACTTTCATCAAGAGGCTCTTTAGTTCTTCTTTGCTTTCTGACATAAGGGTGATGTCATCTGCATATCTAAGGTCATTGATATTTCTCCCAAGAATCTTGATTCCAGCTTGTGCTCCATCCAACCCAGCATTCCTTATGATGTACTCTGCATATAAGTTAAATAAGCAGGGTGACAATATACAGCTTTGATGTACTCCTTTCCCTATTACTATATACCTATTACATATATTTAACAATGAAAATGGTGACTGATTTACACAGTACTTGTATGTACACACATAAATATAATAATGTTCTATCAACAATAGCATTCTCCTCTTCATATTTGATACAGTGAAGTATATCATCATATGTGAAGTGTCAGAATCAAGGTTTTCTTTGAGGTCGGTATAATTTCAAAGCCTGCAGTTTATCCATTACTTCAAACTGCTTCTCCAGCAGTATGCAAAGGAGTATTAAAGAGGGACTAATTATATGTAAATAAGCTGATATATCTTTTAACTTACTATCGATAATTGCTTAAATTTCCTTTTCATTTTTATATTATTTTTCTCCATAACAAATGCAAAACTGGTTTCTTATATGTCAACTCTTTATCCATGCCTCTCTCTCTTCAGCTTCTTCTCTTTCAAAGTGAAAATTGCACTGCTAGACAATGGCTTGTATGGCTCAGAATCTCATCTAGTGTCAATTCTAGTCAGTGACAGATGTCCATTGATAAGAATTTTATCTCTGAGAGTTTCTACCAAGTCACAGCTGATTCTTTACACAATTGGTTGCTTCATAGTTGGTGAAAATACGGTACTGAATAACAATAGCCAAAGCCAAAGCCCTGTTACATTTTGTTCTCCAATAAACTTATAATGAGAAATCAATGGAAGGGAAGAAAAAGTCTGGAATGGATTAATGATAACGGGAAGATTTAACATGAACTGAAACTTCAGGGCCCTTCACTTGCACAGGTCCTTTCCAAAGCTGTCTGGTCACGATAAATTTACAGAATTTTTCTTTAAAGAGTCACCTCGTTCCAAATTATATAAGCTTTATGTTCCACAAAATCTAGATTCTTTAATGTGAAATGTGTAAGTGATAGGGATATTTCTAGCTGAAATTCAAGATCTACATCAAGAATAAACAGATAATGGAAAGAAGAAAAGGAGAGGAGCAATAAAAGGGCAAAATGACAAAGCTGATTTTTCTTTAATGGAAAGTTTCAGAATAATCATTGAGAAGAACCTATTGAGAAACAAAATACAATGAACATGAAATTAGGGACTAAAGAAAGATTTTTTAAAATCTCTCACTTAGGAGCATTTCTTGGCAATAAAATTTCCACATCAATTCCCCACAAATTGATCTTAAGTATGCTTAAATTTCAACTTGTCACAGAGAATTTTGTGTAAACTTTCAATCAGGAGTTATCTTTCTATAAGTCTTAGATACATACACAAAAGCTGAAACTCAGCTGCATAACAAGGGCACATCACAGGTAAATAATCAAATAGAACAGGTCAAGTAATGACAGAAAACTAGCTTTCATCAGAGAGATCCAGAGCCTTCTGATCTCCCTGACTTATGAACAAAACCTTCAGTCATCTCAATTGTGAAATGCATTGCTTGTTGCCATAATGCATGCACTCAAAAAATTCTTTTTTTCCTTTTTACTTAAATTGGGGTACATGAAAATAAAAGCACACAGAATGACTCTCTTGCCTAAATATACTCTTGTTTTGTTCCAATTTGCAGTAATGCTTTGTCTCTATGTTATTTTTCTATGATCTTTGCTTACTTCATGCACATTTTATCTCTACTCTTGCTGTATCTTTCTCTAGTTTTGCCAGCTCCTGAAGGCCTTCAGAAAAGCCACAAATAAAAATGCATGAAGCCACAATTAACAATAGTTAACTCAATTATAAAAGCCTTTGATAGCTAAACAATGGATATTCCACTGTTCTCAAATGACAATTTGCATATAACCCAAAACTCTTGTATACTGTGCTAAAAAGTCATCTTTCAAAACAGAAGAAAGGCTGGATTGGGGAGGGGTCTATAAATTAAAAAGATACTTAACAGAAAAGTAAAAGAGACACAAAGTACTCTGTATTTTTGAAGAGATATAAAGGACTTGTAAGAGTAGGGAGAATTTATTAGCACAGAGAAGGAAGATTAATTTCACCCAGAAAATTGCAGAAAGTGATTTGAGCAAATAAACATGGAGAAGAAATCTCTTATAACTAATTTTAAATCATTCTATGGAATGATTCATTAAAAAATTTTATTAGTTTCAAAGACACAAATTCAGGATGGTCTTATGTATTTTCTGTACTGGTTTTTTGCATGCACATACACAGGTGTGTGTGTGTGTGTGTGTGTGTGTGTGTGTGTGTGTGTGTGTGTATGTGTGTGGCAGAGGGAAGTGATAATCATGCCTAGACAGGAAAAAAAATATTTTTTCCTACTTTACTGTGATCTATTTGACATATGACATACTGCAAATTTAAAACGTACAACATGTTAATACTTATATACTGCAAAATCATTATCATGATAGAGTTAGCTAAAATCCTCAATCATGTCACATAATTACCATTTATTTTTGTGGTGAGAAGAGTTATATCTACTCTCTTAGTAACTATCAAGTACCTAATACAATTTTGTTATCTATAATAACCATGCTGTAAATTAGATCCCCAGAACTTATTCATCTTATACATGGAAGTTTTTATGCTTTGATTGACATTTCCCCATTTCTCCCACCCGCAAAGACCCTGGTAACCACCATTCTATTCTGTTTCTATGAGTTAGGTTTTTTCAGATTGCACCTTTAAGTGATAGCATATAGTATTAAGTTTTCTCTGCCTGACTTATTTCCCTTTTGCATAATGAATTCAAGGTTCATCCGTGTTGAAGGAATGGCAGAATTCCTTCTTCATGGTTTAATAATACTCCAGTGTGTGTGTGTGTGTGTGTGCATGTGTATCATATCTTCTTTATTCATTTATTGACAGACCCTTAGGTTGTTTCCATATCTTGGCTATTATGAAAAATGGTTCAGTGAAGATGGGAATAAAGAGATCTCTTCAAGTCAATGATTCATTTCCATTGGAGAGATATCAAAAAGCAGGATTGTTGGATCATATGGTAGCTCTACTTTTAATTTTTTGGGAATCACCATACTGTTCTCTATAGCGTCTGTACCAATTCACATTCCCACCAACAGTGGACAAGTGCTCGCTTTTCTCTATATTCTTGCCAATAGTTGTTATTTTGTGTCTTTTTGGTGACAGTTGTTCTAACTAGTATGAGATGATCTCACTGTGGTTTTGATTTGCATTTTCCTGATTATTAGTGATGCAGAGCATTTTTTATGTATCTTTTGGCTATTTACACATCTTTTTGGAAAATTCACAATAGAATAAAAAAATACATAGGAATCAATTTAATCAAAGAGGTGAAAGAGCTACACACACAGAAAACTGTAACACATTGATGGAAGAAATTAAGAGGATACAAATAAATGGAAAGATATCCATGGTCATGGGTTGAAAAAAAATAATATTGTTAAAATGTCCATAATCCAAATTTATCTATAGATTCAATGCAATCCTTATCAAAATTACAATGAAATCATTCACAGAGACAGACCAACTACCTTAGAATTTTTTTGTGGAGCCACGAAAGACCCCTAACAGCCAAAACAATTCTGAAAAGGAAAACAAAGCTGAAGGCATCATACTTCCTGATTTCAAGCTATGGAACAAATCTATAGTAAACAAAACAATATGGTGCTGGCATAAAAGTATATAAATAGACCAATGGAACAGAATCAAGAGCTCATAAATAAACCCTCACATATATGGGTAACTAATATTGATGCTTTTGAACTGTGGTGTTGGAGAAGACTCTTGCGAGTGCCTTGGACTGAGACCAGTCCTGGGTGTTCATTGGAAGGACTGATGCTCAAGCTGAAACTCCAATACTTTGGCCACCTGATGTGAAGAGTTGATTCATTGGAAAAGACCCTGATGCTGGGAGGGATTGGGGGCAGGAGGAGAAGCGGATGACAGAGGATGAGATGGCTGGATGGCATCACCGAGTCAATGGACATGAGTTTGAGTGAACTCTGGGAGTTGGTGATGTACAGGGAGGCCTGGCGTGCTGCGATTCATGGGGTTGCAAACAGTTGGACACGACTGAGCGACTGAACTGAACTGAATATTTGACAAGGGAGTCAATAAAACTCAGTGGAGAAAGAATAGTACCTTCAGTAAGTGGTGTTGGGAAAACTGGAAACAACCACATGTAGCAGAATGAAATTGGATTGAAAAGCATTAATTAAAATAAGACCACAAACCATAAAGCTCCTAGAGGGAAACAGCTCCCTGACATTAGTCTTGGCAAAGATTTTTTTTATATGATACCTAAAGCAAAGTAACAAAAGCAAAAATAAGTAAGTGGGATTACACCAGAAATAAAAGGCTTCTTTCTGCATAGCAAAGGAAATGATTATCAAAATCGAAAGACAGCCTATGGAATGGAAGGAAATATTTGTAAACTCTATAGAAGGGGTTAATATCCAAAATATATTTTAAAAAACTCGTAAACTCCAACAGCAAAAAAAATCATACAATCTCATTTTAAAGTATAAAAAAAGACTGTGGTAAAAGTATACTAACGCATATATATGGAATTTAGAAAGATGGCAACGATAACCCTGTATGCAAGACAGCAAAAGAGACACAGATGTATAGAACAGTCTTTTGGACTCTGTGGAAGAGGGCGAGGGTGGGATGATTTGGGAGAATGGCATGAAACATGTATAATATCATATAAGAAACGAATCGCCCGTCTAGGTTCGATGCAGGATACAGAATGCTTGGGGCTGGTGCACTGGGATGACCCAGAGAGATGGTATGGGGAGGGAGGTGAGAGGGGGGTTCAGGATTGGGAACATGTGTACACCCATGATGGATTCATGTTGATGTATGGCAAAACCAATACAATATTATAAAGTAAATAAATAAATAAAAGACAAATGCAAAAAAAATGATATACATTATCATGTAGTATATTCCAAACATTTTATATCACTTTGTTATTAAATTCATAAAACACCCTAATTCAACTATAACAGGTGAGAAAAATGAGGTACACATCTATTCTATATGTACCTACATTCTATTCTACACATCTATTCACTATGTTGTTCAACATCACACACTGAAGTAGTTTAGAAGCACTGTCATGACTTCAGGACGTTTTGATGCCAAATGCTGTGTTTTTATCTTCTTACTAACTCTAGCTCATTAAGAGTATACTTCTATGCTCCAAAAAAAAAAGAAAAGTAATATTTTATAATGGGTATATATTTACCAATAACACCCACCCCACACATCTTTCTAACCATCCATTCATCTACTAATTCCTTTACTCAACAAATACTATTTGATGATTAATTACGTACTAGGCTCTAAGAAAATCAAATTAAGTCACAAGAGATGATCTAGCACATTTTGAACATGTTTTACTTTTTTCATTTAGAAGATACAATTTTGCTTATTATCCTTTATATCTCTCATATAGAAATATGAAGGCATATCTAATATCTTCATCTATCTCTCATATAAAAAACACAACTTAGATACTTATTGTGTATATTTAGGGATTTTAAAGTGCTAAGTATGAGTACATCCTCTCCTTCAAACCCTTTTCACCTGCCTCAGTAGCATATGCTAAAGGCTTAACATTAATGGGACCGAGATATGAAAGAATTTTATTTGCTTTGTATCCGTGAAATTGCATAGTTATCAGTCACAGGAGTTCAGTGAAATCATATGAATGTAACATCCCTGTTTACATATTTCATTTCATATAGTACCTAATTAAATCACACAACTAAGCATATTGGGATTGTGCCAAAGTATACATGAAGCCACCTCGAATCCTCCTGGGCCCAGGAGATGATTACATGTTACCCCTTTTTATTTGGGGTAAGTGAAAAAGAAGGGTGGAATATATGATTAGTCATGGTCAGCTGTTTGAGGTGGAAGTTATAAACATGATTTCCAGACCTGTACCATAAATTATGTGTGCCAAGTCGCTTCAGTTGTGCCTGACTCTATGAGACCCTGTGGACTGTAGCCCACCAGGCTCTTCTGTCTACAGAATTCTTCGGACAAGAATACTGAAGTTGGTTGCCATTCTTCTTCCAGGGGATCTTCCCAACCAAGGGATCAAATCTGCATCTTTTATGTTTCCAGCATTGGCAGGCAGGTTCTTTAACACTAGTGCCACCTGGGAAGCCCACCATAAATGTTGTGAAATTAACAGAACACTGTAAAGCAACTAAACTCCAGCTAAAAAAATAATAATCTCTTGCCTTTTCCCCTTTCACAGCAACCTTGGAGTTCACACGTAGAGAGAAATGAAAGTTGCTCAGGTGAGTCCAGCTCTTTGTGACCCCAAGGACTATATAGTCCATGGAATTCTCTAGGCCAGAATACCAGAGTGGGTAGCCTTTCTCTTCTCTAGGGGATCTTCCCAATGCAGGGATCGAACCCAGGTCTTCCACCTGCATTGCAGGGGGATTCTTTACCAACTGAGACACAAGGGAAGCCCAATAATACTGGAGTGGGTATCCTATCCCTTCTCCACTGGATCTTCCTGACCCAGGAATTGAACCAGGGTCTCCTGCATTGCAGGCAGATTCTTTCCCAACTGAGCTGTCAGGGAAGCCCTTACATGGAGAGGAGAGCTGTAATAAAGAGTTTGATTCAATTTTTGATGTGTGATTGCTAAATGCTTTCAAGCTCCACCCTTCCCTTTTTTCCTTCTGACCCACACTGGGGCAAGCTGAGAAAAATATCTGGGTTTTCCTTCTTTTGATTCAAAGGGTAAATTCAAACTATGATTGGCTCAGCCTAAATGAGAAAATGACCCAGCCTAACCTTCTAACTTCCTGAAAACCCTGTGTCAGTCACTAGCCTCTGTTCAATCCTTTTGAACTTGCTTTACTAGCTTTCCCAGCTTTCCTAATAAAGCCTCAGAATGTGAGTCAAAATCTCTCTTGGTGTGTGTGTGAGTATGTGTGTTTTCAACAGTCTTGACATCTAAATTTTGAGTGAGGATTCAATTCATCTGTAAAGAATGACCAAAACAAAAGTGAAGTCCCTACATGGAAGAATCCTAAGTCTCAGAGTGAGTTAATAGAGCTCTCCATCGCTTATTTAATTGAACTCTGATGTAAGTGAGGAACAATTTTATTAGGTCAATCCACTGATATTTAAGAGCTTCCCTTGTGGCTTAGCTGGTAAAGAATCCACCTGCAATGCAGGAGACCTGAGTTCGATCCCTGGGTTGGGAAGATCTCAGAAGGGAAAGGCTACCCACTCCAGTATTCTGGCCTGGAGAATTCCATGGACTGTATAGTTCATGGGGTCACAAAGAGTCAGACACAACTGAGCAACTTTCACTTTCACTGATATTTAAGCCCAATCTAAGGCATGTATGGATGTGAGAGTTGGACTGTGAAGAGGGCTGAGTGCCAAAGAATTGATGCTTTTGAACTCTGGTGTTGGAGAAGACTCTTGAGAGTCCCTTGGACTGCAAGGAGATCCAACCAGTCCATTCTGAGGGAGATCAACCCTGGGATTTCTTTGGAAGGAATGATGCTAAAGCTGAAGCTCCAGTACTTTGGCTACCTCGTGCAAAGACTTGACTCATTGGAAAAGACTTTGATGCTGGGAGGGATTGGGGGCAGAAGGAGAAGGGGACGACAGAGGATGAGATGGCTGGATGGCATCACTGACTCGACGGTCAGGAATCTGAGTGAACTCTGGGAGTTGGTGATGGACAGGGAGACCTGGTGTGCTGCAATCCATGGGGTCGCAAAGAGTCCGACACAACTGAGTGACTGAACTGAACTGAACTGAACATGAGTAATTAGTTTGAGCATTCTTTGGCATTGCCTTTCTTTGGGCTTAGAATGAAAACTGACCTTTTCCAGTCCTGTGGCCACTGCTGACTTTTCCAAATTTGCTGACATATTGAGTGTAGCACTTTCACAGCATCATCTTTCAGGATTTGAAATAGCTCAACTAGAATTCCATCACCTCCACTAGCTTTATTCATAGTGATACTTCCTAAGGCCCACTTGACTTCACATTCCAGGATGTCTGGCTCTAGGTAGTTGATCACATCATCGTGATTATCTGGGTCGTGAAGATCTTTTTTGTATAGTTCTTCTGTGTATTCTTGCCACCTCTTCTTAATATCTTCTGCTTTTGCTAGGTCCATACCATTTCTGTTCTTTATCAAGCCCTTTATCAGTCTTCAGCAATACGTGAACCGTGAATTTCCAGATGTTCAAGATGGTTTGAGAAAAGGCAGAGGAACCAGAGATTAAATTGCCAACATCTGCTGGATCATTGAAAAAGCAAGAGAGTTCCAGAAAATCATCTATTTCTGCTTTATTGACTATGCCAAAGCCTTTGACTATGTGGATCACAATAAACTGCGGAAAATTCTGAAAGAGATGGGAACTCCAGACCACCTGACCTGCCTCTTGAGAAACCTGTATGCAGGTCAGGAAGCAACAGTTAGAACTGGACATGGAACAACAGAATGGTTCCAAAGAGGAAAAGGAGTACGTCAAGGCTATATATTGTCACCCTGCTAATTTAACTTCTATGCAGAGTACATCATGAAAAACGCTGGGCTGGAAGAAGCACAAGCTGGAATCAAGATTGCTGGGAGAAATATCAATAACCTCAGATATGCAGATGAACCACCCTTATGGCAGAAAGCGAAGAGGAACTAAAAAGCCTCTTGATGAAAGTGAAAGAGGAGAGTGAAAAAATTGACTTAAAGCTCAATATTCAGAAAATGAAGATCATGGCATCTGGTCCCATCACTTCACAGCAAATAGATGGGGAAACAGTGTCAGACTTTATTTTTGGGGGCTCCAAAATCACTGCAGATGGTGATTGCAGCCATGAAATTAAAAGACGCTTACTCCTTGGAAGGAAAGTTATGACCAACCTAGACAGCATATTAAAAAGCAGAGACATTACTTTGCTGACTAAGGTCCATCTAGTCAAGGCTATGGTTTTTCCAGTGGTCATGTATGGATGTGAGAGTTGGACTGTGAAGAAAGCTGAGCCCTGAAGAATTGATGCTTTTGAACTGTGGTGTTGGAGAAGACCCTGAGAGTCCCTTGGACTGCAAAGAGGTCCAACCAGTCCATCCTAAAGGAAATTCAGTCCTGGGTGTTCATTGGAAGGACTGATGCTAAAGCTGAAACTCCAATACTTTGGCCACCTCATGCAAAGAGTTGACTCATTGGAAAAGACTCTGATGCTGGGAGGGATTGTGGGCAGGAGGAGAAGGGGACGACAGAGGATGAGATGGCTGGATGGCATCACAGACTTGATGGACATGAGTTTGAGTGAACCCAGGGAGTTGGTGATGGACAGGGAGGCCTGGTGTGCTGGGATTCATTGGGTCACAAAGAGTCGGACACGACTGAGTGATTGAACTGAACTGAACATGAATCATGCAGAAACTAGAACCTTGATGTGGAGTGTTTCTATAACAAAGCTAAAAATTTGCCATTGGATGTTGAGAGAAGGCATGAGGTGGCAAGGAACCTAACCTCAGAAACTAGAAAGATGGCATGCTATATATTTAGAAACAGTCAAGGGACATCCTTGGTGATCCAGTGGCTAAGACTCCACAATCCCAATGCAGGGGGCCCAGGTTCGATCCCTGGTTGGGGAACTAGATCCTATATGCCACAACTAAGAAGAGCCCAAATGCCGCAACTAAAGATCCTGCATGCCACATCCAAGATCTGATGCAGTCAAATAAATAAATAATTATTAAATTTCATTACAAGAGATTAACTTAAAAAAAGAAAAAGAAACAGTAACATTTTTGCTTGGAAAAAATAGGAGGCAGACCAAAGACTGCTGAGCTTTTAGTTTGAAGGAAAAAATTTGCAAAGCAAACTTTAATAGAGCAGATTGTTAGCAGCTTAATTTGGTTTAAAAAACTGTGAGAGTACTGAGTTCTGGAAATAATGTCTATTTTAATGGTTAATATAAATGAAGTAGTATAGAAAACTACATTTCTGGGAAAAAAAACAGGAGCTTCTAGATTCCACAGTATATGAGAGTAAAAATGGTTTTAATCAACAAAGATCTAATGAGATTTCTCATTTGAACAGAGTGTCTCTGCCTTATAGCCAAAGGTCAGATTAACAGTACACCCTCCTCCACTCAAACAAGATAGCCTCAAGGTATATTCCATTACACAGAAAGAATGATACAAAGGGTGAATGAGTACAGAAATAAGGCAGATATGAAAACTAGGAAATAATTGTTAAATGCTGCTGCTGCTGCTGCTAAGTCACTTCAGTCGTGTCCGACTGTGCGATCCCATAGACGGCAGCCCACCAGGCTCCACCGTCCCTGAGATTCTCCAGGCAAGAATACTGGAGTGGGTTGCCATTTCCTTCTCCAGTGCATGAAAGTGAAAAATGAAAATGAAGTCGCTCAGTCATGTCCGACTCTTAGTGAACCCATGGACTGCAGCCCACCAGGCTCCTCCATCCATGGGATTTTCCAGGCAAGAGTACTGGAGTGGGGTGCCATTGCCTTCTCCGAACTGTTAAATGACTAGGAAATAACTGTTAAATAATGACCAGGAAATAATTGTTAAATAATGACTAGGAAATAATTGTTAAAGAGGTCACTGGCATATGGAACTAACTGGAAAAGCACAGATCAGAAACCTACCAGGTTTTTGAGGGAATTCTATTACTCAGTTCAGTTCAATTCAGTCGCTCAGTTGTGTCTGACTCTTTGTGACCCCATGAATCGCAGCACACCAGGCCTCCCTGTCCATCACCAACTCCCGGAGTTCACTCAGACTCACGTCCATCGAGTCAGTGATGCCATCCAGCCATCTCATCCTCTATCGTCCCCTTCTCCTCCTGCCCCCAATCCCTCCCAGCATCAGAGTCTTTTCCAATGAGTCAACTCTTCGCATGAGGTGGCCAAAGTACTGGAGCTTCAGCTTTAGCATCATTCCTTCCAAAGACTGATCTCCTCTAGGATGGACTGGTTGGATCTCCTTGCAGTCCAAGGGACTCTCGAGAGTCTTCTCCAACACCACAGTTCAAAAGCATCGATTCTTTGGTGCTCAGCCATCTTCACAGTCCAACTCTCACATCCATACGTGACCACTGGAAAAACCATAGCCTTGACTAGACGGACCTTTGTGGGCAAAGTAATGTCTCTGCTTTTGAATTTACTAAATCAACCAAAATGTTCGTCTGCCAAAGAAATGTAACTTTCCAGAGAGTCTTAAAATAATCATGGCAAAAGAAGGAGACTACAACAGTTACACAGCACTCTAGGAAGACATAATCTTCAAAACTTATTTTTGATGTCACCAAGAAGAATCGTGGATGGAGAAGAGTCTCAGAGAGGAAATCCAGGGGCTAGGAAGACCAATGGACTAAGAAGTTCTTCCCTCAGCCAAGAATCTGGACTTTCATGATGTTTATTCATTGGAATTTTATAAATGAATGCATAAAGAGCTGCTATGTGCTTCCATTCATTCCCTTATAATTAGGGATGGTTATTATTGTGATTGTGTCCCTGTTTCAACATTTTTTTAGATGTGGTATGGAGAGCAGACTGCTTCCCTTTTGAGCTTATAGACTGTTGTAACACATGGATTCTCATCAGTATTGGATGGACAGGACTCTGCAACACCCAGAGATCCTAAAGTTTGAACTGGATAGAGTAACTGGTGGAAGTCAGAGATCTCTCCCTGGAAAAGCGGAATAAGTTTTACACATGGTTACCAGAATGGTAGACTCTTGTAGAAACTGACTAGATACTCACCAAACCCACTCCTTTTTCTGAGGCAACTACATCTATATTCTACTTGCTAAACTGAACTCCCCAGCCTCCTTGAATCTATGTGGACTCATGACTAGTCCCTGCCAGAGGAAAGAAGGTAGCAGTAGTATGCTATTTCTAAATGAAAGCATTTAAAAATGAGTGTGACCCACGTTCACGCCTCACACCTACTCTTTCTGCTGACTGGATGTTATACTGGCAGTCATGAAATCATTTGTTCAGTTCAGTTCAGTTCAGTTCAGTCGCTCAGTCGTGTCTGACTCTTTGCGACCCCATGAATCGAAGCACGCCAGGCCTCCCTGTCCATCACCAACTTCCGGAGTTCACTCAGATTCACGTCCATCGAGTCACTGATGCCGTCCAACCACCTCATCCACTGTCATCCCTTTCTCATCTTGCCTTCAATCTTTCCTAGCATCAGGCTCTTTTCCAAAGAGTCAGTTCTTTGTATCAGGTGGCCAAAGTATTGGAGCTTCAGCTTCAGCATCAGTTCATTCTATGAATCTTCAGAACTGATTTCCTTTAGGACTGAACTGGTTTGATCTCCTTGCAGTCCAAGGAACTCTCAAGAGTCTTCTCTAACACCACATATCACTATAGCCTATCCAATATTCCCTAAAACCACTGCCAGGCTTTTAGGGCATGGAACCAGCAATTCATAGCATCATCTTCTATGTTTGTGCCTAACAGCAGGGTATGGTGGCAGTTATCTAGTCGATAAATTCATATTTTACCATCTCCCCCCTTTTCTGATGTATGATTCACTGGCTACCCTTCACAAATTTAAATCCATTTTGACTAAACAACAGGCTACCTTGTTTTCTTCTCTTCACCTTTCTATAATCTGCAGTGAATATATGGTGTTAAATGAAATGATTTATCTGGGGTAACCTCCCCAAAATAACCACTGTTGGGGCTCAGACCTCATTTCAAGGACAACAGAGCACACTGGGGATTTTTTTTTCTTTTATAGAAGAAGAATATCCACACTAAATTTACAATTGACTATATTTAGACCTCTCCAGTATAAGTAATTCCTAACTTTAAATATGATTAAATGTCAAAATCATCCATCATTTGATTTTTTTTAGCACAGGCAAGAAAAGATTTGACTTCTCCTTAAACCTGAAACAGGAAAAAACGTACATGTCTGTCTCCACACACACACGTATTTTACACCACCACAAGCAGAAGGCACTAGAGGCAGCACAGAGTGAAGGTGACTGGCATACTGTGTAGCCAGCTAATCAATTTGTTGGGAATTAATTAGGACCTCCCAAGCTAGGAGATAAGGAGGAGATATCAAGAAGGTGTTATGATCCATAATTCCTATTTAGTTTGGGCAAAACATTCCTGAAACTTTTCTGGTTAGGGACAAAAAGGATTACAGAAAAAAAAGAAAAATAGAAGTGATCCAGTGTTTTTTGCCTTGATGATACTTCATGCTCCTTCATTCCAATGACTGTTGCCAAGCTTGTTCAGTTCTTCTTTCTCCCTGATGGAGACTGGCTGTCTGGTATTGATGATAATTGTGTAGTATGTCTGACTAACAGTCTCTAGGGATGTCTCCTTCGTAGCAGAGATGACAAGAAACAGCAGGGAGACTTATTCGGCATGGAATGG
Source organism: Capra hircus (assembly GCF_001704415.2). Classification (NCBI taxonomy): domain Eukaryota; kingdom Metazoa; phylum Chordata; class Mammalia; order Artiodactyla; family Bovidae; genus Capra; species Capra hircus. The sequence continues at coordinate 33,390,639 of NW_017189516.1, read as the reverse complement.
AAAGAATACAAAAGTGAGTTTGAGCACAAAACAGGAAAACAGAGATAGCAATAAGAAAAAGGAGTCTTAGAATGGTAATGCTTGATACATTTTAAAGACCATTGTGTTTTTTCCATCCAAGGAAACTAAGACCCAGAGATAATAGAGGGATTGCTGAAGACTACAACTATTTCCAGATTTGGTATCTTTTTATTACTCTTGGTTATCTATGAAAACTGTGTCAGAGAACTAATCTCAGAGGTGACAATTCTACCACTGAGGAAAAGTTTCCCTCTTAAGAAGATTGTCTCTGCTCATTCACCTGTTCTTACTTTCTCCCTCCAACTCTCAGTTATCCAATTTTGAGCAATTCTGCTTACCAGAGCTATTGTTTTAAAGGGCTACTGTTGCTTAAGGCACCAGAATGTCACAGAAATATCTCACTGCTTACCTCTATGGTACCTTCCTAGACAAGAGAAAAGGCCATTTGAAAGAAATAATGTAGTTTTGGTAATTTATGTTTTTTCTGGTTCTCTAAACAAAACTGATGTTGATCCACTTTAAAACATAAGCATCCTACTGCTGGAACACCAGGTCTGTGAGAATTAGTGCTGGGATCCCACCTCTGGCATTTGTACTACCACAGTCATTTCTCCACACTGGGGGACAAAAGCTGCACAGGGGTGAAAACTGGGACTCCCAGGTAAATCCCATAGTGCATGGCTTTCCTGTCTACATTTGCCTTGCTGATGAATTAAACCTGTTGTTTCCTCCTCCTTTTCACTGAGATCCAATTTTTTAGGACGTGCTCAAAGAACAAGTTGAAAGTGAAATGAAGTCACTCACTCGTGTCCGACTCTTTGGGACCCCATGAACTGCAGCCTACCATGATCCTCTGTCCATGGGATTTTCCAGGCAAGAGTACTGAAGTGAGTTGCCATTTCCTTCTCCAGGGGATCTTCCCGACCCAAGGATGGAACCTGGGTCTCCCACATTGTAGGCAGATGCTTAACCGTCTGAGCCACAAGGGAAGTCTGTTGATCCTTCCTAATGGTGAAAATCCAGAAAATTTCCTTTAGTTCACTGGCTATGGAATGCTCATAAAACTCCCAGGTGCTGTGGTGACTGTTTCTAACAAAGTTGCTGTTGTTGTTGTTGCTTTAATCTTGCTCGATTTTGATTCTGACACTAGCATTCACTGACCTTGATATTTGCCTTGTCTTTTACCTCTCCTGGGTGACAGAATTCTGTGAAAAGATTAATAAACTCTTTCTTAACAAGATCCTTTAGCAATAAAAAAAAATCTCCTTAAAACTATGCTGATGAAACCATTTTGCACTTCAAAATTTAGTCCCATTATTCTCTATCTAATTGGAAAAGTAGCAGGCTCCTCTAGTTGTACTACAGTTCCAGATATCAAGTTCTTGACAAAATTGCTAAATTTCTGTGTTTAACTGAAACAACTGCTTCCTGGACTTATAATCAGGAATTATTCAACGTGTCCTAAGACCACACATTCACTAGTATAAAATATGCTGCTTCAAATCAAATGGGGCCAAAATATCTATTAACTTTTTTACTCAAAACTTTACTTCAGTGAACAACTGTTTTAATTTAATAGAAAGAGAAACTATGAGAGTACAAAGCAGCTTAGTTTTTCTCTCCTGAGAAATGGATTTTGTAAAGTGTAAGTGACCATACTGTGTATACAGAATAATACATACCTGACATAATCATAATGCTTACACAGTTAAATAAAGAGTCAAAAGAGAGTCAAATAAAGAGTCAAGAATCATTCTTTTACACTTAGTTTCTTTAGGATGACAAGAAATAATATTATTTGAAAGTCTCTTATGTTCATAACTCATTTGATTCTGAATATTTAATTACTTCAGGTCTTTTTTGGAGGTTAAGCTTTTGGAGGTTTTAGCTTCAAATATGAAACTAAAATTTAAAACCCTATTTCATAACTTTCACTATCTCTATGGTGATATCATGAACATTGATACTTTTATCCTTTTAAACAATCTTGGTTCCTTTTACAGATAGCTAAATTTTCCAAAAGACTGTTTATACATCTGTGTCTCTTTTGCTGTCTCGCATACAGGGTTATCATTACCGTCTTTCTAAATTCCATATATATGCATTAGTATACTGTATTGGTGTTTTTCTTTCTGGCTTACTTCACTGTGTATGATAGGCTCTAGTTTCATCCACCTCATTAGAACTGATTCAAATGTATTCTTTTTAATGGCTGAGTAATACTCCATTGTGTATATGTACCACAGCTTTCTTATATTGTAAAGTAAAAAAAAATAAATAAATAAATGATAAATGGTTAAAAAAATAAAGATAGCTAAATTTTTCAAAATAAGCTTTCATTACAGAAGTTTTATTTTTAAAATTCATTAGGACACTCTCTAACACCATGTACAAAAATAAAGTCAAAATGGATTAAAGGCCTAAATGTAAGATGGGATACCATAATACTCCTAGAAGAAAACACAGGCAGAACACTAACACAAATCACAGCAATATTTTTTGGACCCATCTCCTTAAGTCAAAGAAATAAAAGCAAAAATAAACAAATGGGACCTAATTAACTTACAAGCTTTTCCACAGCAAAGGAACCCATGAACAAAACAAAAACACAGCCTACTGAATGGGAGAAAATATTTGAAAATGATAAGACCAATAAGGGATTAATATCCAACATATATAAACAGCTCATACAACTCAACATCCTAAAACAATGAGATTCAAAAATTAGCAGAACTGAGTAGACATTTTTCAAAGAGGACATGCAGATGGCTATCAGGCACATGAAAGATGCTCAACATCACTAATCATCAGGGAAATGCAAATCAAAGCCATGACTTTGACTGTTTGAATGGCTATCATCACAAAGAACACAAAGAATGTTCAAGAGGATATGAAGAAAAGGGAACCCTAGTACACTGTTGGTGGGAATGTAAATTAGTGTAGCCACTATGGAAAACAGTTTGGACGTTTCTCAAAGAACTGAAGATAGAACTATCATATGATCCAGAAATTCCACTCCAGGCTATAAATCCAAAAGAAACAATAACACTAGTTCAAAAAGATACATACTCCTCAATGTTCACAGCAGCACTATTTACAATAGCGGAGGTATAGAAGCAACCTAAGTGTTGACTGGCAGATGAATGGATAAAGAAGATGTGGTACATATATATAATGGAATACTACTCAGCCATAAAAAATAACAAAATTTTGCCATTTGCAGCAATATGAGTAGACTTGAAGGGCATTATGCTAAGTAAAACAAGTCAGAGAAATAAAGACAAATACTGGGAGATATCACTTATATGTGGAATCTGAAAGTTATACCAAACTGGCAAATGTAACCCCAAAAAAAGAAGCAAACTCACAGATAGAGAGAAAAAGCTAGTGGTTACCGGTAGGGAGAGGGAAGAGAGTAGGGGCAATATAGGGACAGGAAATCAAAAGGTACAAACTGTCAGGTATAAAATAAGCTACAAGGATGTACCGTACAGCATGGGAAATATAACCAACATTTAATAATAACTATAAATGGAGTATAACCTTAAAAAATTGTGAAACACTATATTGTACACCTATATTATACAATATTGTACAGCAACTGTAATTTAATTTTTGAAAAATAAAGTAACTTAGCCTAGAAATAAAAAATAATTTCTAAATCTCAGTTTAATTTTTCCTGTGATATAGAATATGCAGCTGTAATAAAAAGAAGTTTTCGTTAAAAAATAAAAATAAAAATCATTAAACAAAACGTGACTATTGAAAGTATTGAGCCCAGGAGTGGTTCGGTTCGGTTCAGTTCAGTCGCTCAGTGATGTCTGACTCTTTGCAACTCCATGAATTGCAGCACGCCAGGACTCCCTGTCCATCACCAACTGCCGGAGTTCACTCAAACTCATGTCCATCGAGTCGGTGATGCCATCCAGCCATCTCATCCTCTGTCGTCCCCTTCTCCTCCTGCCCTCAAACTTTCCCAGCATCAGGGTCTTTTCCAGTGAGTCAGCTCTTCGCATCAGGTGGCCAAAGTATTGGAGTTTCAGCTTCAATATCAGTCCTTCCAATGAACATCCAGGACTGATCTCCTTTAGAATTGACTGGTTGGATCTCCTTGCAGTCCAAGGGACTCTCAAGAGTCTTCTCCAATACCACAGTTCAAAAGCATCAATTCTTTGGTGGGCAGACACACAAAAAAGAACTTTAGAATTGATACTGTAGTCAGAAACCCATGAAAGATGCTAAAATGATTGATTTTAGACTTTTCTTCCTTTTTAATACATATTTAAAGCTATAAGTTTGCTCAAAGCACTGCTTTTGCTATATCCCACAAATTCTGGTAAGTTGTATTTTTGTTTTGTTCAAAATATTTTAAAATTTCATATTTGTCTTTGCTCTGTGTGCTATTTACAAGTGTGTTGTTTACTCTTCACATATTTTGGAATTTTCCAAATATCTTTCTGTTATTTATTTCCAGTTTAATTTTACTGTGATCTGAGAGCAGACATTACATGCTTTCTATTTTTTAACTTGTAACATGTGTTTTATGGCCCAGAGAGTGGTCTATCTCAGTATTCACCAAGTCCATATGAGCTTGAGAAAACTGTATACTATTCACCTGCTGCTGCATGAAGCAGTCTATAGATGTCATTATACCTAGTAGATTGATGCTATTTTCAAGGTTAGCCATGTCCTTACTGATTTTCTGCCTGCTGAATCAGTCCTATTTATTTATTAAAATTTTTTTATTGGTTTATAACATAAGCTTCATGTATTCAATATTATATTTTGGCTCTGTATACACTTCAGTGTACTCACCACCAAAAGTTTAGTTTCCATCTGTCACCATACTATGGATCTGTCCATTTCTGAGAGGTGTTGGAATCTCTAACTACGATAATGGATTCATCTATTTCTCTTTGAAATTCTATTTGTTTTTCACTCAAAGAGCTTGATGCACTGTTCTTAGGCACATACAAGCTAAGGACTGTTATGTCTCCTTGGAGAACTGACTCTTTTACTATTATGTAATGATCTTCTTTATCCCTGATAACTCTCCTTGCCTTGGAGTCTGCTCAGTCTGAAATGAACATAGATGGCTACTTTTGCTTTCTTTTTATTAGTATTAGCATGGTTTATTTTTCTTCATCTATTTACTTTTAATTTATATGTGACAATTTTTGTGATTTTAAAAATATTTTTATTGTTGATTGTAACTAAATGTTTCTAAATTATCTTTTTTCCTTTATTTTTTAATTGGAGGAAAAATTTTCAATGTTGTGTTAGTTTCTGCCATACAAGGCAAACCAGCCATATTTATACATATGAGCCTCCCTCCCCTTGCCCCATCTCACCCCTCTAGATCACCATAGAGTGCCAAGCTGGGTTCCTTGTGTTATATAGCAACTTCTCACCAGCTGTCTATTTTAAACATAAATCTGTTATACAAAGTGAAGTCACAAAAAGGAAAACAAATATCATGTATTAATGCATATATGTGGCTTAGCTGGTAAAGAATCTGCCTGCAATGCGGGAGACCTGGGTTCGAAAGATCCCCTGGAGAAGGGAAAGGCTACCCACTCCAGTATTCTGGCCTGGAGAATTCCACAGACTGTATAGTCGATGGGGTCGCAAAGAGTCAGTCACGAATGAGTGATTTTCATTTTCACAGAATCTAGAAAAATGATATTATTGAATCTATGTGCAGGGAAGGAATGGAGACACAGATATAGGGAACAGTCTTGTGGACACAGTGGAGGAAGGGAAGAGTGGGACAAATGGAGAAAGTAACATTGCCATATATACACTACCATGTGACTTTATATTTAAAGTGAGTTTCTTGTAGACCACATCCAGTTGGTCTTATTTTTTTCCTAACTTTTTATTTTGTATTGGGGTATAACCAGTTAACAGACAATGTTGTGATAGTTTCAAGTAAATAGAGAAGGTACTCAGCCATACATACACATGTATTCATCCTTCCGTAAACTCCCCTCCTTACAGGCTGCCACATAACATTGAGTAGAGTTCCCTATGCTATACAGTAAGTCCTTGTTGGTGATCCATTTTAAATGCAGCAGTGCGTACATGTCCATCTTCACTCCCTAACAATCCCTTCCCACCCTTCCCTGCCAGCAACCATAAGTTCCTTCTCTAAGTCTGTGAATCTCTTTCAGTTTTGTAAGTAAGGTTCCACATACAATGGATATCATAGGGCTTCCCTGATGGCTCAGTAGTAAAGAATCTGCCTGCAATGCAGGAGATACAGGCAGGAGACACAGATTTGATCCCTGGGTTGGGAAGATCCCTGGAGAAAGGAAATGGCAACCCACTCCTTTATTCTTAACTGGAAAATGTCAACCCATGGGCTCTCAAAAGAGTCAGATATGACTGGGTGACTAAACAACAACAGCAGCAGAAGTGATACCATATGATATTTCTCCTCTGACTTACTTCACTCAGTATGACATGTTGCTGCAAATGTCACTATTTCATTATTTTTACTGGCTGAGTAATATATTCCATTGTATATATGTACCACATTTCTTTATCCATTCCTCTGTCAATGGATATTGCCTCACAGTATGTGTGCTTCAAAGGTGGCTCAATGGTTAAAAAAGAAAATCCACCTGCCAATGCAGGAGACACACATTTGATCCCTGGATCAGGAAGATCCCCTCAAAAAGAGAATGGCAACCCACTCCAGGATTCTTGCCTGGAAAATCCCATGGACAGATAAGCCTGGCCGGCTACAGTCCATGGGGTCACAAAGAGCTGGAAACAACTGAGTGACAAAGCCCACACACTGTCAATGGACATTTAGGTTGCTTCCATGTCTTGGCTATTGTATACACTGCTGCAGTGAACACTGAGGTGCATTTATCCCTTTGGATTGTGTTTTTTTCTGGGTATATGCCCAGGAGTGGAATTGTTGGGTTATATGAACCTCCATACTGTTCTCCATAGTGACTATATCAATTTGCATTCCCATAGTTGGTCTTATTCTTGATCCTCTCTGTTAATTTCTTTCTTTTAACTGGCATATTTAGACCACTAAAGTCTAATGTGATTATTGATATAGCTGTATTAATATATACCATATTTGTTGCTATTTTCTATTTGATGACTTTGCTTCTTGTTCATATTTTTGTTTTAGACTCTTAAATACTTTCTGCGATTTTAATGGAGCATTTTATGTTTCCATATGATTCCATTTTCTTTCCTTCCTTAGCATATCTGTTACACAGTTTTTCTTTAACTTTTTTTTTTTTTTTAGTGGTGCAGGTATTCATTTTGATTGCTCAGAGTTGAGGACATATCAGTTGTCACATATTTTAATATCACTGTTCTGTGGTTCTAACTGTCCAAAGACATTTATCCAAATGATTAAATTTTATTTGCTGATTTTTTTCTAAATACTGCTTTGACTACTACTATTACTGTACCTATTACTTGTTCAAATTTATTCAAACTTTGGTATATTATTATAACTCTATAAGGTACATACTATTAACCCTGTTATGTATAAGAGGAATCTCAGGCTCAGCAGAGATAAATATTGTATTGGTCAAACATTTTTTTAAGATTTCACTATAAGATGTTACAGAACAACCCAAACAAACTTTCTGGCTAACCCAATATTTTGCCTAAGGTCATGTGGCTTCTTGGTGGCAAAATAAAGACACCAGTTCAAGTTTATTTGACTCCTAAGTATGTATGAATATTACTGAAATCCATATTTTCCAGTGAGTGAGAGAGAAAGAGAGACAGACAGAGAAAATGGGAGAAACAGAGCAGTTTTCATAAGTCAAATTAACAAACATTAAAATTAAAACATCTTATATATGAGAGTCATATAAACAGCACTTCCACAAATAGGAGATGGCATATGTTTTTACTTGATCTAGTAATTTTAGTAGAATGAGGATGGTAGTGTAATGTAGTATAATCTATTTGGAAAGCAGTCTGACAATATGTGCCAAGTATCATAAAAATGTTATTATACTTCATTTAATAACTATATTTTAGGAACATCTCTATATAAAATACAACTAAATATAAAAATGTCTACGCATGAAGTTAGGTGAAATCTAATTCATTATAGCAAAAAATTGAAAAACATATAAAGTCAAAAATAGAGAATATTGGTAATAAAATCAGATACACCTTGGTTGATTAAATATTATAAAGTCATTTAAATTATATTTCTAAAGAATCTTTAAAATATAGAAATGATTTCTGTTATAATACTAAGTAAGAAAATAAGATCAGGATATAAAATTGTGTATGTGCAGTATAAACATATTTACCTAAAACAAAAACCTCTGCAGAGATGAGAACAAAATACATTCAATGTTAATAGCTTTATTTTGGTAGTACACTAGAATTGGGCATTTTAATTTATATGTCTGTATAAATTTCTGCTTCAAGAACATTAATTAATCCTTGTCATGTTCATCAGCTTTGTGTACCATCATGCCTAGTTCTGCTATATCTATGTATAAGACACTTGTCATTTGTCCATAATTGAACTTTGAACACTTAGAAGACTCTAGGGGCAATGTTCCTCTCTCTGATAACGTTTATCCAAACAGATAATATTACACTTAGGCAGTTTTGTCTGCATAGTATAAGCTACCCATGGCCTGTATTTGATGAAGATTTTTCCAAACCTTATATCAATACCATGTGAACATAATTACACATTGTGCATGGTCAGTTGTGTCTGACTCTTTGTGACCCCATGGACTATAGCCCACCAGATTCCCCTGCCCCATGAGATTTTCCAAGCAAGGATACTGGAGCAGGTTGCCACTTCCTTCTCCAGGGAAATACTATTTAGTAATAGAGGTATGTCTTATGGGTATATTTTTATACTTAGTTATACAACTTTTAAAAAATATTTTTATTATCATCTATCACTTAATATAACCTGGAGCTTATACTCAGATAGTGATGAAACTAAGGATATATACCAATTTTATTAAATGCAAAACATTCTCTGTAAATAGGATCAAAGGTTGGGAGTACAGGTCCTGAGAACAGAGTCCCATACTAAGTAATTACAAGTCACTCTGGTTCTCATTAACTCAGATAGCCTCTTTATAAAATGGAATCGTATCTATCTTATAGGACTGTTGGAGGAATTTAGTGAGCTAATACCTACGTAACATTTACACTTAGAACAGTTTCTGTTAATAGTAAAAATGTTCATTGTTTGTCATCATCATCATTCCCTCCATTTTTGAAATTCATTTTGTGTTCAAACAATTCTGAAATGTTTCTCTGAACTGCTGTCAGTGCCTCCACAATTCTTCCACAGTCAAGCTATTTATCATTTTTATTCTGTTAGAGGTAACTGAAATAGTGATTCTCAATCGTTTCCTTTTACCTCAGTACCCACTAGTGATACAGACACGTGGTCATTAGTAACGAGTAACAAAGGACTCGCTAAAACAGTGGTTCTCAATCAGAGAGCCACAAGCCATACTGATAAACACTGAATGAAATCAGTAGATTAAATTCAAATTTCTGGAACCTCAGCTTGGCTAGGATTTTCCCTGCTGCTATCTTACTTTTTCTACCTTAAGAATTCAGTTTTCTCTCCCCTACATGAAAATGAAGAAAAATAAAAAAGACTGGACCTAAGGGTAAATTACATTTCTGATATCTGGGCTCTGTCTTGTCAAAAGAAACTATTTTCTTCATTATTCTTGAAGAAGAGTGAAAAAACCTTTTCTTCATTTTCTTTCTTTCTTCAAGACAGTCATTTTGTTCCTTCCTAGCTTTTACCATTAGGAATCCCTAGCTAGAAGGAATAGGGGTCCAGTATCTTCTTTGGAGCACTCAGAACACACTTGGCCCCTCCCTAAACTTTTCCTTTCCTTTGGGTGCCAGGCTCCTTCTGATGCTTTGTTCCTGCTTTTGCTGTAAAAGTCAACTCAGCCCAGTTTGTTTTTTTCACAAACCACCACACTATTCTTTCCATAATCTTGTCCTTGTGAGGATGGCCCTCACAAAGAAATGTAGTGAGAAAAGCAAAGTTTGTTTGCCATAAAAACACGTAATGGTTAGAAAACAGTATAAATATTCATTAATACATTCTTGGGAACTTTACCTTGGTTGTTCAAGGGGATCCAAACATCTGCTACTTTAAAGAGATGAAAACCATAAGTATGTTAATTGAATCTGGCTCAACAAAGTGGTCTTGAATGAGAGATTCCAGGACCTTCTTAGAGCTTTCCTGGGCACATGTGCAGCCCTGCACATGTCTGTGGCTCCCCAGATTCTCATGATTATGTCGGAGCTTTTTAAAGCCCACTACGAGCTACCCTGGTAGCTTAGCTGGTAAAGAATCTGCCTGCAAAGCAGAAGAATCCAGTTCGATTCCCGGGTCAGGAAGATCCCCTGGAGAACGGATAGGCTATCCACTCCAGTATTCTTGGGCTTCCCTGGTGGCTCAGACGGTAAAGAATTCACCTGCAATGCAGGAGACCTGGGTTCCATCCCTGGGTTGGGAATATCTCCTGGAGGAGGGCATGGCAACCCATTCCAGTATTCTTGCCTGGAGAATCCCCATGGACAGAGGAGCCTGGTGGGCTACAGTCCATGGAGTCACAAAGAGTGAGTCACACGACTCACTCAGTCACACAACTGAGTGGCTAAGCACAGCATAACATGGATATCTCATTCCCCAGAAGCTTTAAGTTTTTTGGTCAGCCTCTTGTTTGTCCCAAATGGTAGTGTCCTCTTAGGCAGTAGTGATATTAATCCATTGCCACCAATTTCTTTTGTTTTTTTTTTGACACAGGTCCTTAGTTTGGGCTTTTCCCACTGAATGAGTTCTGAGATGGGTCAAATTATAAGAAGCCTTGTAAATGGGTTTTTCCCAGGGCACTGTCAGAGAGATAAAATAGTTGCAATTATCTGGGGAGGAGGCTTCAGGAGGAGCTGCAAAGCTTTTCTATTTATTCAAGTGTCTGCCAGGCTATTGGTTTTCACAGCTATTAAGGGGATAGGGAAAGTTTCATCACCACAAAGCTCACCTTTCTTTCTCAGATTCCAACTGTCTGTCCTGAATAAACGCCCCTCTGATTATGATAGGACTTTAGTTGTCAAGGTTTTAAAAAGGTTGATTTTGACAATTTTGACCAGGGTTCTTTTAGTTTTTATGGTTTTCTAGTCATCCTTACTCTATCATTCCAAGGTTCCCACCCCCTCCTCTTTGCTTTTTGATCTCCTGCTGGTAACACACATTGGTCAAATATGCAAGCAATAGACAAACAGCAAGGATTTTAGGTAATGCAGTCCACAAAATCAGTCTTCCGGAGCAAAGAAAAGGATGTAGCAATGAAAGGAGTATGTCTGGAGGAGAAACAGGAATATCTACCACATCATTTTTACAGAAACTGATGTATACATCAGAATAACAATTTCTGGCTTCACAATCAGAAGTAATTTTCACATGCACATGGAATTGAAATGACTAGGGCATCCTCTTTCTGTACACAGGAAGCAACATTATAATCAGCAGTCTGCTTGTTTGGCAGGCAATCGAAAAATACAAGTAAATAACAATGTCAAGTTTAGTTTGCTTACAGCTTCCATGTGTGAAATAGGAATAGACCTGATGATAGAACCACCTTCTCCCTATAAAATACTTGGTTAATGCTAATGACTTTTTAAAAATCATTCTCCTTTTCCTATACTTTATTAGCTGAATAAACTCCATTCTAATCAACACCATTTTCTCAGATGCTTATTTACTCAGATAGTCTTACCAAAATAGAGACATATTCTCTCTCCTTTTTTATATTTTCAAATTATTTTTCATTCACTGGTTTTATGCTTAAATTCTCAGATAATTATCTTATTTTCCATGTTTTAAGGTTATCAGAGTAATTCCATATTTGTTTTGGATACTGTCTACACTGGATTGGTTATATGAATCCTTCTGTACTCAAGAGCCAGAAATTTACTATAAAGAAGATAAGAATCAAAAATGTGTTCTTTAAACTAGGCTGAAGAAAGATGTCTAGACCAAAAGAATCTTTATTAGTAATTTCCCATAGCACAACTGAGTGAGGTTATGCAAAGAATAACACAAATAAAAATGTAACAAAAGATTATTTTATCTATATTGTAGCTTTCTATGGATTTGTCACTTTAAAGACCTACAGACTATTAACATATGAAAACTAATTGCTCAGTCATAAAAGCAAAGTTAGGGTTTCCCAGATGGCTCAGTAGTAAGGAATTCACCTGCCAGTTCAGGAGACGCAGGTTCGATCCCTGGGTCGGGAAGATCCCCTGGAGAAGGCAATGGCAGCCCACTCCAGTATTCTTGCCTGGAAAATTCCATGGACAGAGGAGCCTGGTAGGCTACAGTCCATGGGGTCACAAAAAGTCAGCAAGACTAAGTGACTGAATACACAAAAGTAAAGTTACAAATTAGTTTTTGTAAGTCAGCTTAGGCTAAATTTTGCAAGAGCAACTTTCAACAGAAAAATTGCAGTGGTTTACTACAACAAAGATTTATTTTTCACTCAGTTTACATATCTATTATGGGCCAGATGTGACTTTATTCCAGAAGCCCTGCCTAAGATACTTTCAGTCTTTCAGCAGATAAAAAAGGATATGAATAGTAAGGTATATTCTGGCCAAAAGCTCTTCTCAGGAGTGACCAAGCTGACTTCTACTTACAAATCATCTGGTTGAAACAAAGCATATGGCCAAGCCTGATTCCACAGCACAGAAAAATGTATTTTCCCAGTGGGAGGGGAGTCAAAGTGCAGGGAAACATGGTAAATATGTCTGACAATACTGTGATATAACATACTCTCCTAGTCACTTATCTTGAAAATCAAAGTTATGAGTCTTTCCAAAAAGCACCTATGGTACCTACTATATCCTTCTTATTAGAACTTATAAGCACTAATTATTAATACAGCATATTCATTGAATGTCCCATGGCAATTTTAGGATAACTAAGGTCCCTGTGGATTAACTTAGTGAATAAGAGAGTTGACACAGATCTGAAGTGAACTGATGAAACAGCACTGCTATCCATGCCAAGTGAAAGCCTGCTATTCTGTCCTCTTCCTTTTAACAAAGGGGGAGAAAACGGTTGCTAGAACACAAACTGCACATCAAGCTTGTGTTCTGTTTGCTTAAGCAAAGAAAACACATCTGTAACAGGAAATAGATTTACCATAAAGTGAAAGTGTTAATCACTGTCGTGTCTGACTCTTTGTGACTCCATGGACTGTAGCTTCTCTGTCCACGGGATTTGGCAGGAAAGAATACTGGAGTGGGTACTGTTATTCTTCAAAAAAAAAAAAAAGAAAAAAAATGCTTACCTTATGCTTAGTCAATATAAGACATGAAAATAAGGATGTAAAAGAAATAACTACTTCCACACAAAGAATTCACCTGGCTAACTTAAGTAAAAGTAGTTTATAAAAGACTATTGGGTAGCTCTAGTGGACGCTGAGAGGTCTAGAGCTAGTGCTAAACTGAGAAACAGGACTGTCTTAATCAGGAACATGCTGCTGCGGCTATGAGAGCAAACACCGCCAGCAATAATAACTAAGGACTTGACTTTCTAGCCACTTTCCAGCACCGGTGCCATTTCTGCAACAGCAAGTCATTGCTTTTCTGAAAACTAGATGCCTCTTCTGCTGAGAAAGTGAGATAGAATAGAAGCTCCATACTGGTCCTGTTTCCTCTTGCTATTCACTTTGGAATCAAATTCACCCACAGCACTCCTGGTCACATGCATGTTCCCCTCTGACAGGGAGGCTTGGAATATGACATTCTACTTTCTGTTTGTGAGATATGTAAATTTCACAATGAAGGAATTTCCCCAAAGGTCATAAAACTACTATTAAAGAAAATGATGAGCAACCATGAATATGTCATATGCTTCTACACAAGGAAATAATGGACTACATGTACAAGGGAAGACTGAATGTTAAACCAGCAAGAGAGAAGCTAACTTGAGAAAAAAATGAATGGAAGAAAAGAACTCTGGAAAGCTTCAATAAATGGAGACATTGTTCATCAGGTAAATTTAAAACAATATAATTGATTGTATATTTGTAAAAGGGACAATTTGATCTCATACCTGTTCAGACGTGGTAAGGAAACACTTTATTCAAAAGGACTATTGCAAAGACATTTCTGCAAATAGACAGCATATTCTGATCAAGTCTGTAAGCATCTTGAGACTTGGCAAAAGCAGTTTTTCTTCTATGCAGAGGAGTTAACATATTGGGAATGGGGACAATGGAAGAATATGTGGCTATCACAAAGATCAGGGAATGCTTTGTTCTGAATCCAGCCTATTCTCAGGAGATGCTGTTAAGGAAGGGTTGTGCCTAGGGTAGACTGAGGGTGGGCCAACATTCAGAGATCAACCAACACTTTGGTTAGCAAGCATTTTGTTCTGATTGGTGGGAGTAGAGGAATAAGTAGCTCTGCTAATAATTTATGACAGTGGTTCCCAACCTTTTTGGCACCAGGGACCAGTTGCATGGAAGACAATATTTCCATGGATCAGGGTTGGGGGATGGTTTTGGGATGATTCAAACTCCCATTACATTTATTGTGCACTTTATTTCTATTATTATTACATCACCTCCACCTCAGATCATCAGGCATTAGACCCCAGAGTTTGGGGACCTCTGATTTATGAGACAAAGAATGAGAATTTGAGAATTTAGAGATAGTGTGCCTGGCCTTGTCACAGATAAACACGGGGAGCATTTCTGAGTCTTACCTAAGTTGTATGGAGAAGGGTAGTTCTTTGTAGCAAATCATGGTGGCTCAGACAGGAAAGAATTTGTATGCAATGCAGGAGGCCCAGGTTTGATCACTGGGCTGGGAAGATCATCTGGAACAAGGAATGGCTACCCACTCCAGTATTCTCACCCAGAGAATCACAAGGATAGGAAAACCTGGCATGCTGCAGTCCATGGGGCTGCAAAGAGTCAGACATGACTGAGCAACTAACACTTGTCTGGGACACAAAATGATAGGGTCCTTCACTATTTTTCAGGAACACAAAAATCAGCTATAATTCAGCAGTGTCAAACCCCACACCCTAGCCAAAAGAGTGTAGATACTACTCCACCCTGGTTTCTAGTTCTAGAGATTTATTTACTCCAGAGTTAAACCAGAGAGGATATGCATTTGAGGATACCACACACAACTGAGAATAGGAATGAGATGTCACAGTGAAAACATGGGAATCAAGTGAGACTTGTTAACAGAATGGTGAGAACCCACCACTCCCCATGAGCTGAGCTCCCTTCTGCATTTAGTCTGAGAAACTATAAAATAAGCCCTAACTAGCCCAGGAGCAAAGGCCTACAAATATTGCCATTCATAGAGCCCCTGATGAAATGACTGGAATCCTAACCCATCAAGTTTTGAAGATCAATATTTTTAAATGCTCATTCATGCATAAAATGTATGTGATCAGCAAACTCATATCTCACTCCAACATATAAACAAACAAACAAGAATTTTGACACTTGGGAAAACCTCTAACAAGAAAAGTGTGTGTGGATGTGGGGTGCGGGTGGGTGGCAGGGTGGAAACGGAGGGAGGAAAGGAAATAGGGAGGGGAGAAGAGATAGAGAAAAAATAAAAACAATTCAGGGAATAGAAAATAATATTATTTTTAGAAAAACAGGGAAATATTAAATCCATTGAAGCTGTGATAAATGCCATCAATTTTTTTAAAAAATATTGAGACCAAAAATATGTAATCAATGTATCAATAAAAAAGGTTAGAAGATATTATCAAGGAAGTAGTTCACAAAAGAGAAAGTTGAAAAATAGAATAAAGAAAAGCATTAAAAATTAGAGGATGACTAAATCTGAATAATAAGAGTTGCAAAAAGAAAGACATGGAGGAAAAGAAAAAGATGCCAGGGAGTTATTTAAACAAAAATAAATTGATCCACAAGAGTTTCCAGAAATAAAGGACATGAATTCCTTGAACTGAAAGGGCCCACTCAGTGACAAGAAAATTAAAAGCAAATAAACACAAAATTATAAAACACCAGTAATAAAGAGAAAAATCTTAAACTATAATAGGGAGGTGTGATAATAGGGATCACAGATAAGAAAGACATTGGATACCTGATTGGCAACATAGGCACCTAGAGAGAGGATAGTGAAGAAACACCTAATATTTTTAAGGACAACTATTTCCACTCTAGAAGGCTTCCCTGGTGGCTCAGACAGTAAAGCGTCTGCCTGCAATGCAGGAGACCAGGGTTCGATTCCTGGGTCAGGAAGATCCCCTGGAGAAGGAAATGGCAATCCACTCCAGCACTCTTGCCTGGAAAATCCCATGGACTGAGGAGCCTGATAGGCTACAGTCCATGGGGTCGCAAAGAGTCAGACACGACTGAGCGACTTCACTTTCATTTCCACTCTAAAATACTGTCTCTAAATTGTATTATCAAATAGGATAGAAAAAAGATATTTTAGAATGTCAATGATCACTCTCTAATAGAGAAGGAAAATTATGGGAGGATCTGTTCCACCAAAAGTTAGAAAGTAAATGATATAAGAGGAAGGCATGGAATGTAGGAAATAGCTGATGCTGAAGGGAAATTCCAGAAAGATAGCTGTAAGCAAGCCTAGAGAATAATTAGTCCAGATTGGAGAAGGAGGATGGAATATTCAAGGAGAGACAAGTCCAAGAAAATGGTGAAACTGATAAGATATTTGATGCATTTGAATACTTCATTGGAAGTTTAAAGCTCTATTGAAAAGACTTGAAGATGAGCTAATGGGGAAATGTTTAAGTAAACATTAAGTAATTATGTTAAAATGAGGCCCATCTTATAATTAAGTTCTATACTAAATGCTTTGGAGTTTAGTGGAAGATGTGACCATTAAATAATTTATTCAACAAATGTTAGTTAGGGTCTCATATTAATACACATCAGGCATTATTCTAGGTGCTGGAGACACAGCAGAGAACAGTACAGACAAACATCCAGTTGGGGAGGAGAAAGAAAATTAGCAAAATGAATAAATAAATGTAAAATGCTAAGAAGTAAAATAAAGCATCATTTAAGATCAGAGAGTGTCTAAAGGGTGAAGCATGAGAAGAGAGAAGGGGCTTAAAGGAGCAGCCATTGATGGATAAAGAAGCCTGCTAGACTGGAAAGGGAATTCATTGTTTAAGAAGAGCCTGCCAATTGAACAGCTATCCATTATGCTGCTCCATGGACGATTCAAGCCACTTTTTCTAAGATCTGGGAAAGCCTAGTCAGTCCTATAAATGACTGAATACAAGTCTTTTCATCATCCCAGCTGATCAATAAGCATCGACTATGGACATTTATTGGGCTATTTCTTAGAAACAAGCCTTTTGGGTAGTTCTCAGACCAGGGAATTAGCTTGAATAATTTTGGTTGAAGCATTGGTCATATAGGTCAAACTGGTCATATAGATTTGGTATACAGATTTTCCAAATGGACTTTGTTGTCAATAGATATAAATTAAAAACTTTAGCTCTGCCATTTTCTATCTGATTTTGGACAAGTGTAGTGGACTATGTTTCCCAGGCTGCAGAATCTGACATGGAGTTTGGCAAACAAAACATTTGGTAAAGAGTCCCCTGGGGATCAACAGCTGGGGAAGGAAGGGAAAAGAAGAGGGATGAGGTACAAGAAAAAGTCAAGCTTCAGTGCAGTCTCAGAGACCTCAACCATTCCCACTGGGAGTATAAGCACTGGGGAAATCCTTCAGAAATGTCCTATGTTGAGCCAAAAGAGGTATTTTTGTACTCTTTCTCATTTCTTTAAAAGGAGATTTATCAAGCACAGAAAATGCATCTGACTGTCTGACGGAACAAGGGTTAACATATGGATACAACTTACTGGCACATATAGAATTATTTTGAAGCATTCTGAATAACACAAAGGTAAGTAAATTTTTACATAAAGGGAGATTTTTCCACCTGGGGATTTTATACCAGGATGAGAAATTTAGCCACAGCTAGCATTTAAAGGCTACCCTGAGTGCATTCAGATATTTGAAACTATTTTAGGCCTCATTGTCTCCCTGACAATACTTTTTTAAATTGAGGTCACTGGAAAATTGGAAACCATCCTGTATAGCAGCTGTATTTTAACTTGTAGCTTATAAAATATCCATTTCTAGACAAAAACAAGGCATTGTAATCAAATTTAGTTAAAACTAAAAATGTTACTTTGTTTTTAGAGGTGGACGTGCTGTTACTACCATTAATCATTCAGTCCATTAATGTAAGAAATAATGGTTTTCATTTTTTCTTTCATGATTTGTAAAACCAAATAAGACTAATATTTAAAAGAAATGAAATCTAATCTTCAAGTGTTGTTCTTGCAGACATATACAAATGGAAACTCCTCACTCCATACATCAATAACTGACAAAATTATTTAATGAATACATATACTAACAAGTATGAATTGATAAATCCTTTATATATTCTGTAATGTTTTGAGCATTATGATGAAATTCACTTTAAATATAACATACAGTCTCGGTCCCTTATATTCCTTATTCCTTATTACATAGCTATTCAAGACCAAAAACCCAATGATTCCGGTCATCCCTTGGTATCTATGGGAGATGGTTTCAGGACCTCCGCAGATACCAAAACCTGTGGATGCTCAAGTCCCTTATATAAAATGGTGTAGCATTTGCATACAACCTACACACATCCTTCCATATACTTTAAATCATCTGTAGATTACTTGTAAAACCTAATATAAGGTAAGTGCTATACAAACAGTTTAAATGTACATAATATGTAAATAGTAGCCGAGTATGGCAAATTCATGTTTTGCCTTCTGGAACTTTTTCTTTTTTTTTTTCTCAAATGTTTTCCATCTGCAGTTGGTTGAGTCTGCAGATGTGGAACTGGTGGATGTAGAGGGCTGTCTATATAGTCAAAAACTGATACGTATATGTCAGGGTTTCATGTTGCAAACTGAAACTGATTTTGGCTTATTTAAGCAGAAAATTAATGTATGGCAAAGATATCTCTCAGCTTACAGAACTGACAGGATGTCTGGAGAACCAAGCTCAGAAAATGAAAACACAGGGAAGCTTGTATAAGACTAAAATGATACAAGTTTTTTTCCCACTGCTGCTGAACTCAGCCCCTTGTGCCAGATGCTTCCATGGTTGTACATATAATTGTTCCTTTCCTTCACCTTTGTAACATTCTCTAACCAATTAAGTTGTGTTGTTTTGGTTGCCAGAGGCAGAAAAAACAAGATTCTCCTTATTTGGTCTATTTAGTGGGAATTTGGATCCCGGCCTTCACAAAGATTCCAGTTAGGGAGTGTTTCTCCAAAGTAGAGAGTATGATTAGGTGCTGGGAAGTCAAAAACTGACAAATGTTTGCTACCATGTAAACATTCTGAAGTTTGTTAAAGTCCAGAAGTCAAAGATGGAGTAGCCAGGAAAGGACATCATGGAAAAGGAATGGATTAGGATGCATTGGCCCTGTATTTGACACTGGGGTCAGTGGAGCAGGGCAAAACTGAGAAGTGAACCTTGCAAGTCCTGCAAGTCTCAGAAGCCCCAGATGCTGCAATTCAAGGAGAACCAGTGATGAGATCTGCAACTCCCTGGGATGGTTTTAACTCTCCTTCTTCTGCCAGAGTGGGTATGTGCCCTCAAGTCATAAAGAGTCATTATTCTGCAGCCTGGTCAATGAAATCCAAGCATTCATAGCTTGATGGGACCATGGAGATATCTGTGCAGAAAGAAGTTTCTTATCTTACAGAGGATAGATATGAGACCCAGGGAGGGAGAGTTACTTACTCAAAACTCATCAGGCAGCAGCAAATTTCAGAATCAGAACCCAGCAACTTGACTCCAAGGCAGGTGCAAAGTCTACTAAATTTGTTAGGTCTGTCACATCCTCACTACATCAAGGGCCACTGTCCCAATGAGGTCCTTGCTCTGATTGTCACCTTGGCCTGCTAAACTGTCTGACCCCTTGAGTTATTCCAAGTCTCTGCCAATGTCAGATATATCTTTAAAAGTGAAAGAACTGATGATGCCTTCAGTTCAGTTGAATCGCTCAGTCGTGTCCAACTCTTTGCGACCCCATGAATCGCAGAATACCAGGCCTCCCTGTCCATCACCAACTGCCAGAGTCTACCCAAACCCATGTCCATTGAGTCCTTCTCCTGTTGCCCTCAATCTTTCCCAGCATCAGGGTCTTTTCCAATGAGTCAGCTCTTCGCATCAGGTGGCCAAAATATTGGAGTTTCAGCTTCAACATCAGTCCTTCCAATGAACACCCAGGACTGATCTTTAGGATGGACTGGTTGGATCTCTTTGCAGTCCAAGGGACTCTCAAGAGTCTTCTCCAACACCACAGTTCAAAAGCATCAATTCTTTGGCGCTCAGCTTTCTTTATAGTCCAACTCTCACATCCATACATGACTACTGGAAAGACCATAGCCTTGACTAGATGGACCTTTGTTGACAAAGTAATGTCTCTGCTTTTTAATATGCTGTCTAGGTTGGTCATAACTTTCCTTCCAAGGAGTAAGCGTCTTTTAATTTCATGGCTGCAATCACATTCTGCAGTGATTTTGGAGCCCCCCAAAATAAAGTCAGCCACTGTTTCCATTGTTTCCCTCTCTATAACCTGCAGTGTTTTCCCAAATGAACAAAGTTCAGACTCCTGAGCTTGATTTCTGAGGTGCTGACTGCACCTTGGGCCTGATCACACTCAGATACCCAAGCTTCAACCTGAGAGTGAAGTCCTTGTCAAGCTCCTTTCACTCTTTGTAGTTGCATATGCTTTACCTTCTTCCTTTACGCTTTACTCCTTCATCCCTTTCCTTTCTGTGAACTTCCTTACATTTCAAAAATCAATTCAAATACAATTTTCCCAAAGAAGATATTTCTGAGTACCCTAGAAAAGCTTTGGCATAGCTTTTTCTATGGTGCCATGGCATCCTCATACACACAGCCATTGCAGTCCCAACTGAGTGTATTTGTTTAAATGTTTCTCTTTCTCTATTTAAAATCTCTAGGATACATATTGAGTAATTCTGAATAAGTAATTAAATCAATCCACCTTGTTTAACTTCCAAGAACTTCTATAAGCCCAGGTACATGGACTTGAAAAGCACCTTCTGTGCTTTGACCTAAACTTCACCTGCACTTATCAAAGATCATTTATACTTTGAATACTAACCCAATTTTAACATCATTAGACTGTTACAAATCAAAAGAGTAAATGTTTCCATAAATATAGCTTTGTCATCTTCATTTTGAGAATGGACTCAGTTTTATACATTTTTTAATGAGAAGATGGCTCCCCAAACTGAATTAATATAATTAATATAAATAATTAATAACTTATTAAGACTGAATCATGTAGGTCCAAAATAAAAGTTGAACTCCTTAAAATTACCTAGCGTAAGGATTTGAGTATTTCTAATATATAAATTCTAGAGGCTTAGGGGGCACTGTTTACATTTTATCTGTGTTTTATGTACTAAACAGACTTTTTATATAATGGCTGCTCAAGAGAGTTGTTAATAACTATACTAGTACACCTTCCCTTTCCCTTTCTCTATGTCCTAACACTAACTTAGGAGTAAGAAGTAAAGAAAAAGAAAAGGGAAAGGAAGAGCTAAGAACAACAGGAAATGATTCTGGCAAAGTGAGCACCTGGGAAGATTCAGTGTCTCAGTCAGTTATTCTAATTTCAAAAACGTATGGATTTGGAAAATAAAGATTGTACAGAAAAAGTACACAGGGTCTTGAAGAATGCAACTAAACTCTTGTTTTCTATTTCAGTTATCAGTGGCATATATTGCCCCCATCAGAATATGGGAATGTAAAATGACCGAGATCAGTTACAACACTAAATACCACAATGGCATGAAAACCACATTGTCGGGTTTATGAGAGCTCTTAAAGGACAGCTGTGCCTCCCTGCTGCCTTTCCATGGAATGCAAATCAATAGAAAATGGCATTTCAGCATTGCACTCCTGCGAATATTAAATATCAAATGCTTCCCAATGCTGGCAATGAGTGGGCTACATCGATTTTTTTCCCCTGACTCCACTGGCCTCCTGCTAATGATACTTGCCTCTGTGGACTTTCACTGTATGTGCTAATATGCACCACGGGAAGGATGAATCATATGAGAACCCCTAACCCTGCGAGAGCTCTCTGTGTATAAAGAACATGTGCTCTCAGAACTACAGCCCCTATTAAAACATATGACTTATGAAAGACTCACACCTACCACAAATTTGTATCTTAACAAAGTGAGTTTGCATCTTTGGAGGTCTGTGTTATGTCAGATCTATGTCTTTTATAGAGGCATAAACTATATAATAAAAAATATTGAAGGGAGAGTCCTCAATAAAGCTGTAAATGATCCTCTAAAGTATTGATTCCCAAACTTGGCTGTATACTGGAATCACGTGCAGTTTATAAAACTCTGGCTGCTGGATCCAAGTCCCAGAGATTGTGATTTTTTTTTTTTCAGGTCATTTTATTTTATTTTATTATTATTTTTTTAATCTTTAATTCTTACATGCGTTCCCAAACATGAACCCCCCTCCCACCTCCCTCCCCACAACATCTCTCTGGGTCATCCCCATGCACCAGCCCCAAGCAAGCTGCACCCTACATCAGACATGGACTGGCGATTCAATTCTTACATGACAGTATACATGTTATAATTCCCATTCTCCCAAATCATCCCACCCTCTCCCTCTCCCTCTGAGTCCAAAAGTCTGGTATACACATCTGTGTCTTTTTTCCTGTCTTGCATACAGGGTCGTCATTGCCATCTTCCTAAATTCCATATATATGTGTTAGTATACTGTATTGGTGTTTTTCTTTCTGGCTTACTTCACTCTGTATAATCGGCTCCAGTTTCACCCATCTCATCAGAACTGATTCAAATGAATTCTTTTTAACGGCTGAGTAATACTCCATTGTGTATATGTACCACAGCTTTCTTATCCATTCATCTGCTGATAGACATCTAGGTTGTTTCCATGTCCTGGCTATTGTAAACAGTGCTGCGATGAACATTGGGGTACATGTGTCTCTTTCAATTCTGGTTTCCTCGGTGTGTATGCCCAGAAGTGGGATTGCTGGGTCATAAGGTAGTTCTATTTGCAATTTTTTAAGGAATCTCCACACTGTTCTCCATAGTGGCTGTACTAGTTTGCATTCCCACCAACAGTGTAGGAGGGTTCCCTTTTCTCCACACCCTCTCCAGCATTTATTGCTTGCAGATTTTTGGATCGCAGCCATTCTGACTGGTGTGAAGTGGTACCTCATTGTGGTTTTGATTTGCATTTCTCTAATAATGAGTGATGTTGAGCATCTTTTCATGTGTTTGTTAGCCATCCGTATGTCTTCTTTGGAGAAATGTCTACTTAGTTCTTTGGCCCATTTTTTGATTGGGTCGTTTATTTTTCTGGAATTGAGCTGCAGAAGTTGCTTGTATATTTTTGAGATTAGTTGTTTGTCAGTTGTTTCAGTTGCTATTATTTTCTCCCATTCAGGGGCAAGAATATACAATGGAGTAAAGACAATCTCTTTAACAAGTGGTGCTGGGAAAACTGGTCAACCACTTGTAAAAGAATGAAACTAGATCACTTTCTATCACCGTACACAAAAATAAACTCAAAATGGATTAAAGATCTAAATGTAAGATCAGAAACTATAAAACTCCTAGAGGAGAACATAGGCAAAACACTCTCAGACATAAATCACAGCAGGATCCTCTATGATCCACCTCCCAGAATTCTGGAAATAAAAGCAAAAATAAACAAATGGGATCTAATTAAAATTAAAAGCTTCTGTACAACAAAGAGATTGTGATTTATTGGCATGGGCTGTGGCCTTAGTATCCTCGTCTTAAAAAACAGTCACAACCTGAAAGTTGAAAGTTGTTTTATTCGGTGTGAAAATCTTAGGACTTTAAGCCTGGGAGGCAGCACCTCTGAGCTCTGAGAAACTGCTCCGAGGAGGCTGGGGAAGGAGTCAGGACATACAGAAGTTTGTAACAAAGTGGGACAGGCAGTTTGAACATCAAAATTTATGGTTAATTAAGGAAAACCAGATATTTCAAGGAATTTAGCACTCTTCTATGTATGGGACGATGCAAACATCTGTTCTCACTGAAATCACTTCTTTCATATGCATCTCAGCTATCTGGGGCCAGCAACCTGTTTTTTGACTTCTATCCTTTCCCACCCACCCCCAACCCACCAGCTCCTCAGCAATCACCATAAGGGGTGGTAGCATCTCCGGGATCCTAGGCATTGTTTTCCCTTTTGGGACCCTCATTCACATGTGGAAGCCCCAAATTGTTGATGGCTGTTACATCCTTGTGTACCAATAAGGCAGGAAATACTGCATTTCACAACATCGAGATTTTTAACTATTTCCCAAGTGATTCTAATGGGCAGTCAAAGTTGAACACCACTGATGTAAAGAATATGTGCTGTGCTCAACTCTAGAGAAGGCATTTTTCCATTGTGTTAGTCACTGATTACTATTATATATTTGTTTGTAGTCTGGTTCTCTCACATTCACATGCTTGATATGCTTACCCAGCTTCTAGTACTGATAGTGTGTGTGTGTCTGTGTGTGTGTGCGTGTTTAGGAGAAGGGGGTATGTACCACCAGAATTTGAGAAGGAGCCAGTCATTTAGAGTATTTTGCTTTGTTGATATAAAACTTGCTAATATTTCTCTGGAAACCTGAAATGAACATAGACTGTTTCAGAAAATTCTGGCAATAGATGATTATCTCTTTAGACTATTTGTTGGTATAAAACTGAAATTTATTGTCAAGTTGAACAATGAGTAGACTCACTATTTAAAATAAATGGTTTGAAATAACATTAAGTTCCTGGGTCTCCTTCTTGGAATTCGCAATCTGCATGCTCAGCAGACTACAGAGGAAGATGGTCTGGAAGGGCAGAGTTACCTCCCCCCTACCTATTTCCAATACTGTCTGGCCTGTTTTTCCCAGAATAGAAAATACATGCTTCTTTCCCAGGATTTAACGAAGCCACAAAGAGGGTCACAACTGAATCAGACAATTGTTCCCAAACCAAGCAGACTGTGATGGGGTGTGGGTGGAGATGGAACACAGCAAGCTAGCGCCACTAAAGCACTGTGCAGAGAAACACGTCATATGCCTGGGCCACTGTGAGCTGTGCGTGAAGGGTGGAAGCGCAAGTTTCTCCAGGGACATTCCATAGGCCTCCTCAAGCATGTACATGATCTTTTTGTGTTGCTCCTAACTTGCTCATTCCAACTCCTTTCCCTCATCTTCTCTTAATAAGCAATTGGCTTTCTGCACTTTCAGGGCCCTAACCTTCCAAGCTATCATCTCAGCCTAAGGGCATCAATTTAGCCCCTTAAGACTTGTAAATGTGACACTCTGGTTACAGTGAATGTGAATGGCATTTCATCTGTCCAGTTACTGCTGATTCTGCCCAAAGGCTTAGTGGTGAGGGGTCTCTTTTGGTCCCATGAATGGGGTTTAGAATAGTGAAAGCCTTCCATTCTATTTCTTTTTCTTTAAAATATGCTTGAAATTATTTATATCTCAACTTGCAGAAGACAATTTCCTTTCAAATATTCCCAATTGGGCCACAAAAGAAATCCCTCTTCCTTATCTACTTTGACTTTGACCTGATTTCTAACCAAAAGGCATCTTCTTATATTAAAAGAGTTTTTCCCCTTTCCCTGATCTGGGGATGTTAAAAGTTTCCTTGTGTTAACTATTAATGAAGGGCATCATGCCCAGATAGCTTCACTCTGATCTCTAAATTCAATATGTAAGAGAGTCAGAGATATCTGGGTTCATCCCACCACACTATATTATCAACATAGTCCACCATTTTTTTATCAGTGATGTTTACTTAAAGGTATGGAGTTCAGTCAGAAAATGACAGAGGATAATAAAGTAAACTTCCTACTGCTCAAAACAAATATTATCTGTACGATGAATGTTTAAGTGCAAACGGACAAAGACTCGCTTGCAATTTTAACAGGAACAATAGGTTCCACAACTACTTCACTAACGATGCTTTTGTAGCTAATAGCAATTAGAAATCTCTCTTGGTACTCTTTTGTAGGCAATAAAAAGCCAATAATTAATCTGTCATCACACACAGACATAATAAAGGGATTATCACTTAGCATAACGTCCTGTGTAGAATAGATATTCAAGAAATACTTGTTTAATGCATGGAAATCAGAATATTTTGCTACAGTAATTTTGACTTGGGTTTTGTTCACAATTTTGAAAGTACTGCTTCCAATAAATGGATTCAGCTACTGAGCATGTTGACAAGTTGAAAACATTTGTGACTCACCTTCATTTGATTACACTACAAAATGAATTGCTTGAAATCTTATATGTGTACAGAATTCAAGAAGTGAAGAAAATATCATATGGATTTGAACTATTCAAGATCAAAGATATGAATAATGTTTCTAAAATGAAAAAAATTATGGGGAAAGCTCATTCACTTGAAAGAAGATAGCAGTCATTTTCTTAGCTATATTAGATGCAATATATACCAATGCCTCCGGATAGAAAAAGAAATGGATTGCAAGACTGCTACTGATCTTCTGGGATTGGTAGATAATGAAAAAAACTAGAAGAGAGTGAAGCCCACACCAGGTCACCCATACAGACATGACTAAAAAGCCTGAATCTGCAGTCCAACATATAGGGAATAAGATTTCCTGTTCTCAAAATGACTCAGGGAACAGATAGCTCTGTAACAAGCATTTGTTGTTACAACCTCTCCTTTATGTTGTTTGCAACACATCACCAGATACAACCATTTTTTGGAAAAGCATTTGAATTTACTTATCTTTGTTGAGAGTAAGGAAACTGAGAAAGGAAATAGTTTGGTTTGTGATGGCTGCAACTTGTCATATCAACATAAATCACACACCCCAAACACAGACATGATTTAGGCTGCAATATTAGAAAAATTATTAAGGATGATGTCTTAGTCTTCTAAAGCTGCAATAATGAAGTATCAAAGACTGAGTAGCTTATAGATAAGAGAAATTTATTTCTTACACTTCTGAAGAGAAGGAAGCCCAAGATCAAGATGCCGGCAGATTCAGTGTCTGGTGGAAGCGCACTTCCTGGTTCACAGAAAGCATTCTTTTCACTGTAGCCTCACATGTCCCAGAGTGCAAAGGAGATCTCTAGGTTCTCTTGTATAAGGGTATTGATTCTATTCCTGAGGGCTCCACTCTCATGACCTACTCACTTCTCAAGATCCCATCTCCGAATATGATCACATGGGCTTTAGAATTTAACATATGAATTGTGGATGGATACAAACATTCAGTCTGTAGAAGATGCCCTGACATACATTATTGACCTTTAAGAGTTGCTGGCTTCTCATTTCATGCTCTACTCTAGGAGTCAACTCCAATAAATGGCACTGGATATCAAAGTTGGTCTCAATATTTGCCCAGCCTCACTTGAGAAATTGTGTAATTAAAAAGCAGACAATTTTTAGAAAATTAGCCATAATTTATATCACAAGAATTAAATCTTTAGGAACCATGAATCTAGATAAAGTGGCTCCTGGCACATTAATTTTTGAGTGTTGGGGTGATTAAGCTACAAGAAACATGTAAAGAAAAGAGTATATTTGGGACCTTGTCATGCCCAGGGAGATGTTACCTATGGGTGCTATAAATGTGTCAAACATAAATGGGCAGATGAAGCATATAGACAGAAAAGTCAATGCAAACCTAGGAAATTTAGGACCATATATATGAGGAAGAACAGTAAGAAATGATGATAAAATGATTTGAAAAAAGAGTTGCTAAACAAGAAAAGTTAAAAAGGAAAAATACAGCTAGGAGAGATGTAGGAAAACAAACCAGTTTCTTCATCTGTTTTTGGAATTGTTGCTCTATGTCAAACTCTATATTAAGCATTCACCAAAGTTAATGGACAAGAAAGTTATGGTCTCTGTCCACAAATATTTGAGTGAGTCTTTTATATGGGACCCTACTTAGGTCATCTCTTAAATGCCAGGTTCTACAATGTATTAGGGTCAGAACACCAGTTTCAAGATACACAGTGCCTCTATGTCATTGTGCAAACATTTCTTTAAAGGTGACTTAACAACAATAGTCCAATTATTGATACCCTTTCTGGAATCATTAGACTTCTTTTTTGTTGTAGTTGAGGCTATTTATTTTTTATATCCCTTAAGGACTCATCAGATAGGTAGAGGGAAAATTTTTTTCTGTAGTTTATTATAGCACCTAGTGAGAATTCCACTATGACAGCCTTGCAAGAGGAATTTTCTTGTTTGGGGAAAAAAACACACTGAACAGAAAAAAAAAAAAAAAGATATACCATATTCACTCAAGGTTATAGTATCTGGATCATTCTCTAAGATTTAATCCTGTTAAGGTCCCACTGTTGCTGACTTTAACAATTCTAGGAAGCTAAAAGTTTAGTCAGAGACAAGCAGTAAACACAAACACTGCATTTAACAATCTTTCCTTTCATTCTTTAAAATTTGTCTTACTTGTTTTTTTTCTCCCAAGCAACCAGATCTCTGCTCTACTTGAAAATAAATTCCCATGATGAAGAGTAGTTCTTGGGGAAAAAAAAATCAGTACATCCAGAGAATCGGTTTTATCTAGGCAGTTGGCCATTCACCCTTATGTTATCCAGACTTAACATTGCATGCAGTGGTAACACCGGACGGTCCGTTTTTCCATCTGTCTAGAGCCACTCAAATTCTTTCCAGAGAGAAACATTTGGGATTTCCAAGCTTGATATGCCCAAAGACAAACTGTGAAGTGCAAGTGGAAAATAAGAAAAAATGAAAAGCACCCTTAAGAGTGCATTTTTTTAAAGTCACCAAAAATTAATGAGAATTCGCACTGTGATCAAATTACTAGTGCTCATTGGGGTTACCAATGAATATTGACCAATAATCACTCTATTCACTGTGTGCTCCTCAGTTTAATAGAAAGTGGCCATCCTTCTCTTATCAGAATTTCACTCAGTTCCACACACTGAGATTGCACAAGCTGTATGCTTATCTGCATCTAGCTTCTGATCTTGACTAGATTTTGATCACAGATGTTAACATATTAGCTTCATGCCCAGATCTGGCAAAATACATTACCTGTTTAACCCTTGTATCTGATGTGCCAAAGGTGACCCGAATTGCAGACTCCTTATGTTTGAGTTTCCCAGACACAGAGTGGCTCCTGCTCTGGTTTCCTCTTTTGTACTTGAGTTTTTGCTCTTTCTCTTTCCTTCCTTTTTCTCCTTCATTCCTTCCTTTATATCTCCTTCCTTCCTCCCCACCCTTTTCTTTCATAAGGTTAGTTTGCCTTTTATCAGCTAAACCCTGATAGATTTTAATTCAGATCTTTCACAGATAGTTATTCAGCTTTTCACTTCTCTTCACACCCTGCCTGCCTCAGTCATTAGTGAAGGGATGCCAAGGCATAGGAAGAGAGGCTCAGGCCACTCTGGCCTCCTGAGGTCTTCTACCAATGTCTCATGGGGTGACAGCCTATAAACCCCTCCCACTTCTGAACAAGCACTGATGTAGAAGCACCTCACAAGACAGCCAAGGAAAAGACGGCCCCTTTATAGTCCCACCCTCTGTTGATGAGCTGCACCAGGGCAGGATACAGGATAGACGAGTTTTCTCCATCACATACTCTACTTCATTTCCCTTTCTGCTGCTTCTTTCTTTCTGCCTGTGCTTAACTCCTGAAAGATACATTCTTCACTTTTACCCCCAGGTTTCTACACTATTCTCCTGATTCCCTAATTTTGGCTCATTTTAGGGAGTACAGCACTTCTGGAATGAAAACCAAGTAGTGACACCCCATTTGGCACACAGCAAGTCTTGGCTACTTCCTCTTGTTATTCTTAACCTCAAGGGCAGCAACTTTCATAGGGAGCCCTGGTCAGCAAGCTATATGTAGAGAAACAATACTGCTGGTTGTGAAAACTGACAATGACTGAAGCAAGATGAATGGGAAAACTATTTTTTTCTGTTTTATTTTATTTTTTTTTACTTTATTTTACTTTACAATGCTGTATTGGTTTTGCCATACATCAACATGAATCCGCCATGGGTATACATGTGTTTCCAATCCTGAACCCCCCTCCCCCCCCATACCATCTCTCTGGGTCATCTCAGTGCACCAGCCCCAAGGATGTTTGGGGAAAACTATTGTTGTTTTTTTTTAAGTTAAAGATTATACTAAACTTCCACTGATTTTTCCAAAGTATTCTGGAGTTTATGATTCTATCGAACTGTATTCTACAGAACTTCAATCGATGAAGATGATTTCTGATAAAGAATTTACCCATAAATTTGGAATGATTTATTCAAAGATTGTTAGGTTTAAAAGGAGGATCTCATTTCAAGGAATTGACAAAAACATGATTTTCAGGGTAAAAGATAAAAAAAGAAAAGGACAGACATGTTATTGACTTTTTGTAGGCAGAAACACTGAAGGTTAGTTATAAATTTATATCCAACCCTGGGGTGTCCCTGGATTCCTGTGAGTAACAATGTAAAATATCTAAAATGGCAAAAGGAAAATAATTTAAAATTATGTCATGATTTAGACAAAGCCACAGTCAAGACTTGGACAAGTGGCTTAGCATGAAATCTAGCATTGCCACAGAAAATATGGCTAGACTTGGCAACTGGTTGTGCATGTTGATGAAAAGAAATTAAATGTTAAGCTGATCTCAGAGCTTCAGAATTTAGAAAGCTTGGCTATAGGTGATTCCTTGAGGATAAAAGGTAAGGAATGTATAGATAGAAGATTCTGGGTCTACTCCCCTTGAAAAATTTCTTACTAAATGCATATTTTGTATTCTTTCTGTGAAAATTACTAATGAATATTTTAAAGCCTACATTCGACTAATGATAGCTCTATTTGCATAGCTTATAGTGTACATTTCTTTATAAGAACCTCTGGATAAATGAGAGTATCAGACAGGCTTTTAGAAGCAGAGAAAAGCCTCCGTCAAATGGTCAAATTTAACATATAATAAAATAATGAAGGGACAATTTTCATAAGGTTGCACATGTTTAAAGAACCAGCAAACAATTTATAAAGTCTCTAAAGAATAATGTTAGTTGGAGGCTTTATTACTTATGCCTGAGGGGGACACAGAAAGGAAAGGGTGTTAGGAGAATCTGATCAGAACTAGTCATGCAGATCAGGGGCTATCAGAATTGAGGCATGGCCTCAGAGGGACATAGCTACTGCCAAAATCCTTGTGACACAAGGAAGGATCTAGGGATGGGGAGGAAATAAATCAGCTGTGTTTCTATTAATATAGCTAACGGTGATCTATCAGAAAGAGAAACTAAGTAAACAAACCCCTTTACGATAGCATCAAAAAGAATAAAATATTTAAGAATAAATTTAACTGAGGAGGGGAAAGATCTGTACATTGAAACCATAAGACAGTGATGAAAGAAAATTAAAGATGACATAAATAAATGGAAAGATGCTTCATGCTCAAGGATTGGAAGAATTAATAAAAATGTCTATAATATCGAAAGCCATCTTCAAACTCAGTGCAATCCTTATAAAAATTCCAATGGCATTTTTCACATAAAAAAAGAAATTCTAAAAGTCTTCACAGTATGTGTGTTAGTCACTCAGTTGTGCCCAACTCTTTGCAACTCTATTGACTATATAGCCTGCCAGGCTCCTCTGTCCATGGAATTCTCCAAGCAAGAATACTGGAGTGGGTAGCTATTCCTTTCTCCAGGGGATCTTTCTGACCCCAGGATTAAACCCAGGTCTCCTGCATTGCAGGCAGATTCTTTACCATCTAAGCCACAGAGAATGGAACCACAAAAGACCCTGCATAGCTAAAGCAATCTTGAGAAAGAGAAACAAAGCTGGAGGCATCGTAGTTGCTAACAGATATATATATCTGTGTGTGTGTGTGTGTGTGTGTGTGTGTGTGTGTGTGTATATATATATATGGAGAGAGATAAAATATCATGTCCTCTTTATCCATTCATCATTGATATAAACTATAAACTTGGGTTTTTTTCCCCCATATTCTTGGAAAAATGCTTTTCTTGCAAAAATGCTACAATGAACTTGGCAGTTCATGTACCAAGAACTCTGAGATCTTAGTTTCACTTCCTTTGGAGACATACCCAGAAGACA
Organism: Capra hircus; assembly: GCF_001704415.2. Lineage (NCBI taxonomy): Eukaryota > Metazoa > Chordata > Mammalia > Artiodactyla > Bovidae > Capra > Capra hircus. The sequence goes on along the minus strand of NW_017189516.1, from coordinate 33,358,356 downwards.
GATTGCTGGATTACATACTACCATTTTTAATTTTTTGAGGAACCTCCCTAATATTTTCCATATAGCTGCCTGATATACATTCACATCAATAGTGCGGCAGGGTTCCCTTTTTCCATATCCTCACCAGTATTTGTTAACTCTTGTCTTTTTGAAGAGAGTCATTTCAACAAGTGTGGGTGATGTCTCATTCTGATTTAGATTTTTATGTCCATGATAATTAATGATGTTGAGCACCTTTCATGTATCTGTTGGCCATTTTTACATCGTCTATGGAAAAATGTCTATTCTGTTCCTTTGCTCATTTTTTGACTAGATTGCTTAATTTTTTTGCTATCAGAAGGTACGAGTATATGCTTTGGACGTTAATCAACCCCTTATCAGATATACAATTTGCAAACATTTTTTCCCATTCCCTAGGATGCCTTTTGATTCTGTTGTTTTTCTTTGCTGAGAAGAAGTTTTTTAGTTCAATGTAGTCCCACTTATTTATTTCTGCTTTGGTTGCCTTTTACATCTGTTACCCCCAAAAAAATCACTGTTGAGCCTAGTGTGAAGGAGCTTTTTCCCTATGTTTATTTTTAGGAGTTTTACAGTTTCAGGTCTCAAGTTCAAGTCTTCAAACCATTTTGAGTTGATTTTTTGTGTAGTTTAAGGTGTATATTATCTAATATGGATGGACCTTGAGGGTAGTATGCTAAGTAAAAGAGAGATAGATAAATACTATAAGATAAAAGCACCCAATTAATAGAGACTAGAATGGTGTTTACTACTTGCTGAGGGGGGGAGAAAGTGGACAGATATTGTTCAAAGGGCACAAACTTCCAGTTATAAAGATGAGTAAGTTCTGGGGATCTAATGTACATTTTGGTGATTATAGCTAGTAATACTATATATAATTAATAATTATATGCTTGAAAGTTGTTAAGAGAGTAGATTTTAAATGTTCTCACCACACAAAAAAAGAAATACTAATCATGTGATGTGATGGAGGAGTAAGCTAATGCTATGCTGTACAATCATTTTACAGTATATAAATGCATCAAGTCAACACACCGTGCACTTTAAACCTATACAGTGTTACATATCAATCATACCTCAATAAAGATGGAAAAATACATAAAAATAAAGTAAAATTTAAAATTCAAAAATAAGTAAATAAAGATTCAGTTCTTCAGTCACACTGCTGCTGCTGCTGCTAAGTCGCTTCAGTCGTGTCCGACTCTGTGCGACCCCATAGATGGCAGCCCACCAGGCTCCCCTGGCCCTGGGATTCTCCAGGCAAGAACACTGGAGTGGGTTGCCATTTCCTTCTCCAGTGCATGAAAGGGAAAAGTCAAAGTGAAGTCGCTCAGTCGTGTCCGACTCTTAGCGACCCCATGGACTGCGGCCTACCAGGCTCCTCCGTCCATGAGATTTTCCAGGCAAGAGTACTGGAGTGGGGTGCCATTAACCACACACACACACAAATGCAATCACATGACAAGATGCTCAAAATTAAATACAATGAAAGAAAACTTCAATACAAGTTTCTCTTTTAAGATAGAAACATAAAATCCAGGTTTGGTTAAGGATGTATAGACAGGAGAAAATTTTTAATCTAGATTTGTATTGAGAGGTTTTCTGGCTGAAAAGATGAAGGTATGTCATAGAATCTGCCAAAATGTCCATATAGTGACAAGGGAAGATTACCCAATTCAACCTTATGACTGGTTTTCAAGCAGCTTTGGACTACAAGACTTAAGCTGTATGTTGGTTAAATCCATGAGTCACTTGTCCAAGTTGCACACACACACACACACACACACACACATTTAAGGCAGCTTAGAGTGGTTAAATAGTTGAGACTCTGAGGCCATGCCCTCTGTGCCCAAATTTTGGCTGTATCTCTAACTATAGGACTTCAGTGGGTAAAGAATCACCTGCAATGCAGGAGACCCTGGTTCAATTCCTGGGTCGGGAAGATCCAATGGAGAAGTGATAGGCTACCCATGCCAGTATTATTGGGCTTCTCCGGTGGCTCAAATGGTGAAGAATCCACCTGCAATGCGGGAGACCTGGGTTCCATCCCTGGGTTGGGAAGATCCCCTGGAGGAGGGCATGGTAACCCACTCCAGTATTCTTGCCTGGAGAATCCCCATGGACAGAGGAGCCTGGTCAGCTATAGTCCATGGGATCACAAAGACCTGTGCATGACTGAGCAACTAAGCACATACACACACACACACATACACAGGTGCGATTGTATAACAGTAAATTAGTTTATACATTTCACACCTAAAACTGGCCTGGCACAAATAAAACACTTAACCATTATTATTATTATCATCATCATTAGTTCTATAATAAAAATATGAAAACATACAAAGTAACAACATCTATTAAGCATGGATATCAGAGTGATAAAGTTATAGGTACATCCTTTTTTTTTTTTTTAGGTACATCCTTTAAATTTGTTTTTAGTCTTCCAACATATCTAAGTTCCCTAATAATATTGTTTATATAATCATGAAAAATCAACATGCTATTTTTTAAGGTGCTAACAATTCTGAGAAGTAACTCATTAAACGGTGAGCTCTGTTTGGAGCCAAACAGCGTTGGTTCTATAATAACACCTAAAACTGAATGATCATTTTAACAGTATTTAATATTTGAATAATTTCTACATTGTGGAATGTATAGAAACACACAAAGAAAACAGTAAAAATCACAAAATCCAAGACAGAGACCATTGCATTTCTGTTGTAACGTAGTTCTAGGAGGCTCCTATGAACCACATGCATCTGGGTTAAGTGCTGGTACCTCAGGACTTTCCCAGCCCCAAATCACCAGAATTTTCTCATCTAAGACTTTATCAGCAACACTTGCAGTGAACTCTTTAGGTAAAAGAGAGAAACTCTTTCCTCCTGCCCCTCTCTCAAATTCCGTTTTTGTCAAATCAACTTTCCTTAATCCCTCTGTGTCTGTTTCCATTTCTCTTTCTTTCTTCCTTTTTCTTCCATTTCAAAATTAAAGGAATAATAACTGATTATTACATAACTGAACATTCCCTTCTGGGGGCACACTTTAAATTTTAAAGGTGTTAATACAACACAGCATATACAGGGGTGTGTGTGTGCGTGTGTGTGTGTGTTAGTCACTCAGTCGTATCCAACTCATTTTGACCCTGTGGACTGTAGCCTGCCAGGCTCCTCTGTCCATGGAATTCTCCAGGCAAGAATACTGGAGTGGGTTGCCATTGCATTCTCCAGGGTACTTTCTGACCCAGGGATTGAACCCAGGTTACCAGCACTGCAGGCAGATTCTTTACCATCTGAGCCACCAGGATGCATGTACATATGTGCTAATTAATCTCAGGTAATTTTAGGGAAACTTCTGTTTTTTGGTTGGGAGACTAGAGAAAGAGTTCAGAAGGTTGTTGCTGTTCAAGTACAGATTTTCCTGTTCCAACTCTTCAAAAAAATCATCCTCCATTGTAGTGAATTAGAATCTTATCCTTGGAGCATTGCACTTTCAAATTCTTTTTAAAAATATTGAGAGAAGCAGTTAAATTGTTGCACATAAGGCCAGAGTATATACTATATATGCTATACCACTACATAATATATACTATATAAGTATATATAATATATATGCTATACTATAATATATAATAGTATAGAGTATATAATATAATATAGTATATAATATAATAGTATATAGTATATAATACTTATATAAGTATATATAATATACTTATATATATAAGTATATATAATATCTATAATAATCTGCCATACTTCTAATGAACCTCAGAGAGTATGCTGCTCACTCTGAGGCGAGAGTGGGCTTCTCTTTACCAACAACAAAAGGTGAGTAATAAAAATTCACATTTATGAAGAGGGAGAAGAGAAAATGCATTAGCACTCTGCTGTTTCAAAAGGGAGAAAGGCATTTTGATCAGATGATTGATCTCGTCTGTCATGAAAAGCTTTCTTATAAAGAAAAAAAAGAATCTCACTATATTTCTAATAGCAGAATGGCCGGGTTTTCTCATTTCCTACCAAATGAATTATTTACAGACTCTGCCGAAGGCCATTTACACTCTATCTACACTTGGGCAATGCTCCCAACGAGGGTGTGCTCATTTATGAGACTCTTCCCTGAATTCTATATATTCTCTTCATTTATTCTGTGGAAGCAATGGTGTGCTCCACCTCAGAGAGGAATGGAGATCCAGTCCTCATACATGTGCTCCTCTGTGATCAAAGAGCAGTGGGTGGAGTGAATATTTGCAAGGATGCCAATTATTCAATCTGTGAAAACAGACAAAACAGATAATTCAAGACCAAGAAAAAAGAGCTCTAGTAACTGGAAGGCATGGCTCAGTCTCTTGTGCTGTGTATCTAGGAGTCCTGTTGCCATTTCCTGACTCGGAGTCCCCTCTCTACGCCTCTATGATTCCTCCTCCCTGACTGCCTCCTCCAGGCACCAGCGCTCCCTGACCTAGTGAACTTCAGGAGAAATTGGAGGAGATAGTGGCCTTAAAACTGAGGATACCGCTTTAATATTTTGGGAAATCTTCCAGATGACAAGTCGGTTATTATTTTTAGGCTTCCTTCTTCCTGAAGGCTTGTACTGACAACATCTAGCTCATTCATATATAGAGTAGTGGGATTTTCCCCTCACAGGGAAGGGCTCTTCTTGCTCTCTGTGGTGAAAGTGAAGTGAAGTCGCTCAGTCGTGTCCGACTGTTTGTGACCCGTGGACTGTAGCCCACCAAGCTCCTCCATCCATGGGATTCTCCAGGCAAGAATACTGGAGTGGGTTGCTATTTCCTTCTCCAGGGGATCTTCCCGACCCAGGGATCGAACCCAGGTCTCCCACATTGCAGGCAGACGCTTTAACCTCTGCACCACCAGGGAAGCCCCATTCTCTGCGGTAGGTAGGAGGAAAGATGTATCTTGAAAGCACAGCAGGCTCCTCCAATCTTCCACCCTCAGTACAGAGATGGACTGGGGGCCTGAAAGTAACAGAAGAGCTGGCAGGCTGGGCCGCAGCCAGAGGCCCCAGCGCAACAAGGGTAGAGACCAGGGACATGGAGATCAGCTGCTTCTCAAAATGCTCAAAATGCACTGTGCTTCTTATTTCATGTTGCTGGCAGAGTTAATTTTCCCATTAACACATCATTTAGAGTGATGGTTGTGATGATGTTCCTGATGTTTGTGACTTGCCTGATTTTACAACAACACTGTCAGTTATAAATTCAATATTATATTTCAAATAAAAAGCATTTAGTAGAGTCAAGATGTGATGGTGAAACACAGAGTAATAGACAGCAGTATGAGTGCTTCGGTGGATTAACACATTGCAACAAGGACAATAAAATTTGACACAAGTCAAGACCCTTTTCTTGAGTGGTAAAGTTGGCCACCTTTTATTATAGCTTGGAATGGCCACTATCTTCTGAGGAATTCAACTAAACATTTAGCATTTTGTTGTAAATAAAAGTTTATTATTCCAGTGGCTTTACATCTCTAAATATTTTCTGAATTTTAATAATTCAAGTGTCAAGACTGTGGCTCTAAAGCTTTACTTTTTATTATCAATAAATTGAAAAGTTACAAAAATGCCTTACCACTTCGTAGAATTTATATCTTTAGAGGTAAATTATTTTTCTAATTTTTAAATTATCATGTAGTAAAATTGATTTTTTGTTGTAAAGTTCTATGAGTTGTAACATATTAGATTTGTATAATTATCATCATAATCCTGCATGTATGTTAAATTTTGTAGAGTATTATTTTCATTAATGATTATATGAATTTTCCATCTTACAATACTTAACAATACTACAACAATTTACACTAATTGGCATTTAATAGTAAGTTAACTTGCTCCAAATGTATTCATCTTTTTATATATTGAAGATTCCACTTATGTTATGATTTTATCTAGGATTTCCACATCTATGTTCATGAATGAGATTGCATTTTACTCCTCAGGTTTGTATATCAGGGATCTGGTAACATGAAGGCTGAGCATAGAATTGATGCTTTCAAACTGTGGTGCTGGAGAAGGCTCTTGAAAATCCTCTGGACAGCAAAGAGATTAAACCAGTCAACACCAAAGAAAAATCAACCTTGAATATTCAAAGGAAGGACTGAGGCTTAAGCTCCAATACTTTGGCCGCCTGATGCAAAGAGCCAACTTCAGTCCCTCTTTTATACCAACCATATTATTTAGATCTGGATGGTACATTTATACGGAAAAGGCAATGGCACCCCACTCCAGTACTCTTGCCTGGAAACTCCCATGGATGGAGGAGTCTGGTAGGCTACAGTCCATGAGATCGCTAAGAGTCGGACACGACTGAGTGACTTCACTTTCACTTTTCACTTTCATGCATTGGAGAAGGAAATGGCAACCCACTCCAGTGTTCTTGCCTGGAGAATCCCAGGGACGGGGGAGCCTGGTGGGCTGCCGTCTATGGAGTCGCACAGAGTCGGACACGACTGAAGCGACTTAGCAGCAGCAGCAGGTACATTTATGAATAAGACCTTCAGAAAATTCGATTCCAACAAATGTAACAAACACTAAGGTCTAGCAAGGACTTCAATTCTTTTATATTATTTTTTAAAAATACACTTATTTTTTGGAGCAGTTATAGGTTTACAATAAAATTGAGAGGTAGGTACATTGTGCAGAACATCCTCACCAGCATTTGCTGTTGTCAGGGTTCTGGATTTTGGCCATTCTAATAGGCATGTAGTGGTATCTCACTGTTGTTTTAATCTGCACTTCCCTGCTGACAAAGGATATGGAACATTTTTCCATGTGTTTATTTGCCACCTGTGTATCTTTGGTGAGCTATCTGTTCAGGTCTTTGGCCCATTTTTTAAAAGAGGTTATTTCTTATTCTTGAATTTTAAGAGTTATTTGTAGTTTTTAGATAATAGTCTTAAATCAGATATATCTTTTGCAAATATTTTCTAATTCTCTTGATATTTATTGCCTTTCACAGAGCAGAAGTTGTTCATTTTAACGAGGTTCAGCTTATCAATTTATGCTAATTTTTTATTTAGACCTGATTTGTATTTCCATTTTTTCATTTTAGTTTTTATAATTGATTTAATTCCAACATTACCCCTGCTCTTGGGTGCAAGACTCAGGCAAAGATTCTAATTTCTGATTCGGTGATTAGCTTAAATTGTGCTATTGCCACAGAAACATACACAGCACACATAACCACAGAGAAAGCAAGAGAATATGAGGAGTATATTCATAGCAACGCTGTGCAGAACTGTCATAAGAACGATAGTCTTCAGCCTAGTTTAAATCTTGGGTAGTGAAAGTTTAGGAGTGTGAATGTTTCAGGGTGAATTCCCTGGGGCAATGTACTCTGAACAGTGGTTTGTAGGCAGTAAGAGAGGTAGATGACTATAATATACTTTTCAAGCTCCAAAACTGCAGGTGAAATCCACAGAGGTGGGATTTGGGAAAAACGAAAAAGCACTCTTTGTAAAAAGGTTCTTTCTATACCAAATAAACAAGGAATTTAAAGCATAAGCCTGTGTGGAACTGAGCTGAGTCCCCATAGGTTAGTGAATTCCTATTGACAACTGGGAAAGGGCAAATTCCTTTAACGTTTCTCAAATTTTGAATCTTCAAACAGGCCAGATTTCATACTTTCCTGTTACTAAAATAAACTTGTCTCTATTGACTGGAAATAATTAGTCTTCTGTAAGTTTTCATTTCCTCACAGTTCATGATTGAGCACATGCAAGTAATTTAAATATTAGTCTATAAATATCTATCAACATATTATTTATTTTTAGCACCTGTTTATACAAAAGAATTTCAAACACTGATTAAGATTTAGTTACATATTCCTATGGGGTATTTTTCTAACTTTGAGATAATAAAAGCTTATATTTGTAAAGTTCAGAAGGATTTTTCTTGTCTGTTAACTTTATATTCAGTGAGGACTGGAAGCATATACACACATATTCATTTTATCAAGCTAGCTAATGTGAACACCTTAGTATTTTTGAATGGGAATTCATTTTGAAAGTCTTGCTTACATTTAAGAAAAGGATAATCTAAAATATGCCTTCTACTAACAGAAACATAGGCCAGGTAAGCCTATTTGACATCTGGAAGCTTTGCACAAAGGAGGTTATTTCTTGAAAGGAGATACGTTCTTCAAAGCAGCTTCTGGCTTCAGCACTTACTGGGTGAGAGTAAACTGATCTAAGAACAGGTAGAGATCCAAGTACTGGAGATCTAAGAAACACATAGCTAGGTAGGGGTGAAGAAACATTTATCTTTTTAGCGCTCCTAAATTAGCACATTTTTTTCCATAAGCAAATAAATGTAAATTAAGACTGATTAAAGCCCCACTTACTGAGCTTTTACTCTGTATTAGGCAAATTATCTATATCAATTCTAACTTTTACCACAAACCAGGAAAAATAAGCACTACTATCAATACTTACTCCCATTTAAAAGGAAAACAACCTGAGTCACAGATAGGTTGTCCAATGTTACATAACCAGTAATGATAAAACTAGAACTTGAAATCATTTCTTGCGGATTCCAAATCTTGAATTATTTCCACTGCACTGTTAGTTTAATGTTTAATATTGTGATCAAAGAAAACATGCATAGCTTCACTTGACAGATATTTCAAACTGTGTATGAGAGCATACAAGTAACCCTGTTTATTACAGTTTTACAGAAACTTATTTCTGATGCTTCTTCTGTCTCTCGCTGGTATCTGTATGTTTCAGTGTTGAAAATGACCATCTGAAATTAAGTGTAATTTAGTTTTCATTTTCACATTAAATATTGAAAGACTTAGGTCCTACTCAATGTACCATTTTCTGAATTCTTTCCCTCTTGCTCTCTTCTGAATAGCCATTTAGAAATAACTGCCTCAAAATGCCAAAGTTGAGAAGAAATTACTTCTCACTGTAGTCATTTTATCAAAAGGTATAAATAACATATATTTGATCTTTATCTATTCCACAGAAAGAAGAGAAATGACATATAAAAGTATTCAGGAGAAGCAGAACATAGAAAAGTGAGGCCAAAGATATCAAGACAAAATACAATGACTCCCTCTTTGAACTTCAGTGCTTCCACGTGGCTAAGGGAATTTTGGCATTCCTGGTGGTATGAGTTTATTGCTTATTTGGAAAATACTTTGAATGTAATTTTTACCAACAGGGAGAGATTTGTGGACTAGCAATTGTAAACAGGTTTGACTGAACAAGAGAATGGATTTGAGTAAGTGTGAAAATGTATGTAAACATTTATGTTATCAAGTAAGGACCCAATTAATGAATATTCCTATTTCTTTCTTTCCTTGTTTTTTTCCTTTCTTTCCTTTTTTAAAAATTATTTTCTCTAGAAGCTCTGATCTTGTACACAAAGTACTGTTTGGGGCACTAAATAAAATTTTTTCATATTCTGATTCTGAATATTTTTTTACATTCTGATTTATAGCTATATGATATAGGATAAGACAATTAAATTCTCCAAGCCTCATTTTCTTCATTTATGATACATATTTATAGAAAATACATAGTAAAATGTCTGTGATTGAATCAATTATTCAATGGCAAACATGTCAATAAGGTAATAGGTTTCTAAGAAATTTTCTTTAAACCACCTCTTTTGTCTCCATGAGTTTGCTAAAAGATTCAGGATCTCATGACAGACCTTGAACCAGCCAGGACTATATAGCTATGCCATTCTCAAAATTCCTAGTCTGCAGACATTGTGAGACAATACAAGCGTGTTGCTTTAAGTCACTAAATTTTGGGATCATTTGTTACACAGCAACATATAACCAATACAAATCTCTTAAAGAATGTTAGTCATGGTTTGGAATGTAATTGACTATATCTGTGGGTATGTTAAAGTTACCAGTAAAAGAAAGGTTTACATAATTAATGAAGTGATGTAGGTATAAGGAAAGGGACAATAATTTGAGAATATAAATAAGACAGTCTACAAGGATATACATTAACCCCTCTTGCCATTTCTTTTATGTTTTATATCAATAGCATTTCAAAATAAGAGTGTTACCTTCAGTCAAAGAAGTGCCTTTTGACAAAAGATATGGTTTATGTTACGTGAATGATACTTTTGATGATCAAGAAGTGTCAAATCCTAGTAGTCAGTCAGGAACACACCTGCAGTCAAAGTCAGATTTATTTAGTAGGCTGTAGTAAATGAGGGGCTTCCCTGGTAGTTCAGCTGGTAAATTCTGCCTGCAATGCAGGAGACTATGGTTCGATTCCTGGGTTGGGAAGTTCCCCTGGAGAAGGGATAGGCTACCCATTCCAGTATTCTCAGGCTTCCCTGGTGGCTAAGATGGTAAAGAATCTCCCTGCAATGTGGGAGATCTGGGTTTGATCCCTGGGTTGGGAAGATCCTCTGGAGAAGGAAACAGCAATCCATTCCAGTATTCTGGCCTGGAGAATTCCATGGACAGAGGACTTATCCCATATGAAACCTTGGGGCACCTCATAACAGTGATTTAAGAGGGGCTGATTATAGGTGTGAACTTGTGCTTGATATTCCCAAGGGAGATCATGGACGCTTGTCTTGGCTAGGATCTTCTTGTGGAGGAGGAGCAGTTTAGCAGTTAGATTCTCAGTTATCTTTGTTCATGAGGTAAAGTAATAATGCTGGCCTGGCAACATCACTGATAAAGCAAAAATCACTTACAAAGAGGGGTCATTAGTCCTGTTTTCAGTTGTGGGTCCTTGTGTATAAACAGTGTTTATGTGACCTTGTCGATGTACCACTGAAGACACTCTTTCACTAGCAGTGCTGATGTTCATTTTCTCAAAAGGATACTGTGACACAACCATGAAGTGAGGAGTTTTAAGAGCCAGTCAGCATAGGTCCACTGGGTTGGTACATACTTTTACCTGACTTCTGATCAGTCAACAAACAACGGAAACAGTAAAGCAGGAAAAGACCATAGGGAAATAGTGATTAGCTTAAGATCACTCTGGTGGTTTGTGGCAGAGGAAGGATCCGGACCCAAATCTCTAACAACTGGCCCAGGACCCTTCACATGAAATGTGTCCACCTTCATACTCACAGTGACTAAAGCATCAAGGTCAGATGTGAAGTGCTGAAAAGTGATCCATCACTGACCAGAGTTAAAGTACTGAAGTGGTGCTCTATAAACATTTTCACAGTGTAGAAATTTCAAACATATTGTCAAAATAAAATTATCTCTTGAATTCTCTTCAACTCCCTCTCTCATCCCTATCATCATATAATCTTATTATGAGTTCATCCCATATAGACATAAATGTGCATTTGACTGTTATCTAAATGTAACAATAGTAGTAGTACATATTGTTTGGCAATTTGCTTTCCCTTAATTAGTACTCCATCTCTCTATCCATGGATTCTGAAAACACAGTAATATTTTACTATTTTACAGAGTAAAGATGTCCTTGATTATATTCTATATATTTTTCCACATCTCCAGACTGTATGTACACTCTATAAATAGACTGATTTTTTTCCTTATATTAAAAAAATAGCTAACCATTTAAAGCATTTATAGTACTTCCATTCAAAAATTATCTTGAGTTCCAAAGGTATTTGGATACATAACAAATTTGCTATGTACTGTTCATGAGAATTGGTAGGCTTTTTTCCCATGGGTCATGAGAAAAAAAAGATAGTTTGAATATTGCTTGTCTTAGTCAGTTTGAATTGCTACAATAAAATACCATAGACTTGGTAGCTTATAAACAACAAAAATTTATTTCCCATAGTTCTGGACGCTGGAAAGTCCAAGGTAAGAGTGCCAGCATGGGTGGGCGAGGGCCCTTTTCCCAGTTGTTATCTTCCAGTTGTATCTTTTCATGGTGGAATGGTCTACAGACTTTTGTGGAGTCTATTTTGTGAATTAAAACTACTAATTAGGCTCCAACTTCATGGCTTAATTACCTCTCAAAGGCCCTGCCTCCTAATATCATCACATCTGGTATTAGGATTTCAATACACACATTTTGGGGGAACAGAAAAAGTCAGACCACAGCACTGGCTACATTATATGTCTTACATAAACTTATCTCTGCATTTTCAATTCTTGATCTTCAAGATAAAGTTCAAAAAATCCTGATCATAAAAAAATATGGTGACAAAATATCAAGAAGCAGTTTGAGAAAGACACACAAAACATGATATCCTAGTTTTGATTTCCAAAGGCTTAAATGTTGCGCTATTGAACACAGGACAAGTGAGGGATTTTCCGTTTGTCCCTGGAGAGCTTGTTATATTATTGCTGTGCTGCATTTTGGTGAAGCAGTTTAACCTAATCCATCTCACCATGGAATCATTTTACAGCCCTCAGGGCTTATTTTATTTACATTCCTTTTCTGAACCTAGAAATAAAAGTAAAGCTGGCTAGCAGAACCAAGTCTCTAATCGTTGGAACCAAGATTTCATGTTTTTATTTCATTTTTCTTCATCTAGCTCAAGTACTTAATTATTGATTCAAAATACTTTGCCCTTCTATATGTTTCTTTATTTCTTAGATGAAGATTTCATAGAAAAAGATATTTTATACAGTATGTGGAATTAATTACATCGTGGGATTTTAATACTTTCTTCTTCATTTGCTCCCATATTTGACTCTATATTATGATTAATTATAAAGCAATTAAGCTTTAAAATGGATAAAATACAGCAGTAGATAGTGTAGCCTTACTTCATTTAATTTAGAGTGTTTTAATAACACGTTGAACACAAGCAACTCACAATGACTAGGTTATATGTTATGTAAAAATATTGGAATAGGTACTTTTTTGTAAATATAACAAGTGAACTTCTAACCACGGCTACTTTCAATATGTTCACTGTTCTAGAAAACTATAACATGGCAACTGTCACTGGAAACCTGCTCTATTAATAACAGTAAATCAGGAATGTTAAATTAGTTTCTCTTAGTTACTGAGATTAATATAAAAAGTCAAAAGTGCACGCAACTCATATAGCTCTTTAATTAAACTATGATTACTGTGTCATAAAATGGCATGTTACATACTTTATTAAATTTCCCCATGCCACTTTATATAAAGAAATTGCCATCGTATTGGCTTTCACTAGGTAATCTCTATCTTGTTTCACATTTTTTTTAAAGTATTTTCTAGAACAGGAAGCAGATCACTGAATGTTAAATTATAAAGGCTATGTGCCCATGCAGAAGTAATCTACCTTAACTGACAGTCAATTGCTTATAAACAGACAAGTAACTAACTGGTTAGTATCAAGCTGAGATGACTGATTTCTCACAGAATTAAAATGCATTGATTATAAAAATGATGAACTGACATACTGCAGACTAAGACAGAATTAACTGTTCACTGAATTTTGGAGACAGCAAGACCTCAGATCAAGGTTTCTCAATCTCAGCACTACTGATACATTGAGCTGGATAATTTTTTGCTGTAGGGGGCTGTTCAGGGCATTTCAGGTTATTTAGCAGCATCTGTGGCTTCTACCCATGAGAAGCACCAGTAGCACTCCTCAGTTGCAATGACCTGAGACATTTTGAGATTTTACTAAATGTGTTCTAGGGAATGAAATTGCTTCCTTTTGAGACTCACTGCCTTAGAGAGTATCTGATCCAACACTCTCCTTTATCAAAGAAGAAAACTGAAAGCCAGGTATATAAGATTACTTGGCAAAGATAACCAAGAGAACTATATGAACACTATTCTAACTGAATGATCATTTAACAATATTTCACCCAATTCTACTAATAATACATTTTATAAAGCCCATGTAATAAGCATATTCACTTAATTTGGGGACTACTATATAGATTGTGAATTTGAAAAAAAAATATCTCTTATAATGTAGGTTTAGCAGGTGATATTCACTCAAATAAACAAAGGTTTCAGATCCAAGTGTTTTTAAGGATTTGCTATCAGGAAAAACTATTCAGGGAGTAAAAGAGGCAGGATAGGAAAGGGGAAGAGGCCCAGTAAACATATAATTTGAGTTAAGGTCTTAGACTCACCCTAGTCCTGCAGGAGGCCCTGGAGCATAAAATCCACCTCAAAAGTATTTTGGCTTTGAGGCAAAGGAGCTGTACCATTGTTGGCTAGGGATCACTGTGAGATTGGACGTGGGGATGTGAAATGTCTAGGCACTTTCAATTCTCTGTACTGGGAAGATTGTCTGGGGATTTTACAGAAGATGAGGGCACATAAAATTACTACACATTCTTAACTCTGTGTGAATAAAGAGACTCCAATGCCCAAAGGTAAACCTCTGAGGGTCAAATGTATGACACCTCAGTGGCAAAGCATTCAGAAGCCAGGAAAGCAATGTACAAAGCTGGTAAGAAGTATCTGAGAGTAGTAGCGTAGTTAACAATTCTGAGCACTGCTTTTTAAATTTGATTTGTCGAATCACATAATACCATCTTTACAGCACAGATCATGTTTGCAGTGTTCAGGATTGTATTGCATCTCAACTTTTTTTTTTAATGTAGTCCATTGACAAAAAAAGATCATAACCATTAACTGTTATCCTCTTATTATTCCTATGCTGAAAGAATATTCAATAACATTTAACTAAATCAAATCCTTCAAGTCATGAGATCCATTCCAAATGATAGTCTTGACAAATTCTATAATTATTACCCATTTCATATCAGAATTTCTTTTCCTGTTCATAAGTAATGGTATTAATTTTAAGAACAGCCTTGACACACAAAGGGAAACATTTTTCATCAATTCTTTCCCTAACACATTCAACAAGTTCCTTTAATCAATGGAGCACTTTAATAATTGTCTGCTATTTCAGTGCACATAATCCTAATGCTAGATAAATACTGATAACTATGAACAAGAAATAAGTAGAATTTACTCAGTGGCTTATTTAAAAAGTCAACAAGAACGGAGGGGGCACCCCTTCTTCAGAATTAAAATATCAGTGCTTCAAATAAACTGAAGATCTTTCAACTGCATTTGTTTAAGATAGCCGGTGGATATTTGGAATGCAAATAGAATTTTGAATGCTAACAAAATCACCAAAATCCTTTAATAACTCAAAGAATATAAATGCTGAAGCAAGAATCATTTATGATTATTACTTCAATTTCAATAAAAAAGACATCAGGGGATGTTTGAATTGCATTATACAGAATATGGGCAGTATAGCCAACACAGACTCATGCATGCTTTATGTCACTTTTAACCCTTTTAATTCATTAACTCCTATCTTATAAAAAGAAAATAGGAACTCTGCAAATATTTGCTATTGCTTCTAAAGTCACATTTGCAAAGGATTTTACTCACAATAACTTGTTTTGTTTTATGTTTTGTTTTTTGGCCAGGCCACAGGGCATGTGGAATCTTAGTTCCCAGACCAGCAATGGAACCTGTGGCCCCGGCAGTGGAAGTATAGGGTCTTAACCACTGGACCTTCAAGGAAGTCCCTACTCACAATTACTTTATAAGAAAACCTTCTTTCATGAGAAAATTATTTCACAAGCAGAGGGAAAATGTATTGTTATTATATGCATTTGTGGCCCTGACATAAAAAGGTGAGGCATTTAGATCTTTGATAATGTAAATTAAGCTATTATATTTTTTATTATTGTAGCAGATTTAATCCTGGCCCTGAAAATCTGCTTCCAACTTTAAGGATTGATGATGATATACAGTGTAGAAAGCCATTACAATTTCTGCTGTGATTTAATCTTCTTAATCTAAATGTCTCTTAAACAAAACATACATTATCTTTTTTTAATGTCATTATTACCAGTTGAGGGTATCATACATCTTCCATGGTCAGCTGTAGTATATTTACTGCTTTACAAATGATTTTCCACAATATTCTATATTGAATGAACAGCTTCATATTGCACAAGAATCTTTGAAAAGACTCGCTCCTCATTTAATAAAGGGGCACTGTTCATAAAATTTTCACAACATTTACACTTGTGTTTGGGCATTTCCAGGTTCAAATATACACAAATGAAAATACATGAAAGCAACCATTGCAAGAACTGAAAAGACTGAATTTGAAAATCTCACGGCCATATCAGCATGTTTGTCACCCGCGAGTCTTAACAAGTTAGTAATAGGAGTTGAATGGTTGAGAGGGCTGTGAACTTAGGAACTGTGGAAAAACTGAATCTGGTATTTGACACAAAAATACCCTTCCCATTCCCCTATGGGGGAACTGTACTTACTAGCAGGAAGCCAGAGCAGATGCTATACAAGGTTTAGCATCTTGGTTAGCTTGAGGATTCAAGCATTGGTGAACATTCAGAAGCGGTAGAGTTTAGGGACTGCAAGACTTTCGGGGGTGACTCTATAATCACTAGAGTAAGGCCACTGAGGACCTGCTGACTTCCAGAGCATGGCTCTCCTGACAGAAGTACCTGCTGATTGGACACTGTCCTGGAAACATGAAGCTATCATTGATTTACTAATGTTCAGGCACTGGTGTGAGTGGGATAGCAGTGATTGGCTGACATCCAGGATGGGCTTGCTGGAGATAATCACTGATTGGCTGATATTCAGAAGCCTGAACTGTCATTGATTTGCTATCTTTCAGAAGCTTTATTGGTCTTTAGTCGCTCTGACTCTTTGCAATCCCAAGGACTGCAGCACGCCAGGCTTCCCTGTCCTGCACCATCTCCCAGACCTTGCTCGAAGTCATGTCCATTGAGCCGATGATGCCATGCAACCATCTCGTCCTCTATTGTCCCCTTCTCCTCCTGCCTTCAATTTTTCAGAAGCTTAGGTACTATAAAGAGGAAATCATTGATTGCTGATTCTACTGAAGTGAAAGTCGCTCAGGTATGTCCAACTCTTTGCGACCCCCTGGACTATACAGTCCATGGAATTCTCCAGGCCAGAATACTGGAGTGGGTAGCCTTTCCCTTCTCCAGGGGATCTTCCCAACCCGGGAATTGAACCGGAGTCTCCTGCATTGCAGGTGGATTCTTTACCAACTGAGCTATCAGGGAAGCCTAATTAGTGATGGTTAGCTGTTCACAACTTGAGATTACGGTCAAAAAACAGGTCTTTTTCTTTCGTGAAAACTTTCTTTAGTTCTAAATACCACTCCCCACCCTGCTGCTCCTTTTCCTCTTCCCGCAGTCAAACCTGCAGGAGAGATCAGATCTTTATTTGTGGAGATATGCTTTTCAGCTAGTGTCTCCTTAAGTGATTCAGTCGACAATGACTGTGGTAGGAAAACAGCTCTATCTGCTGAACTTTTGTAACTTATTGAAAGAAAAAGACAACTGAATACAGGACATTTAGGGTGTCCTGACAAAGTCAATGTAGAATGCAAGACACAATCACATAGAGGAGGTGTTCTGTATGTTCAGCATGGCTGACCGCCCTAGATGAAGTCCATGGCTAAGGCAGGGTCTTCTAGCACCGAGCTTCCCCAGAAGTGTTCACGGGGCACACGAGAGTTCTGTAGGCATTAGGGTCCACAGTCCCAAGGGAAAGAAGTGGCTGTTGGCTTGCAGCCCCACTTGACCCAGACTGCTAAGCCTTCCTTATGTGCAAGAATTGGATTTCTGGGGAAAGTTTTAGCTGGAATAAGTGGTCTCATATCTAAAATTTTGACAATCACAGTCTCCCAGTAAAAGATATGTCAAGAAATTCCGACCTCCAGGGACATGGGATCAAGACTGCCTCCTGTCCTTTGATCTCTATGTCATGAGAAACTTGAGTTACTGCAGAGTTGCCAGCTGCCTTGAACAGACACATTAGTTAGAGAAGATAACTGTGTATTGTGGGTGTAAGCTTAGCCTTGAACAAGTGCTATCAAGAGCAGAATCCTAAAAGACACCTGAGGAGACAGATCTGAGGTTGAAAATTCATGATATGCAACTTTATATATACTATAAGACACAAATACAGAGGTATAGGCAATATATAGGCAAAGGCACAAGTATATGCCTAAAAAGAGAGCTATCAGAGGCAAAGGAAAACCTTCTCTTACTAATGGTTTTCTGGGTGAGTACTTTCTTCCTTTGGGCTTCCCTGGTGCCTCAGCAGTAAAGAATCGGCCTTCCAATGCAGGAGATACAGGTTCAATCCCTGGGTCTGGAAGATCCCCTGGAGAAAGAAATGGCAACCCACTCCAGTATTCTTACCTGGGAAATCCCATGGACAGAGGAGTCTGGCAGGCTACAATCCACGGGGTTGCAAAAGATTCGGGCACAACTTAGAGACTAAACAACATCAGCTTTCTCCCTTTTAAACTCTTCCCTGTATTTATTAAGTTTTGTATAATTTTGGTTTCCAATAGTGTTTGCAGGGAGGAAAGAAAATATGGGCCACTGTATGTACAATACTTAATTTTATCTCCAACCATGTCCTCACATGATTTCTCCAGATTCAGCCAGGGACCCTCTCCCAATAGCCAGGCCCACTGGGCACCTCCACTTGGAGAGCCTGCACAACCTTACCATACATGACCCACACTGACTTCATCCACCACACTCTTCTTCGCCTCTACTTCTAATTCAAGTTGCCACCAACTCTTCCTCCTTTATCATCAGTCTCAGCAAAGAGGAACAGTTTCTACATAGTCAGCTAACCTTCAGAACTCACTATAGATTCTCTCTGACCCTTTCACATAGTCCCTAACTTCCTAAAACTCAAATCTGTCTCCTCCTTGCCATTGTCCCAACTACAACATGAATCAAGTGTCTTGTTATTTCCTTTTGTTGACTTAGTGTTTGCCTTCGGCATATATTCAGTAAGTGCTTGCTGGATGAATGAATGACCCAAAGTACCAGAGGTAACATTCACTTATTCAAAATAATCCTGGTAAGGTCTCTGCCTTCAGGGAGAAAACCAGAGTGTTACAGCTGATTACCTAACTTGAGAATTTCCATGGATGTCTCCTCAAGTCTTAACACCCCCATCTTGGACGAGGGGATGCTGGCAACAGGATGGTGCATCATGCTTCTCTAGACCTCACACATCTCCGTAATCTCCTGACTTCTAGAGCCCTCACCTGATTCGCTGATGAGATGGCTGTGGTGACAGTGTAAGAGGAGACGGCACTCTGAGGACTCTGGGGAGTACAGGGTGCCCCGTAACCAGGGCCTTCTCCAGATTGTGAGGCAACAGAAGAATAGGAGGAGAAGGGAGGGGTCTCCTCCAGGCCCTGGGGCTCACTGCGGACATGGTTCCTGCGTGCATAGTGGAATCTCTTGACCCCGAGACATTCACTCTGGTCAGTGAGAGTAGACAGGAATGTGGGCAGGCGGGTGGGTAACGGAGGACCACAACCTAGGGAGAAAGGGAGGATGTGAGGGACCTCATCTGGTAAACTCAACGGTGGCAGCGCTGACAGAGTGCCTTCCACACATCCTTGCCTGAGGGCAGTACTCGAGCCTCACAGCTCTCCTGTCCTAAACAGGAGGAAGTGAAGGAGGGAGAAAGAAGGCTCTTCAGGGCACAACCAGCCAATCCAGCCCAAGGCTTCCTAGAGCTGGTAACAGGGCAGGTGGAGTCAAGTTCTATGGGATTCCTTCTGTCTTAGGGTGAGTGCTCCCCTCCGGCTTTGTTCAGAATCCTCATTGTGATCCCACGGCATATCTGGGACTCCTCCTTCTACTGACTCAAGGACTGTCACCTCAGAAGCTTTAATCTTCTTGAGACACTTAACTTACAAAGCAGAAAGGAACTGCCTCACACTGACAGCTCTTTTCAGAGCCTCTCAGTCAGGAAAGCCACGGAGGAGACAGACATTGGGGGGAGGGAAGTGAGGGGGCCCCTCATTGGGCCACACTTGCTGGGGCCTCCCAGCAGTAACAAAGGAGCAGAGCTGTCTGTTGAGGCTCTGTTGTTCTGATGTGTGATCCCCTCAAACCTCACTCAGGGTCATGACTTTGACCTTGACAGAAACTGAGACACCACTTTCTGCTAACTTGAGACAATAGCTCTCAGATTACCAAAACCCAAATAAGAAAGCACAGAAGTCTGACAACTATTCCAGTGCCTCTCCAGGCTGACAACAGGGACAGGGTTCTGTAGAGTCCCCACTATTCTCCAGTGTGTGATCCCCCTGTCCCTGTTCAGCATCTTAATTTGATTTCCTGGAAGGGCCTGGGACTCTTCTCTTGGATTCTTGGGCCCACACCTCTTAGAACAATCTCATCATCATCCTTGTATCCCCCAGGCAAAGGTCAGAGAAAGTCACTCCTAGCCAGCAGCTTCTCCTCCTGGGACTGACAACAATGTTCTGAGTAGCTTTCATTGGGGGAAGAAATCTCCTCAGTTCCACTCAGCATCTTACCTAGAGTCTTCGCAGGGTCTGAGAGTCCTCCCTCCATTCAACCTAGGCAGCAATCCTCCAAACAGGCCTCACTTTCCTGCAAACCCCAGGTGGAAATCAGGGGGCAACTAAGACTGACAGTTATTCTGGGGGCACCCAGGGCTGGAGCTGGAGCTGTGGTCTTATCTGCAGAATCCCCTCTATTCTGTGGAGCTGGTCACCTCGTTCCCCTTCCCCATCTTATCTTGAAACTCCCCCTTTTCAGGGCCTCCTCCGGCTGCTGACTTATGGCCATGCCCCTCCGGCCCAGGCCCTCACTGCCTACCCCCGGACTCCTGAGGCCCAAGTCAGTTACTCCAGGATCCCTCTGGGATGACAGAAAGGACAGGGTTTTACTTGGTGAGCTGCCTCTCTCTTCTGGGGTGGCAGGTTCCCTCATTCAGTGTCTTCACCTTAATTCCGCAGAGGGGCCCCTTACCTTTCTGGACAGGCCTTTGCCAACCAGCCTCTTGGAGCGGAAGTCAGGGGATGTCCCTTCTGCTTGGCTCCGTGTCCCCTCCACCTCCCTGCACCCCATTGTGCCTGGATCTCCTAGGGCTGCCCAGACCGTGGGAGTGAGGTTCTGTGGGGCACCTCATATTCTGGGGTACTTAACGCATTCGGCGTCTTCACCCAAAATCCCTGCAAAGTCAGGGATTCCTCCCTCCGAGGAGTTAGCTGTGCCCAGAACACCAAGTGCCTCACCCCCATCAGACTCAGACTCACGAGAGGACAAAGTCAGAGGGAGCCTCTGCCTGATAGTTAGTCCAACATGCTGGCAGAACTCTTAGAGTACCCTCCATTCCTCAGTTCCGAGTCAGCGTGGTACCTGGATCTTACATGGCCTGGGACTCCTCCCTCTGTTAACCCGAGGCTGTACCTCCTCAATCCAAGGCCTTCCTTCACTGCCTTTAGACTTGAGGCTAAAGTCTATTTCTGCTGCTGCTGCTGCTAAGTCACTCCAGTCGTGTCCGACTCTGTGTGACCCCATAGATGGCAGCCCACCAGGCTCCCCCACCCCTGGGATTCTCCAGGCAAGAACACTGGAGTGGGTTGCCATTTCCTTCTCCGAAAGTCTATTCCTAGCCACCATGTATCAGTGGTAAAGAATCCACCTGAGATTCGAGAGACTTGCAGGAGACACGGGTTTGATCCCTGCCTCAGGAAGATCTCCTGGAGAAGGAAATGGCAACCCACTCCAGTATTCGTGCCTGGGAAATCCCATGGACAGAGAAGCTTGGTGGGCTACAGTCCCTGGTATCGCAAAGTCGGACAAGACTGAGCAACTCCACAACTGCCGGGAGCATTCCAGGGTTAACAGCAAGGGCAGGCTCTGTGGGGTCCCTCTCTTCTGGGGTAAGTCATTCTCACAGTTCTCACTTAGAGTCTATACCTTGACTCTAGCTGTTTTGATTAATTACTTCTTAGATGATGCCACGGCCTTGCCAATCTCTATGCATTTGCCCCAGTGTGACTCTCAGAGACGGAGTCCAAATTCCAGGCTAGATACTGAGTGGTGAAGATGCAGCATCAGGCGTTAGAAAAACAATACAAAAACCACCTTCCCTTGGGTCCCTTCTCCAGCCAGTTGAAAACCTTTTCTAAAAGACTTACTTTCTATATTGTGTCCTATAGAAAGATACAATGTATTTCTTTCTCTTCCTATGCTGCTGCTGCTAAGTCACTTCAGTCGTGTCCAACTGTGCAACCCCATAGATGAAGGACACAATATATAGACACATTGCTAAGTGGTGTTGCCAATCCCACTGGAAACACTGTATCACCTCATATAATCATGCTTCCCTGGTGGCTCAGACAGTAAAGAATCTGCCTGCAATGCGGGAGACCTGGATTTGACCCCTGGGTCAGGAACACTGTGTCATTTCATATAATCATCTACTGGAGGAGTTCTAAGAGCCAGCATGGGCCCACTAGGATAATGTGGGCCAGGCCCAGTTGCCCTCTGACCTCTGACCAGTAAATAACTGAAATAGTTAAGCAGGACAGAACCTTAGAAATGGTCATTTTAGAGGTAAGGAGCCTGGAGGGTAGAAAGGTGCTGAAGTGTTTTGCAAATGATCTGTTACTGATCAGAAAGTACTGAAATGATGCTCTATGACTGTGTTCTCACTGCACACATTTCAAACAATCCACTTAAACAAAATTCTGTCTTGCCTTTTCAATCCTCTCTGTTAAAAGAACCACCATATAACCTTATTTTAAATTAACTTCATATGGATATAATTGTGCATTTGAGTTCAGTTCAGTTCAGTCGCTCAGTCGTGTCCAACTTTTTGCCACCCCATGAATCACAGCACGCCAGGCCTCCCTGTCCATCACCAACTCCGGAGTTCACTCAAACTCATGTCCATTGAGTTGGCGATGCCATCCAGCCATCTCATCCTCTGTCCTCATAAATCATTTAATGTAAATTACACAAATGTGATAATAATGTACATATTGTTTTGCTATTTGCTTTTTCCATTAATTAATAATCCATCCTAAAGAGTGCTTCATATCAACCTTAAAAGTGCCCTTAAATTTTGAAAAATAGATATTATTTTATTGCTACTTGCAAGTTGAAGATGCCCATGAAATTCTATTTTGTGTCTATATTTCTAGACTCTATATTTCTAGACTCTATAAGTTGTCTGTGTATAGATCTGCCATCTTTCTTTTATTTAAAAATTAAAAGAGATGGCTACCTCTATAATTAAAACTTGCATGTACATTTGTCTTCATACATATTTACGAAGGGTAAGAGCACTGAGATACATAATTAGTGTTAGGTATTGCCCATGAGAATTTGTAGGCCATTCTTTCCAGAGGTCATGAGAAATGTGAGAAACAAATAAATTAAAAGATTGAGTACTGCAATATCATAGCTTCCGCCTTTTAGAGACTCACCTCTGCATTTCAATGTCTTGATCTCCAAGGTCAGTCCATAAACCTTTATTGATTACAGAGATGAAATACTCAGTAGTGTATTATGAAGCATATGCAAAACATGATAACCTATCCTGAGGTCCAATGGCTCAAAGTCTCCAACACAAGGTCCAGTGGGATTTTTCATTTGTTCTTTAAGAGCTCATGATTTTATTGCTATGCTGTCTTTAAATAAAATGGTTGCATCACTTAATCCATCTTGTTATGGAATTATTTTAAAGCTGTTTAGATTTATTTTATTTACATTCCTTTTCTGAGATTGGAATATGAGAGTAAGACAGAATCCTCGTTTTATGCCTTCATTTGTGGCTCAGCTGGTAAAGAATCCATCTGCAATGTGGGTGACCTAGGTTCGATTCTTGGGTTTGGAAGATCCCCTGAAGAAGGGAAAGGCTACCCTCTCCAGTATTCAGGCCTGGAGAATTCCATGGACTGTATATTCCATAGGGTCGCAAAGAGTTGGACACAACTGAACAACTTTCACTTTCACTTCACCTTCATTTGTTTTATCCACTCTCATATGCTGTATTATTAGCATAAAACAGATTTAACTTCTCTGTTTCTTACAAGTTTGGTATTTAAAGGAAGAGATTATTTGTAGACTAAGTGGAATTAATGCCATCTAGAATTTTAATGCTTTCTTTTTTTTTTCCCCTAGTATTTGAATCTATGCTATGCTTCATTTTAAAACAAAGATATTTTAAAATGGGTAAAATTCTGAACTATACTGTTTGATGTGATTTTTAATAGCATATCAAATACTTAACATTAACAGTGGTCATGCTATACATTGTTAAAAAGTTGCAATAGAATTTTTTTTAATGTTAACAAGTAAATTTCTAATCAAGTTGTATTAATGTATTCAGTTGTTTTGTAAGACTTGACAATTATTGGAAATCTGCTCTATTGAGAAAATGAAGCTAAAACATTACTTTCTCTTGGTTACTGAGATTAAGATATAATGTCAAAATGTGGATACTATCTGTATAGCCTGTTGTTTAAACAGTTTATGATTGTTTTGTGTCATAAAATGTCCTGGTACATGCTATATGTAATATGCACAAACTGCTTGGCTAAATAACACTCATCTTTCAAAGGAAAATGCTATTTTCCAAATACAGGCATACCTTGGATACATTGTAGGTTCAGTTCCAGACCACCACAATAACATGGATATTTCAATAAAGTAAATCACAATTTTAGGGTTTTTCAGTGCTTATAAAAGTTATATTTAACCCACTCCAGTGTTTTTGCCTGGAGAATCCCAGGGACGGGGAAGCCTTGTGGGCTGCCGTCTATGGGGTCACACAAAGTTGGACACGACTGAAGTGACTTAGCAGCAGCAGCAGCAGCAGCAGCAGCATAGCCTATTAGGTGTACAATAGGATATGTCAAAAAATGTTACATACCTTAACTAAAAATAACTTATTGCTAAAGAACACCAAAACAATTACAATAGTAACATCAAAGGTCACTGATCACTGATTACCATAAAGAATGTAGTAATGAAGAATTTGAAATACAACAAAACTTACCGAAGCGTCACACAGAGACACAAAGTGAGCAAGTGCTATTAGAAAAGGGTCTGATAGACTTGCTTGATGCAGAGTTGTAAAATATAGTTCAATTTGTTAAAACAAAAACAAAAACAAAACAAAACACACACACACACAGTATCTATGAAATGCAACAAAGTAAAGTGCAATTAAATGAAGTATGCCTATACATGAAATGACTTGGCCACGGTCGCTAAATATATTACACACATTTGGCTGATTAAATATTAATCTCAAATGATTGATCTTAATTCCACATTTCTAATGTAATTTTAGTTTAATGAATTTCAGTTCAGTTCAGTTTAGTCGCTCAGTCGTGTCCGACTCTTTGCCACCCCATGAATCACAGCATGCCAGGCCTCCCTGTCCATCATCAACTCCCGGAATCTACTCAAACTCATGTGCATCAAGTCGGTGATGCCATCCAGCCATCTCATCCTTTTTCATCCCCTTCTCCTCCTGCCCACAATCCCTCCCAGCATCACGGTCTTTTCCAATGAGTCAACACATTGTGTGAGTTGGCCAAAGTATTGGAGTTTCAGCTTTAGCATCAGTCCTTCCAATGAACACCCAGGACTGATCTCCTTTAGGATGGACTGGTGGACCTCCTTGCAGTTCAAGGGACTCTCAAGAGTCTTCTCCAACACCACAGTTCAAAAGCATCAATTCTTCGGCACTCAGCTTTCTTCAAAGTCCAACTCTCATGTCCATACATGACCACAGGAAAAACCATAGCCTTGACTAGACAGACCGTAGTTGGCAAAGTAATATCTCTGCTTTTAAATATACTATCTAGATTGGTCATAACTTTTCTTCCAAGGAGTAAGCGTCTTTTAATTTCATGGCTGCAATCACCAGCTGCAGTGATTTTGGAGCCCCAAAAAATAAAGTCTGACACTGTTTCCACTGTTTCCCCATCTATTTCACATGAAGTGATGGGGCCAGATGCCATGAGCTTAGTTTTCTGAATGTTGAGCTTTAAGCCGTCTTTTTCACTCTCCTCTTTCACTTTCATCAAGAGGCTTTTTAGTTCCTCTTCACTTTCTGCCATAAACGTGGTGTCATCTGCATATTTGAGGTTATTGATATTTCTTCCGGCAATCTTGATTCCAGCTTGTGCTTCTTCCAGTCCAGTGTTTCTCATGATGTACTCTTGCATAGAAGTTAAATAAGCAGGGTTATAATAATATACAGCCTTGACGTACTCCTTTTCCTATTTGGAACTAGTCTGTTGTTCCATGTCCAGTTCTAACTGTTGCTTCCTGGCCTGCATATAGGTTTCTCAAGAGGCAGGTTAGGTGGTCTGGTATTCCCATCTCTTTCAGAATTTTCCACAGCTTATTGTGATCCACACAGTCAAAGGCTTTGGCATAGTCAGAAAAGCAGAAATAGAAGTTTTTCTGGAACTCTCTTGCATTTTCCCATGATCCAGTGGATGTTGGCAATTTGATCTCTGGTTCCTCTGCCTTTTCTAAAACCAGCTTGAACATCTGGAAGTTCATGGTTCACGTATTGCTGAAGCCTGGCTTGGAGAATTTTGAGCATTACTTTACTAGCGTGTGAGATGAGTGCAGTTGTGCGGTAGTTTGAGCATTCTTTGGCATTGCCTTTCTTTTGGATTGGAATGAAAACTGACCTTTTCCAGTCCTGTGGCCACTGCTGAGTTTTCCCAGTTTGCTGGCATATTGAGTGCATCACTTTCACAGCATCATCTTTCAGGAGTTGAAATAGCTCAACTGGAATTCCATCACCTCCACTAGCTTTGTTCGTAGTGATGCTTTCTAAGGCCCACTTGACTTCACATTCCAGGATGTCTGGCTCTAGGTGAGTGATCACACCATCGTGATTATCTTGGTCATGAAGCTCTTTTTTGTATTGTTCTCCAGTGTATTCTTGCCACCTCTTCTTAATATCTTCTGCTTCTGTTAGATCCATATAATTTCTGTCCTTTATCGAGCCCATCTTTGCATGAAATGTTCCCTTGGTATCTCTAATTTTCTTGAAGAGATCTCTAGTCTTTCCCATTCTATCGTTTCCCTCTATTTCTTTGCATTGATCACTAAGGAAGGCTTTCTTATCTCTCCTTGCTGTTCTCTGGAACTCTGCATTCAGATGCTTATATCTTTCCTTTTCTCCTTTGCTTTTTGCCTCTCTTCTTTTCACAGCTATTTGTAAGGCCTCCCCTGACAGCCATTTTGCTTTTTTTGCATTTCTTTTCCATGGGGATGGTCTTGATCCCTGTCTCCTGTACAATGTCATGAACCTCATTCCATAGTTCATCAGGCACTCTATCTATCAGACCTAGTCCCTTACATCTATTTCTCACTTGCACTGTATAGTCATAAGGGATTTGATTTAGGTCATACCTGAATGGTCTAGTGGTTTTCCCTACTTTCTTCAATTTGGCAACAAGGAGTTCATGATCTGAGCCATAGTCAGCTCCCGGTCTTGTTTTTGCTGACTGTATAGAGCTTCTCCATGTTTGGCTGCAAAGAATATAATCAATCTGATTTCGGTGTTGACCATCTGGTGATGTCCATGTGTAGAGTCTTCTCTTGTGTTGTTGGAAGAGGGTGTTTGCATTCTCTTGGCAAAACTCTATTAGCCTTTACCCTGCTTCATTCCATACTCCAAGGCCAAATTTGCCTGTTATTCCAGGTGTTTCTTGACGTCCTACTTTTGCATTCCAGTCCCCTATAATGAAAAGGACATCTTTTAAATACATCTTTGATGTATTTAATGTAATTTTTAAAAATCCATTAAAAACATATTTCCATGATGGTTTCATATTTCCTGTGGTTAAAATCTAGATGAATTTACAGTGAAACATGTGTGTGTATATATATATATATATATGAGAAGGAAATGGCAACCCACTCCAGTATTCTTGCCTGGAGAATACCATGGACAGAGGAGCCTGGTGAGCTACAGTCCATGGGGTCACAAAGAGTCGGACATGACTAAGCAACTTTCACTTCACTCACTTCATGTATTTATATATATATATATATATATATATATATATATATATATATATAACAGTTATATCATAACACAGATGTCTCAAGTCACGGTCTCCAAGAAGCAGACCCTGAAAGAAAATATGTGTGTGGTAGTGATTTATTAAAGAACTATGTCCAGGGTAAAACCAGTAAGAAAGTGGAGGCAGCATCATGGAAAAGAAGAAGCCAAGCAAAGATACAGTTTCAGTGAGGTCTCAGCCTGATCCTATGGAGAGCTCTGGAGCGTAAGCTTGCGCTATCTTGTGGCAAAGGAACTGAGCTTTTAAATTCTCACACCAATCAGTCATTGGCTCTGTCATTCTGGCATTGTGTGGTGGTGGGGAAGTGAGGCATGGGGACTCCAAGACATATCCGACTCTGTTCAGGCAAGGAAACATTAGTGTCCAAGAGCAACCATTTCAAGGTCAAAGGTACAAGCATTTACTAGCATACCATGCAGAAGCCAGCAAATGAGCACACACGATTACAAAAAGGGATCTGAGAGGAACATGACTGGATACCAACAGTACCTGCAACTTGGTATTGTGGGAAAACATTAGACTTTAGAGACAGAGAACTCATGCCCAAGTTCTAGCCTTGCTCATCATCATGACCGTGGGCAAGTTACTTGGGAAATCTCTTACACAGATGTTTGTGAATAAACCCTTTTTATTTTTATTCCCAAACTGTAGCATAATGCCTGGCAGAGTTGGCATTCAGGAAAAGAGTGTTGAATAAATGAAACCACTAAAACTATTTTATCTAGCTTTAGTGGGATTCAGCCTGTTGAGTTTTATTGTTATTATTATTACTTTTTTACTTTGATTTTTCTCCCTTTACATTACACACAACTTCACTTGCATGATTATAATTCACATTTTACTGGAAAAGCTATCTCTACCCCAAGATTAAACCTGGCATTAACATTCACATCATATACCTATGTATGTATGTGTATGTGTGTGTATATACATATATACACATATATGCTATTATATATGTATGTGTGTATTATATTGAAGAGACTTAGCAGCAAGTCTGTCACTAGTAAAGAAAGAGTCTAAGGCATTTTCCTACTCTAATTAGCCTGATCCTAGCAAGCAGATTTGAACTCAGGACCTTTGATTAATTTCTCCATAAAGGTATTAAGAAAAAAAATTAAATAAATTTGACTAGCTAATTACTCTTAAAATAATTAATGTTGATCTACCAGGTCAAACTTAAATGGAGAAGCCATGGAAAATAAATTAGAGATTATGAACATATTATTCATTGCTGATGATGAGGGAAATTTTAACTTCCATTCCCTCTGGGAGGCCACAGAAAAGCTTATTATAAAATACCCTATTATTAGATTGCTCTAAAATCTTTATTTGGTTATTTCTTATAATTCATGGGTCATTTGTTTCTCTTTAGATATTGATAGCTCCAAGTTAGTGCTTCTGAAACTTATTCAGTGACCCTAGTAAAGAAATTCACAACCTCCTATGTGAAGAAATGTACAACAATCATAAACATTTACTGAGAACTTGCTATGGTACAGTGATGAAGATGATCTCATCTCATTTCTCATTAATTCTCAATACAATCCTATGACTTAGAGACTATAATCATCTCAATTTCAGAAATGGAGAACCTGAGGATAAGAGAGGTTAAGTAACTTGGCCATGGGCCTCTAGCTAGGAAAAGGCAAAACCAGAATTCACACCAGGCAATCTGAAGCCAGAGACTCAGGCCCAGCTTTCAAAAGGAGAAAAAAGTTTCAAAGTCTGTCTGTATTAGAACTCATGGTTCTCTTTGGGGAATCCTGCCTACTTTAAAACCTGGGAAGATGAAAATACAGTGCAGAGACTCTGCTCCTTAAATTAATGTAACCTCCATCCTCAGCCAGACAAATCAGAAAATTCTTTATTCTCCATAACTTTCTCAAGATATCCTACTGACCTGTTCTTCAATCCTAACTCCAGTGGACACAACCACTTATTGTGAAATATCATTACAAGGGTTTGTACAATGAAAACACTTGAAAGCCCCACTTGGACGACTCAGACACAAAAGAAGAGTTAACTCACTCTGAACAAATCATTGGAGGATTGAGGTTCTTGCAGTAAAGCAAAAGGGTTTAAGAATTTAAAAAGACAGATTTTAAGCAATTTTATTTTAGCAGATTAGTCCCTTTTCAATAAAAATAGAGCACTAGACGAGTCCTCATTATGTCATTTTCACTAACAAATAAGTTAAAACAATGTCACTGCCTATAATATGGGTATGTAACAACTGAATGAGCAACTCCATGAATTGATAAAGGAGGCACCACCAAGTACAGAGGTGGTGGGGGACAAAGAATTCAGCAGAGTAACAGCCAAAAAGAAGAAGCTGTTGGCTCACAGAAGAGGCACATTTGCAAATTCACAAATCAGACCTGGGTCTCTGTGGACCAAGTTAGATGTTAAAACTGGCTCAGAGCTGGCTTTAGAGAAAGGCTTCATGGGGAAACTCTTACTTCATCCAAAGTGCCAGGAATATACTAGGAAGAAACATAAATCCTGCACAGAAAAGACCTCTAAATTGGAAGTGTTAATCTGAGCCAAGCAGCAAGGCTCTTTTTTTTCCCCCTAAGTAGTAATTATGGTGATCCTGGGAGTAAATGAATTTGGGGTAAACACCACCTGCCCTGGCAGCTGAGAGAATTCAACAGGAGAATTTGACTTCTGAACCCTGTTATGCAAGGTATATTACGAGTGGAATCTGTGAATTACATCTGTCCCAAGACTGAGTTTCTTTATTGCTAAAAATGCATATAGACATGTTAGGTAGGTAGAACAGGGAAAAGGAGTCCAAAATGGCGGTGGCTACAAGACAAGGAAGGAAAAAGCCCACGAAAATGAAACAAAAGAAGGTCCAAGGACTGGAGTGAGGACCTCAGGTAAAACAAACAACACTCCTGGCTGGCCCAATTTACATAGGACAGGCCCAGGGAGAGAGAAACATATAAATAGAAGAGCCAAAGCCAGCTCTCTCTCTCTCTCTCTCCTGCGCGCTGGGGCGCTCTTCTCCTTGTGTCTTTAGATGGACGTGCCCTCATGCCTCGAAGATGGATTTTCCTGCTATCTTCTAAATAAAATAGAGCTGTAACACTGAGCTGTAACACTGATTTGTCTAAGAGCTATAACACGGTCTATCCAAGACCTGAGAGCTATAACATGGTCTATCCAAGACCTGAGAGACAGACCAATTATAGACAGGAAAGACTCACTCATTTATTTAAGTTGGGCACTAATCTGACCTGTGCTTATATCACATGATAATTTAGTTGAGGAAATCTAATTTCTAATCTTGGACTTTCATTACGTTTACAGTTTTTGTCCACTATGCTTTCTCTGGTCAAGAAAACGGAATAAAATCAGGTGGGACACAAGTCAACGTGGGAATTGGTAGTATCAGCTACCTGGTTTTCCATCTTCATACAGACAAAATTGGGAAGTAGAAACACGATTTTCATGGCCATGCTGGAGTGACTGCACAGGAGAATTCTGCTAGTCCTGGCAACAAGCTACCTGAGTAGTAAAAGAAACAGAACAGAAAGTCACATTTCCTACTGAGATTTATGTTGGAAAATTATTGCTGCCAGGACCATGGGTTATACTGAGACATTTTCCAAGCTTCCTCTGACATTTTGAACAAGACCAGTTTTGTAAAGTCTGAGAGCCATAGAATTACTGTTCTATTTTCCTGGTTAGGAGCAATTAATCATGGTTGTATGCCACCTACAAATAAAAATGTTTCTCTTTTAGACAGGCAGGAAAGTTGGAAAGGAAGTCAGGAAGAGTGTTCCATTCTAAAAATGTCTTTATTTATTTTAGATTCGGCACAGGATGTTTTTATTTCATTAGCACACTTCCAAAAAGAAGACACCCCAAGGCAAAGCAGGTCCATTACACTAGAGTCCCATGGTCCCAGTCACACCCTCTTGCTAATTCAGGGACATCCTTAGTGCATACAATAGTACTATGAGAGGCATTTTACTTCCAGTAGAAAAACAAAGGTTCCCAGATCTCTGTAATCCATAAATCTGTGCCTAGGTGTCTCAATTTACCTTTTGTCAACTAATATTTTACAGAAACTAGCTGCAGTTCTGCTCATGAATTTTTATAAGAGAAAATTTCACACAAACTTGTGCAGTGTGCTTTTAAGTGCCTTCCAATAAAAAGCACGGACTTTTCTCCTTCCTTAATGAGAAAAATGAAGTTTCAAGACCTCAGACTTCACTCCTAGTCTAACTTTGAGGTCTGCAAATAAATAGCTACTCTGGAAGAGAGCACACAAATGCTGTTGGCAGTCTTAACTGCCTGGCTTTATTCTATTTTGTCCACTTGTGGAAATGGCCGGATTGAAAATTATACTTGAACTATGAAATTTCCAGTGTCTGCAGCTTAAAAGCCAAAACAAAAAACAAGCACACAAACAAACCAGCCACACCTGGAAAATATGTGTTCTTTAGCACAGAGAGTGAAGCAAAGACTGATGATATGGTACTTATTTTTTTTGGATAAGAGACCAACATTAAATGAGGTCTACAAGGTCTATTATTTTTTACTATTACTATTTACTATTATTACTTCTTTTATGCCGCAGAGATTTCTCAAATGCCCTATAAACTATGCTGTGTTTAATATTATTTTTGCTTTCTAGCAGTTGACAGAAATTTTTCACACATTTACTTTCATTTGTGTACCATTTCTGCTTTACTGAAGGCTGTCTGACCTGTGGTTAAAATGAATGGGAATAACGTTTTAAAACCCATTTATTTCACAACTTGATCTGAAATGATCCTTGTATTCAGTAACTTGCAAGGATTTTTTTCATCTAAGGTGCCCCCAACAGGCTTATATCTGAGTTGTGATGTTTCATGAATTCTGGTCTCAGTGAAGATAAAGTAAATTCTGTTTTTACTTTAGGTTTTCCTGTCATCTACAAGTGTTTGTTAAATATCCATTTTGATCAAGTCACTCAGACTCCCTAATTCTAAAGGAAGGTATTAAACTAGATAACGTCTAAGCTACTGTGAATGTTAATGTTACATTTACAATTTTGCTACAGGCCTAGGATCTTTCTAAACACCAAAAGGGTTATATATAGAAATATATATATCATGACCCGGTGGAAAAGTTACTGGGCATTGTAGTATTATAATAAATATAAATATTTTTAAAAGACCATCTTCAAATTCCAGTTCAGTCAGTTCAGCCACTCAGTTGTGTCCAACTCTTTGTGACCAAATGGACTGCATCATGCCAGGCCTCCCTATCCATCACCAACTCCTAGAGCTTGCTCAAACTCATGTCCATCGAGTCGGTGATGCCATCCAACCGTTTCATCCTCTGTCGTCCCCTTCTCCTCCTGCCTTCAATCTTTCCCAGCATTAGGGTCTTTCCCAGTGTTCTAATTTAAGTTCTGCTTTTCTGTGACTTCTGTGAGTCAAAGTTTTCTCACCTGGCAAATAGGTCTACTACTGCTGTCCTCACAAGACTGTGTGGAAAATTAAATTAGAATAAATGGCAAAGTATGTAACACATAGTAGCTCAATAGACAATATTGGCTGATCTCTTTTGTGTTTGCTCAAAATGTTTATATTCCAAGTAGTGAGAGAAGATGCATGCAAATAAGACATATCGCAAAGCAATGTTAGAAAATGCTGTATGAAATGAGCAATGTATTCATAATGGATGTGTTAAAATTGTTTTGCAACAAGGGAGTTTAAATGAAGCTCAGCTGCCCCAGCCTTGCTTAATTCTTTTTTCTTTTCTTTTAAAAATTTTATTATTTTTTATTTTTTACTGTTTTGTTTGGCAGATTGGCTTTTTATTGAAATATAGTTGATTTACAATGTTGTGTTAGCTTCAGGTGTACAGCAAAATGATTCATATATATATATATATATCTCACATGTATGTACTATATATGTTGTATAATATATAATATTCTTTTTCAGACTTTTTCCTTATAGGTTATTACAGAATATCAGCCCTGCTTAATTCTAACTTCTGATCCTCACTTATTTCTTCTTCTTATTATTTTTTTTATTTTTCTTTACAATACTGTATTGCTTTGCATTGACATCTGTTTTTGGTGCTCCTCAAGAGTTGGACACGACTGAGCAACTGAACACACACACATGCATTAATGCCTTTTATAGTAAAAATCAAGTGAGGTCTGAATCCATTTCTTCAAACCACCAGAGTAAGGAATCTTTAGATCAAATGGAGGAATTGTGGAGAGGATGGAGAATTTAAGTTCTGAACTGAGAGGTAGAGCACCTGCTGAAAGGAGAAAGCTTGGGGTCCAAACACAACTAGAAAGTCCACTTCTTCAGCCTGTTTCCTCACTGGGACCTGACAATTCACTGAAGATAGAAAAAATGAAAATAAATGTAAGTCAGGAGAGCAGAATTCTTTACCAAAACTTTTAAATGGGAATTTAACCAAAAAAGTAACAGGGCTTTGAGATGCTTAGAATAAAAGGTATTGCAAAAAGCACTAATAAAAATCCAGAGCGATCAGTAAATCAAACTAACTGTCTTATCAAAGTCATATGTAAATCAAACTAAGTTGTTGTTGTTGTTGTTGTTCAGTTGCCCAGTCGTGTCCGACTGTTTGCGACCCCATGGACTGCAGCACGCCAGGCCTCCCTGTCCATCACTAACACGCAGAGTTTGCTCAAATTCATGTCCATCGAGTCGGTGATGCCATCCAACCATCTCCTTGTCATTACCTTCTCCTCCTGCCTTCTGTCTTTCCCAGCATCAGGGTCTTTTCTAATGAGTCAGCTCTTCTCGTCAGGTGGCCCAAGTATTGGAGCTTCAGCTTCAGCATCAGTCCTTCCAATGAATATTCAGGATTGATTTCCTTTAGTATTGACTGGTTTGGTCTCCTTGCAGTCCAAGGGACCCTCAAGAGTCTTCTCTAACACCACAGTTCAAAAGCATGGATTCTTCAGTGCTCAGCCGTCTTTATAGTCCCCCTCTCACATCCATAGATGACTACAGGAAAAACCATTGCTTTGATTATAAAGACCTTTGTCAGCAAAATAATGTCTCTGCTTTTTAATAC
Source organism: Capra hircus (assembly GCF_001704415.2). Classification (NCBI taxonomy): domain Eukaryota; kingdom Metazoa; phylum Chordata; class Mammalia; order Artiodactyla; family Bovidae; genus Capra; species Capra hircus. The sequence continues at coordinate 33,323,415 of NW_017189516.1, read as the reverse complement.
TTTGTCTAGACTTGTCATACCTTTTCTTCCAAGGATCAAGCTAAGTTGTTGGTTCTGCATAATTTTGTAGGGATTTCTCAAATCCCATAATTGTGACATTTTAGAATAAAAGGCAATTTTGGTCTATTTTACAGATGAAGAAATGGAGACCCACAGAAATTAAGTGAGCAGCACACTAGCACATAATTCCATAAGAGCGAGGATCTGGTCTGCCATTTCCTAGCAATGTGATTTCGGCCAAGTACACAGCCTTTTAAGATTCAAGGCACTTAATGTGAAATGCGGCTGGAATGGTAAGTCTTAATTGGTAGAATATATGAAAAATGTTTTGAAAAATGCTTGACATACATTAAATACTATTATCATCATTATTAGTATGGGAACTAAAATCTGACATTATAATGATTTATAATCTGGAATAATGAATAGGAAGACTCCATATTACTGAAGTTGGAAAAAATTTTATCTCATGCTTATGATCAGCCTTTAAACTTGCATATATAGTAGAGATAGCAGTACAGAATATTTTCCCTAATATTTTCCTCAAAGACAAATATCTTCTTGCTAAACACATTCTATTACAGCAATGTTCAGTGAAATTCTCCAGTAGATAGAAATAGTAACTATTCAGATGAAGTGAAATTTGTTCCTATGTAAATTCATAATAAGTATTTATTTACCCTGGAATATCCAGATATACTTAGTGATGTCAATTCCCAACCTAAAAAGAAAATAAACCCAATAAAACAAATGAAAGAAGAATAATAAAGGCTTCAAATATTGTTCTGTGGTATTGAGGAGTCTTTTGTTGTGATATTATGTATCTGTGAAAAACCTAGACACATTTTCAGCTTTACACACAAAGAAGTCTTTACCAAGAATAAAAGGATGTTATATAGATTTATCTTACTTAAGTGTTTCTACTTCCTGTAAGTCTTTTTCCCAGTTGTTATTTTAAAACCCAAATGAAGGCTTACAGAGTAAAGGGGTAACATTTTAAACAAACAAGCCAAATTGCAGTCACACACATTCTAGTTTTAAATTGCACTGTTTGTGCAGACTTTTCAGAAAAGAAATAAGATCCTCTGTGTCATTCTACGTCTCCAATTCTCTAATGCAAATAGAGAAGGATCAGGACAATATTATCTGATGCAATGTTGCATTTGGGAAAGAGGTAGATATTATTAGAAATCTCAAAATTTGAGTTTCTTTTCCTGATTAGGACCAGAAAAAGTAGAAGACTGATAATGCCCACTTTAACATGCATCTTACTCAATCTATTTTTTTTTCCTAACTTGGAGTTAGACTTGCCCCAACTAAGTAATACACTTCGTATGCCAGAACACATAGGGAACCAGTTGGAGGTGCTTTTAAGGAGGACACTACCTTAGTTCTCATAGTTTCTTTAAAAGAGGATCGAGAATCCAACCCTTCTCATTGCTATCACTGCTCATTTTACTCAATAATGTATTTCATGGTCTACATCACAGTCCATAGTATTTTTTTTAAAATTTAGATCCTTCTGTTTTCTCAAATAAGAATATCACATTTCATTTTCTATATGATTAATTTCTAGAAAATTATTTCCAATAGCCAGTTATGAAAATTACATGTTAATACATTGTATTCCACCTTTATGTAGTAAATAGTGTACTCTGTAATTAGATGCATCAGATAGACTAAGTCCCAAGGAAGGTACATTTGCTTTTCATTTAATTTCCTAACTGTAAGGCCACAAAATGATTCATAAAGTTGGTATGCCCATTATTATCAATTATATTATTCAGAATGAAACAAATACATGAAGCATTTGTTTTTATGCTAGTGCTTATTTTTTTCCTGACAGTGATTTTGGAATAACTATTTGGACTGAAACCCATAAATTACATATGTTTGAGGAAAAAAAAAAACCTGTAATAAGACTGGACATTGTTGAATTTAAAAGGTTGATTCTTTATGAAGCAACGTTTTTGTTAAGGGAAAATGTAATACATCCTGGATCCAATCAAATTGGCATTTACTATGTGGTCCCTAAAGACTTTCTGTTTGTATCAAATGGAAGACTGACTTCGTCCTCAGCCTCAGGGCTAAATCGGTCTACAGGTTGAACTCCCAAGTTGTCTCATTACATGATTAATGATATCCACAGTAAGAGTGATGCACAGTGAAGTTTCTGGTGCTTCAACATAAATAGATTCAATGTTTAAAGTTATCAATTATAGGAGACAGAATACTCTTATGCAATGAGGAAATCACTTTTCCTGGTGGGCTTTTAATAACATTGAATTTATCAAGGGTTGACACTTTTACTGTTATTTCCTTTAAGCTATTAAAAAAAAAAAGAACCCTGTTTATCCACAATAGCCAAGATATTTTTTAAGAAGAAAAGGATAAGGTGGTGATATGAAAAAAACACTAGATAGGTAGTTCCCAGAGAATATCACATTCCTTTAATGAATCTTTTTACATACAGCATCAAGGATGTAAGGACTTCAAATGCCAAGGTGACCCCTATGATAAAACTATGCACTTGAAGTTGGAAGATGAACTGAAAAGTCATGTACAGTCCTCGGATAACCTTCAAGAAACTGATTCACATCTCTGGCTCACATCCTGGGGGCTCTGATTTCACCCTGATGGAAGGAGATTTTGAGGGATATTTGCTAACTGGAGTTTTTCATGTATGAAATTTGATTGATTCTTAAACTTGATCACCTATTAGAATGTGTTTTGGGCCACTTAAAAAAAACTACTAATGCATTTCTGGACTTCAATAGATAATTTAAAGTATATAGTTCAGTGGCATTAAGTTCATTCATCATCTTGTGCAACTACCACTGCTGTAGCCATCTATTTCCAAAACTCTTTCATCACCCCAAACAGAAACTCTAACCATTTAGCAATAACTGCCTTCTCTCCTTCTCCTGAGCCCTCATAATCTCTCATCTACTTTCTAGATTTTCTCTTTGAATTTGCCTATTCTTGATATTTCATATAAGTAAAATCATATAATATGTGTCATTTTTTGTTTGGATTATTTCACTTAACCTGATGTTTTCAAGGTTCATCCACACTGCAGCACGTATAAGAACTTCATTTCTCTTTATTATTGAATAATATTTTACTGTATATCTATATCTATCAGTCTATCTATATCTAGATAGATACACACACACACACCTGTTAATGACCCTGGATTACTTCCAACTTTTTACTGATAAAGGCAAAACAGGAAACACTTCCAACAAAATTTAAATAAAAATACTCTTAAGTGGCTCTTTTGTCAGTCTTCTAGTAATATAATGCTTAATTTGTCATGGCTGAGTTTACTTTCATGCATTTTATTTAACACATGACATTAAATGCAGACCACTTACAGGATTATTGAATACACTGTCAGCTTCAGAGTACATTGCTGAATGTCAGGATTTCCTAAAAACACAGCCAATTTCCAAACATGAGTAGTTTCAGCTGAGCCTAAACACTCCTGAGTAAATCTGGCTCATCATTCATGCATGATTTTTCTAGTCTATGTAAATGAACCAGTCAACAAACTAGCAAATCAAAACTACCCCACCAGTCACTTTTGTTTGCCATGTTGCTATATCCAATGGCTAACAGTCTTAATCTTATTTGAAATGTCAGCATATTCGATACATCTGATCTCTTCTGTCTCATGAAAATCCTTTCTGCATTTGTTTTTGGGACATAACAGTCCCGAGGTTTTCATTTTTGCAGGTCATCACTTCTAAATCCCCCTTGCTGCTAGTTCCTCTTCTCCTTTGCCTTTTTAACATTGGAATACTAGAAGGATCAGACCTCAGACCTCTTTTCCTCTCTTCATTTCTTCCCTTGCTGATAAAATTTCAAGTTGGAGTTCTGAACACGAAGTTGGAGTTCTGAACACTATCTACGTTATAATGAATCCTTAATCATATCTCCAGTATGAACATTTCCCCTGAATTTCAATTGCCTACTTGACGATTCCTGCTTGGATATCTAGTAAATATCTTTAAAATAACATGTCTGAAATCGAACTCCTAATCTTCCCCATACATTTTCTCTTTCCAGTTTCAATTAACGCCCACTCTATCCTTCCAGTTGCTCACACCAAATTCCTTGATGCTACCTCCCTTTCTTTTATACCTATTCCCAATCTGTCAGGAAATCCAGTAGTTCTATTTTCAAAAATATAGGCAGAATCTGGTTAATTCTTTTTTAAAACACTCCACTGAGTATAGTTCAGTTCAGTTCAGTCGCTCAGTCGTGTCCGATTCTCTGCGACCCCGTGAATCGCAACATGTCTGGCCTCCCTGTCCATCACCAACTCCCGGAGTTCACTCAAACCTCATGCCCATTGAGTCGGTGATGCCATCCAGCCATCTCATCCTCTATCATCCCCTTCTCCTTCTGCCCACAGTCCCTCCCAGCATCAGGGTCTTTTCTAATGAGTCAACTCTTCGCACGAGGTGGCCAAAGTATTGGAGTTTCAGCTTTAGCATCAGTCCTTCCAATGAACACCCAGGACTGATCTCCTTTAGGATGGACTGGTTGGACCTCCTTGCAGTCCAAGGGACTCTCAAGAATCTTCTCCAACACCACAGTTCAAAAACATCAATTCTTTGGCGCTCAGCCTTCTTCACAGTCCAACTCACGTCCATATGTGACCACTGGAAAAACCATAGCCTTGACTAGATGGACCTTTGTTGGCAAAGTAATGTCTCTGCTTTTTAATATGCTGTCTAGTTTTGTCATAACTTTTCTTCCAAGGAGTAAGCGTCTTTTAATTTCATAGCTGCAGTCACCATCTGCAGTGATTTTGGAGCCCAAAATAATAAAGTCTGACACTGTTTCCACTGTTTCCCCATCTATTTCCCATGAAGTGATGGGACCGGATGCCATGATCTTCATTTTCTGAATGAGGAACTTTCAGCCAACTTTCTCACTCTCCTCTTTCACTTTCATCAAGAGGCTTTTTAGTTCTTCTTCACTTTCTGCCATAAGGGTGGTGTCATCTGCATATCTGAGGTTATTGATATTTCTCCCGGCAATCTTGATTCCAGCTTGTGCTTCTTTCAGCACAGCGTTTCTCATGATGTACTCTGCATAGAAGTTAAATAAGCAGGGTGACAATATACAGCCTTGACATACACCTTTTCCTATTTGGAACCAGTCTGTTGTTCCATGTCCAGTTCTAACTGTTGCTTCCTGACTTGCATATAGGTTTCTCAAGAGGCAGGTCAGGTGGTCTGGTATTCCCATCTCTTCAAGAATCTTCCACAGTTTATTGTGATCTACACAGTCAAAGGCTTTGGCATAGTCAATAAAGCAGAAATAGAAGTTTTTCTGGAACTCTCTTGCTTTTTCCATGATCCAGTGGATGTTGGCAATTTGATCTCTGGTTCCTCTGCCTTTACTAAAACCAGCTTGAGCATCTGGAATTTCATGGTTCACGTATTGCTGAAGCCTGGCTTGGAGAATGTTGAGCATTACTTTACTAGCGTGTGAGATGAGTGCAATTGTAGTTTGAGCATTCTTTGGCATTGCCTTTCTTTGGGATTGGAATGAAAACTGACCTTTTCCAGTCCTGTGGCCACTGCTGAGTTTTCCAAATTTGCTGGCATATTGAGTGCATCACTTTCACAGCATCATCTTTCAGGATTTGAAACAGCCTTGTCTAACTCAATGAAACTAAGCCATGCCACGTGGGGCCACCCAGGACGGGCAGGTCATGGTGGAGAGGTCTGACAGAAAGTGGTCCACTGGAGAAGGGAATGGCAAACCACTTCAGTATTCTTGCCTTGAGAAACCCATGAACAGTATGAAAAGGCAAAAAGATAGGACACTGAAAGAGGAACTCCCCAGTCAGTAGGTGCCCAATATGCTACTGGAGATCAGTGGAGAAATAACTCCAGAACGAATGAAGGGATGAAGGCAAAGCAAAAACAATACCCAGTTGAGGATGTGACTGGTGATAGAAGCAAGGTACAATGCTGTAAAGAGCAATATTGCATAGGAGCCTGGAATGTCAGGTCCATGAACCAAGGCAAATTGGAAGTGGTCAATCAGGAGATGGCAAGAGTGAACGTCGACATTCTAGGAATCAGTGAACTAAAATGGACTGGAATGGGTGAATTTAACTCAGATGACCATTATATCTACTACTGTGGGCAGGAATCCCTTAGAAGAAATGGAGTAACCATCATGGTCAACAAAAGAGTCTGAAATGCAGTACTTGGATGCAATCTCAAAAACAACAGAATGATCTCTGTTCATATCCAAGGCAAACCATTCACTATCAGAGTAATCCACTGAGTATAACTGATATATAAAAATTGTACATATTTAATGTATACAACATAATGAATTGGGATAAGTAAATGCAGACTTGTGAAACCATCACCACAATTTATGTCACAAACATACTTCCAACACAGTTACCATTCAGTCACTGTTATTGCTCTGCCAGATGACTATGGTAGCCTCCCCCAGGTCCCCCCACCCCCGCCCCGATTTCACTCTTGCTGCCCACTGTCTGGTCTTAACACAGCAGCCAGAATGATCCTCTTAAAGTCCACTGTTTAAAAAGACATATCACTTCTCCTCATAAAATCTGCCAATGGTTCCACATTTCTCTGAGTGTAAAAGCTCAGACATTTTAAATGTTTAACAAGGCCTAACATAATCTGGTCCCTTTATAATTTCATTCCTCAGTCCCTTACTATCTCCTCTGTACTTAACTTTGGTGTCCTCTTCAGACACCCCAGGTGGGTTCCGGCATCAGATATTTGGCACTGACTGCTGACTGTTCTTTCTGTCTAAACTGCTTTTCCCCTGTGACTCATTTTACCCTCCTCTTCTCAGCAGGGATGCTGCCTATCAGTGTGAAGGTTGTGCTCTACATTGGGGCACCTGGATGAGAGTTATGGATACAGAATCCATGCCTCCAAGGTATGCATTTAGAGGTCAGTGAAGATTTTACTTCACAGTAAGAAGCATCCTGACCAGCCCCAAAGGTCCTGGTTTTCCTTCCTGTTTTAGCCATGAATTTCATCAGCCATGGCATTCAGTCAATAGGAGGCCAAAGAGCTCCTCCCTACAGATTTCCTCCTATCAAGAGACCATTCAGTGGCCCCTAGATCCTCAGTCTCCCTGATCTTTTCATAATCTTTTTTACAAATGTTAAAATATATGAAATAGATAGAAGTACAACTTAAATATGGTAACAAGCAAAAAAGCTTTTAAACTTCAATTGTATATGAAGAAATCAAATATCATCAGTTCTACCTGATGATTTTGTGCCATGTTTTCCATGCTTTTGTTTCTGTTACTTCTTAGAGAACAAGGCCCCTTAGTTATCATTATTATATGTTGCAACATAGAAAACTCAAGGGCATATATTTAATGAAGTTGTTATTATGGTGATGAATGTTGTTATTAAGATGTCTTGGGAAATGAAATTGATAATAGCTGAAATACAAATGAACTTCTCTCTTCTTAACATTTTGTTTCTCTTCATTCTAAAAATGTTTTCATAGGATACCAACTAGCAATAACCAAGACAGACCTTTTCCAGAACTTTTACAAGTGCTACTGCACAGCCTTGGATACCATTAATTATTCACAAATCAGGACGACTCCATTCGAATTTATACTGTTATTGTAGTCATTTAAAATGATATATATGTATACATTTGAAATGATATAAACATATATACACATACACATGTCTTAGTGTTCCCCAAATTTTATGTTGTATGTTAGATGCTTTTATAAATAGCCTTAGAGAGACCCAGTTTTAAGCCCAAATTCTGTGTTTAATTCCTCAAGAAACAAATAATATGCTCTGAACCTGGCCATGTGGGTATACATAAGTGTGTCTTATCCTTTATAAAACAATGCTTGATTTCTCATCAAGATGGTACAGTGAGTTCTAATCAAGATGGTACAGTGAGTTTGACATTATGTCTCAGTTCCAGGGAGGCAGTAAACTACAATACTTAAAATAGAAAACAATGGTAGAGTCAGGCCCAAAGTCAGTCAGTCAGTCAGTTCAGTCACTCAGTTGTGTCTGACTCTTTGAAGCCCCATGGATTGCAACATGCCAGGCCTCTCTATCCATCAGCAACTCTCAGAGTTTACTCAAACTCATGTCCATTGAGTCTGTGATGCCATCTAACAATCTCATCTTCTGTTGTCCCCTTCTCCTCGCACCCTCAATCTTTCCCAGCATCAGGGTCTTTTCCAATGAGTCAGTTCTTCACATTAGGGGGCCAAAGTATTGGAGTTTCAGCTTCAAAATCAGTCCTTCCAACGAATATTCAGGACTGATTTCCTTTAGGATGGACTGGTTGGATCTCCTTGCAGTCCAAAGGACTCTCAAGTGTCTCCTCCAACACCACAGTTCAAAAGCATCAATTCTTCTGCTCTCAGCTTTCTTTATAATCCAACTCTCACATCCACACATGACCACTGGAAAAACCATAATTTTGACTAGATGGATCTCTGTCACAAAAGTAATGTCTCTGCTTTTTAATATGCTGTCTAGGTTGGTCATAACTTTTCTTCCAAGGAGTAAGCGTCTTTTAATTTCACGGCTGGAGTCACCATCTGCAGTGATTTTGGAGCCCCCACCAAAATAAAGTCTGTCACTGTTTCCATTGTTTTCCCATCTATTTGCCATGATCTTAGTTTTCTGAATGTTGAGCTTTAAGCCAACTTTCTCACTCTCCTCTTTCACTTTCATCAAGAGGCTCTTTAGTTCTTCTTCGCTTTCCACCATACGGGTGGTGTCCTCTGCATATCTGAGGTTATTGATATTTCTCCCAGCAATCTGATTCCAGCTTGTGCTTCCTCCAGCCCAGTGTTTCTCATGATGTACTTTGCATATAAGTTAAATAAGCAGGGCAAAAATACACAGACTTGACATACTCCTTTCCTGATTTGGAACCAGTTTGTTGTTCCATGTCCAGTTTTAATTGTTGCTTCTTGACCTGCATATAGATTTCTCAGCAGGTAGGTCAGGTGGTCTAGTATTCCCATCTCTTTCAGAATTTTCCACAGTTTATTGTGATCCATACAGTCAAAGGCTTTGGCATAGTCAATAAAGCAGAAATAGATGTTTTTCTGGAACTCTCTTGATTTTTCCATGATCCAATGGACGTTGGCAATTTGATTTCTGGTTCTTCTGCCTTTCTAAATCCAGCTTTAGCATCAGGGTTCATGTACTGTTGAAGCCTGGCTTGGAAAATTTTGAGCATTACTTTGCTATCGTGTGAGATGAATGCAATTGTGGGGTAGTTTGAGCATTCTTTGGTATTGCCTTTCTTTGGGATTGGAATGAAAACGGACTTTTTCTAGTCCTGTGGCCACTGCTGACATTGGCCAATTTGCTGGCATATTGAGTGCAGCACTTTCACGGCAGCATCTTTAGGATTTGAAATAGCTCAACTGGAATTCCATCACCTCCACTACCTCTGTTCGTAGTAATGTTTCCTAAGGCCCGCTTGACTTCACATTCCAGGATGTCTGGCTCTAGGTTAGTGATCACATCAGCACTGGAGCAGGGGCTGCATGGCACTGGAGTGGCTGTAAGGAGATACCCCATGTCCAAGGGTCAAAAGTAACAAGATAAAAATCATCAAGGACCAGAAAGGGAAGGGCAAAACAATTCAGTTTCTAGGTGGTAAATCATACAAGTATTTTAGGGAACTGAGAGTATTTTTCAAATCCCATGCCTGAATTCAGAGGCTGAGCAGTATTCTCTCCACTTGCAAAAAATGACTGAAGCTTTATTGTGCAGTGATTGCTGTGCTGATGAACTACATGAAGTTTCACCTGGCTGAGAGATGTGATCTGAGATGATAGTGGGGCTGGAAACTGGAGATGATCATGTTCAGTCTTGTTCTGAAAAGGGTGGTAGAAGGGAGGGTAGGGCTCTGCGGACTAGGCAGAAGGAAGGGCAAAATCTCTAAATAGGAGAAGAAGACCACAGAGAGAGGACACTTTCTTTTCTACTGCTGCCTAACAAATTACCACAAACTTTGCAGTGTAAAACAAAACCTGTTTGTTAGCTGGGAGTCATTTTCAGATTCCAGAACCCACCAGTATGTATTACTTGACTCATGGTCCCTTCCCTTTTTGAAGCTAGGAAGAGTATGTGGAATCCTTCTCATGCTTCAAATCACTCTGAATTATTCTCTTGCCTTTCTCTTCAGCCACTGGCTAGAAAAAGGGCTCACATGATTAGATTAGGCCTACCTGGGTAATCTCCCTTTTAAAAGTTGACTGCACCAAATAACATAACACGAAACAGAAGCACTGTCTCCTCACATTCTCAGGTTCCAGGACATATGATCTGAAATTCTGGCACTGTTTTAGTTTCCTGTAGCTGCTATAACAAATTTCCACAAGCTAAGTGGTTTAAAACAATAACAATTTACTGCCTCCCAGTTCTGGAGGCCAGAAGTCTGAAGTCAGGGTGTCAGCAAGGCACTCCCCTTGGAGGATCCAAGATAAAAATCTCTTCCTTGCCTCTTCTAGCTTCTGGAGGCTGCTTGGATTTCCTGGCATTCTTGGTATCTCTGTTTGCTTCACTTTGACATTGCCTTCTCTACTGAGTGTGTCTGTCCAATATTCATCTGCATTTTTTTTAAGTAAGAATACATGTGAATATACTTAGGACTCATGCAGATAATCTAGGACAAGCTCCTCTTTTCAATTTCATTAACTTAATCATATCTTTTGTTATATAAGGCAACATTCCCATGTTTCAGGAATTAAGATATGGTAAAGAATCTGCTCACAATGCTACAGACCCAGATTTGATCCCTGGGTCAGGGAGATCCCCTGGAGGAGGGCATGGCAACCCACTCCATAATTCTTGACTGGAGAATTCCATGGACAGAGGAGCTTGGCAGGCTACAGTCCACGGAGTCGCAAAGGGTTAGACATGATTGAGTGACTTTCATATATGTTTTAGAGTCACCATAAAGCCAACTATAAGGGCTATTAATAGAAATTCTGCCTACCACAGGTAAGAAGAAGAAAACAAGGCACAAAAGGAGAAGAAAACAAAACAAACCAACAAAAATAATTTTATTCAAAAATTAGTCTGAAAAGCAAAATTGAAAGTTACACAATAAAATCCAGCGCAAAGTTTGAACAAAAACTCAGAATATAATGCAGTTCCCAATTAAATGAATTGATGGATGAGTCTGACAAAGAATTGGCCACTTATATGTCTGAGATGCCCCAAGAGGAGATGAAGGGAAGATTGTCACAAAAAAGCAGAACAATGTAGAATGGAATTAGTCAGAAATGAAGGAAAGTAAACTATGAACAAAACTAAATATTTAAAAAGAAAGTATAATAAAAAATAAGCCTGTGGTCTTTATCAAGAAGCATAAAAATCTACTGCTGCCGCTGATGTGAGAGTCTATAACATTTCTGATCTGGCATGGAGAAACACTGCTAGACAAATAGCAGAATCTATTATTAATACAGATCTCTATCAGGGAAGAATGTTTTCCCAGATTATAATTACATCAATACTACAGCATATTTATAATACAGATAAAATTATAAGTTTTTTAAACTTCAACTGTCCCAGCCCTACCTTCTTGCTGTAAACAGGGCAAAGATGAGGAGACCCATATCAATGGTGACATGGTACCACTAGACAGGCAAATAAGTGACATGAAAAGGTGAAGCCCTGCACCATCAGTGCCCTGGTGTAACTGCACAAAGGATACGAAGGGAGCAAAGAAGGGCAAAATTTGGGCAAAACTCCCATTCACCAGTGCACTGGTGTGGCCGGGTAGTTGATATGAACAGATCAGGGACAAAGAGCCCGCTCAGTGTGGCAGTCGTGTAACCAGTCAGGTCATGTGGATGGGCAAGAGAGGAGCCCCAAGTATTCATGTGGTGACCGAACTGGCTGGAGGGTGTGATCATGGATTGTGGAATGAGCTATACTTCATCAGTGAAGAAGTAAGGGGACGAGGGGTGGGAATGGGACAAAGGAAAGGAATAGTGAAATGTCTGTGTAGTGGAGTGACTGGACAGAAAAGACCAGGAGGGCAGTTCTACTCATCATGAAGTGAGGTATCAGCATGGAACATGAGGCAAAGACTGCAGCCTGCTGCATAGTGCTGTGGTATCAGTGGATGTAGGAGGCGAAGAGGAGGAAGGGAAAGAACTCTGTGATGCCAGTGAGCCGGTGCTCCTGGGCTGGGAATGTGGACGAGGCAAGAGGAGCCTGCATCATTAAGTGCAGGGGTGTGGATGGACAAAGAGGCAGAATTCAGCATCGTCAGGACAGTGGGAGAACTAGAAGGATGAAGTGAAGTGAAACCCGGGAAAGGGAGCATCTCCCAAACAAAGTGGCCTGGTGTGTGGGGAAGCGGTGTGAACAGGGAACAGAGGAGCAGCCGCACACTGTCAGTGCAGGGCTACGGGGATCAGGACACAGTGAGAAGAGGGCCCTGCCGCATCCATGCGGCAGAGAAATCCGACAGAGGAGGCCTAAGTGCAACCGCAGTGCAACCCAGCACCTTCAGTGCAGCGAGCATTTTGGACTGGTTTTGAGACGGAGAGTGAAGATTAGGAGGCTTGAGCAATCAGTCCTGGGGCACCAGTTGTCAGGGGATACTAACTGGCAAAGAGAAGGTGTCAACCAACCGGTGCCGTAGAACAACTGGGCAGAGAAAGGAAAAGCGGTGACCAGGCACATCCCTGCATCCTCGGTGCTCTGGCAGCCCTGGTTTGGTTTGTGGATGGCATGAAGAGGAGTCCTGAACAGTCAGTCCTGAGAGAAAGAGGGAGGGGATACGAATCGAATGGGGCAAAGAGGAGCAGCCTCCGTCGTCAGTGTGGTGGGGTAACAGGACAGGGGATGTGAACACAAAATGCGATGCATTCCGGTAGCATCAGTGTAGTGATGTCCCTGAGCAGAGCATTCAGATGTGGCAAAGACAAGGAGCCCTGCCCCCTCCATGTGCTGGTGTTACTGACGTAACTCACTGGAGATTACCATGCAAAGAATAGTAGCCCTGCACCCAGTATCAGTGGACAGAGGATGTAGAGAGGATGAGATAATACCCACAAGTACCATGATGTACCTGGCCAGAAGTGTGAACATGGAAAATAGAAAGAGCCCCACACACTTGGTGCAGTGGGCCAACTGAACTACAAAAGTGAATGGGGAAACAGTGATCCCTGGTCTGGCAGTGCACAGATGGGACAACCAAGGGAGGTGAGAAGGGCAGAGAGGAGAAGAGGAGGTCCTCACTGTGAGGGGGTAGGGCTCCCAGCAGGAAGAGAGTTTATGAGGACATGAACAGACAAAACAGGAGCACAGTGGTTCCAGTGCACGGGCTGTGAGCAGCAAAACCAGCATGTGCAGAGCAGTGTGTAGTGGTTCCTGGGCTGGTGATGCGAACAGGATGGAGGAAGGCATGGCCAACGCCACAGTAAGTGTCCAGTTGATCCCATTAAGCAAAGGGTGGTTTTCAAACATGGCATCATCAGCTTGGAGTGCACAGAAGGGACATGTGAAAGGAGGGGGGTCACTGCAATTCACTGTCATCAACCAAGTTGATGACCCACAGCCAGTCCAGCCATAGTGACAAGCAAGGGTGTGAACAGGTAAGAGGAGAACCTGATGTACTCAGGGCATGCACCTGATAGAGGGAAAGGAAAGTGGCCAGGACGAGCATCCCCAAGTCCTCTACGTGGCTGTGTGAGTGAGCAGGGAGTGTGAACAGAGCAAAGGGCGAGAGCCCCCCACTGAGCAAAGAGTGTGAACAGAGCAAAGGGCAAGAGCCCCCTGCAGGCCCTGGGCTTGGTTAGAGGGGAGACCAGGGCATGACCAGCACATCCAGACTGATCGTGATGGTGGGTCCAGATCTAGTGTGACTGGGGCACAGAGGATGGGGGACCCTCAGTGCACGAGGGACCAGTCCTAGGGTAGAAACTGCACAACCGCTGCCCTTAAGTACCACCCCAAGGTGTGAATGAGGCACATGAGAGGATGTGGACCACTAGGGCTGTATTTAACTTGGGAAGGGAGGCGACAGTGCAAAGAGGAGGACCCGGAGGCATCAGTGCCAGAGTCTCACTTGACAGGGAACACTTATGGGGCAATAGGAGCCCCTTAATGTCAGTACCACAGGGAGACAGGCCCGGGTATGTAAGCAAGCAGCCAGGAGGAGCCCCGCCTGTCTGCGCATGTGGAGGAGTCACTGGGAGGCGCCTACCCACCGGCTCTGACCTGCCGGATCCTGCCCTTGGACTCCCAGACCCCTGGGAGGAAGCCGGGATATGGCGCTGATGCAGGCAGGGCAATCCCCTCCCGAGTCAGTGAGGGCTGCAGCGCTGCCCTGTGGTTCCCCCCAGGAATTACAAGTTCGCCTTCCAGACGGTGAGATTTAACAGTCACTCTGTCAGAAAGCGTTTCATCTGCAGGTGATCTGCTTCCCAGGGCGTGAGGTGATCTGACCTACACCACTGAGATAGTTCATGAAAACCATTCTCCTGCCGCCCTGCTCAGAGCCTGTCATGAATCTCGTAACGTATAGCACTGACTACTCCGAAAGCTGAGCTCTTAAATCTTCAAACCTGGGAACTGTCCAAGATACATACCCTCATACAAACAGGCACCATGGTTACACTCTGGAATACTAGGTAACTAATGGAACCAAGTCAATGACTCACAGCCAGTCCAGCCAAAGTGACAAAGCTCCATCCTGGACTTTCTGGCAGCCTTGACAAACTGCACTTCAGCAGAAAAGAGACTGGATCACCAGGCAGCCCCGCCCACAGCTGGCACCTTCCTGACATTTCTGCAGCCGTGGCCAGGAACTCAATGGGCTGTGAACACGGATTATCCCCTCACCCCAGAAGCGATCCCTGCGGGCCGAGCTGCAGGACGTTAGCAGAATGAATGATACGCGGAAGGTACCCCATTCCTGGCTGCTGCTCCGTCTGCTGTGGGGCTGGAGGGGCTGCCTTGAGGTCAAGGTTGTGGACCTGACCCTGGGGAGAAGCACCGCGTTCGCTGGGGAGCCCGCTCTTTGGCCAGCTGTCTGGGCAGCTGTACTGAGAGTACATGGCTGTGCTACATTAAATGTGCCAAAGGTAAATTGAAAAGGATAAGCCAAATCAATTGCAGCGCCTGGAAACGCTAAACTTTTAAACATATTTCCAGGGTGGGGGGAGTTCAGTGAGGAAAGGAGAATTCGTTTGGGGGATGGAGCGAGTTAATCCTAAGGAGTGTGGGCAGGGCCCCCCGGAACAGTTGTGCAGTTCATGGGCTTCACAGAGTGCTCGGTCGACGGAGTGAGGTGGGGACACTGACGTCTACCCTCGATGCTCCTCTCCTCGTGCAATGCCCCCCGGCCCCCCTGCATGTGCCTGAGTGGACACTGCTTTCTGAGTCCTCTTCTCACAAGGGGAAGCACTGTTGATGAGTGAGGTGGGAGCTTTTCCTGTTCATTCTTCTACAGACAGGACCTTTTCACTCTAAGAACTACCTCTGTCTACTTCATCACCCGGAGGCGACCCTTTTGCTTCTTAACATCTCTTCCTGCTGGGAGCCCTCCCCACTTAAGGGGCTGCTCCCCTAGCCTGAGAGTGGAGAGCACTTGCTGGGAATACACCCAGACGTGCTACACGTGTGGCTGGTGAGTGGCAGTGTGTGGCACCAAGGGGATTTCTGATGCAGGCCGACTGATTTGCACTGTCCTGGGTCACATGGTCAATAAACTGAGATGGTTCTGGGTGACCCAAGTGTTCCTGTCCTCTGCCATCTTGGCTACCCTTGCCCCTGCCCCAAGATCCAGTGAAAGTCCAGTTAATGCCTCACACGGCTGGGGCCCTAACCACTTCACCAGATATACTGACAGGACAGTACTCATGCCATACTTACTGTGGAATATTTCTAGCCATGTTCCTCAGGAGCCCCCTTCAACTTCTGAGACGCCTGAGCCCCCATTCCTGTCTCCTGGGGTCCTCTGTGACCTGGCTGACACTAGTTTAGCCCAGTCTTGGAATCCACGGCTGTGTGAATGTTAACAGTTCCTCTGTTTCAGAGCCCGTGAACCACAGCCTCCCTGAGATTTGAGCACAGGAGTGTCCAGGAGAGGCAGAGCCAGGCTTCTTAGCAAACCTGCCAAAGCAATGAGCTCCTCTCTGGAGGACTGTGCTTTCTGCCAGGAGCTCAGAAGAATGGCAAGCCTTGCTGAAGTCAAGACCCTCAGGGTTGTCCTGAGCAGACACTGTCACTCTTTTCAAAAGGTCAACCCACTTCGGCCTGCTGATTGTCACTGCCTTGCTAGGTCTCCTGAGGGATTCCTGGGCTACCTGAGGACCGGATTCCTGCTCTTCACTGGTGACCGCAGGGAAGTTTCTGGATGGCACTCTGGTCTGAATATCCATCCCCTCATTCATACCTTGAAAACCTAGTGCCCCAGGCAACAGTATTAGGAGATGGGGCCTTTAGGAGGAGATCAGGTCATGAGGACACAGCCCTCATGGGTAGGATCAGTGTCCTATAAAAGAGGCCCAGAGAGACCCCTCACATCACACGAGGACATAGTGAATAGGCACCATCTAGAAAGTTGATGCCTTCACCAAACACCACATCTGCCAGCGCTGTGATCCTGGACTTATTAACCTCCAAAACTGTGAGGAATAAAAATCTGTTATGTGACATTATGTTACAGCAGCCCAAACAGCACAAGACAGATGGGATTCTGGTTTTATAATAATTTACTATCACTGGATACATTAAGAATCTGGCGTGTTGTGACCACCCCAGCCACTGGCTTCTGAGCACCCCCTCCCGTGTTGCAATGTGATTCCTTGTAAGTCATACCTGATTTGATCTCCTGAGTACACAATGTTACTTTCCACAAGATTGGCCCCAGGAACTGAAAGCACACGCCCACCATGGCTTTGATAGCCAAGGACCATCTGCAGCAGAAAGACAGGGCAGAGGCCACCACCTCTAGCCAGAGACACCTAGGCACCGAGACAGAGGCTGGCCTGGCCCTTCATCTGCCCACTCCGGGCTGTCCTCCCCAGGTCCTCCTACCCCAACTGCCTCTCAGTGTGGCCGCAGGGATCCATGCACACCCGGACCCTCCGAAACAGGGGCCCCTCACTTCTGCCCACGCCTGCCCCTGCAGGCTCTGTGACTTCACCAGCCCCAACAAGGACTTTCTGTGGTAGCAGAGCCCACTCCACAGGGTCAGGTGGCTGGAGAGCCAGAGGGGTCCGTCCTGGGCGGTGGCCCTCAGCCATCCCTGGGCAGACAGACCTCCAAGGTGCCCACGCCACATTGGCTCTTGGGGTCCCAGCGGGACAGAGCTCCGTGGTCCATCCTGACATGGCACCTTGATTGGCACTTTTGCTTCCCTCTCTCTCCCTGCCTGGGTTGCCTGGGATTACCGCACCCCAAACAGAACTGCTGTGCATCAGTCTGGTCCGGGGTCTGCTTCTAGGGAATCCAAACTTGGACACTCCTCAGCTTCCATATCCCATGTTAGAAGCTGGACCCCCTTGCTGTCAGAACCAGCTTCTTGCACTCATGACACTGGGGAGGAACAGGACTGGAATCCCACATCTCTAGGTCTTTCTCACAGGGGATGCTTGTATATGTAAAATGATGCTTTTCCCAAACTACTCCTGCTCGGGGGAACCTGGAATCTCTAAGTATTCTCGGTCTGTCCTGGGTAACCCACAATATTACACACGCTTACTTCCTTTGCCCAGAACGCAGTGCAGTTCATGTACAGTCATAAACTGTAGGAGATGAGTTCCTTGTTCTGCGTGCACAGCCATCCTGGTGGCCCTGGCACCCTGACGGGCCACACTCAACAACCCCACAAAACTAGGAGCACTGGCTCCAAAAGTCTTCCCACGGCGGAAGGCTGGTCACACTTTCAGGGACTTCTTCAAACAACTGCTCTCTGCACCCCACTGACATCCATGTACACACCCATCATGACCAGACAGAGACTTCTCTCTCATCAGTGCTTTTCAGTCCCACTCTTCAGGGCTGAGAGGCTTGAGGAACTTAAACAAAAGCCAGACCAGGAAAACTACTTAGTTAGAGAGAAGTTGATCTTCACATGTGTGTACGTTGCCTCATGGCTCCCCCTTTGTCCTTTAAGAGAATTAAGTTGCCTCTTCCCCCAACACTCACCCTATTATCTAATTAATACAGGTACAGTCAATTCACACTATGGAACCACTTCCAGAGGACTTTGGATTTCACAAGAGGAACTGTCAGTGGGAACTTTGGGAAACTTCAAATTTCCCAGGTAAGTTCCTTTCATTTATACATTCATAGTACAAACATGTGTGAAGTCTTTACTATGTACCAGGCACTGTTTGTGGTATCGTGAATAACATTCATAATCCTTTTGAGGAGTTTATACCCAGATGAGAGTTAAGATACTAATAAATAACTCAATGCTTCTGTCATAGTGCACATCGTAAACTAGAGAAATAAAATTAAAACCTCAATGCAGTGAAAACTCCTTAAAAAGTCTTACTAGGAAAAAAATGACCTTTTTCAAATGTTCAAAAACATGACCCATTTTAAACACCCTTTCACATTGCACTTTCAAACAGCCTTTTAACATTACCAACTCATGACCGTAAGGTTCAATGATCTACCTTGCCCTTCCCTGTGAAGTAGCACAACTTTCCTGACTATTCACAGGCTTCTCCTCTCCCTGACCAACAGGATATTCTTGGACAGTGTCTTAGGTTGTATCATGTAGAAAAGACAATCTGAAATTTTGATGCATTTAGAAACCAAGATATGCAGGTAACTCAACTAATGGATGGTAACCACTAAACTGTACAGTTTTTACCAAACCACAATTCTTTCTTAAAAATAAAATCTGTTGCCTTGTTTCCACAACATTCATCAAAGGGCCACTCAAGCAATAGTAAATAATGTAACTGTCATAAGTGCAATGATGGGAAAGAACATAGTGTTATAAAAGTTTAAGAGTGGGAGAAGATTGACTTCCAGCACGAGACATTACCACAGACTCACTCCCTAATGAAACTGATAAAAACTATAATATTTTAAAAAGGCCCTTTAAAAGCTTCTTCTTCACATTTGCTAAGGGCAAACAGCAATTGGAGAAACATCTATTCAGGAAAATCTCTAAGAGTTCCATAGCAAAGGTAAGATTGAAATATTTGCACCAAGCCTCCTCCTCTCCGACACTCTCTGAGTTCAGTGAGGTGCAGACTCCACTCCAGATTGCTGCATGGCTCCCTCTCACCTCAGGGCCCAGCTGGAGGACTTTCTTCCTGGGAGGAGCAAGGCTTTAGCTTACAGTTGCCCCTCCATATCCATGGTTCCTCTGTATTTGCAGTTCCACCATATCTGTAGATTCAACAACTGCAGATGAATCATGTAGTACTGTAGCATTTGCCTTTGAAAAGAAAAATCCATGTATAAATGATCTCATGGAGCTCAAACCTCTGTTGTTCAAGGGTCAACTGTAGTTTCATTTTGCCTGCATCATCCCATCATCCAGGATGTTATCTTTCAGTGCCAAGAGGCAATGCCCCAGCCTGAGAGTTCCCTTCACTGAGAAAAGGACAGTGAACAAGCAAAACAACCAACTTTCCCAGCCTTTCAGTATTCTACATGAAGAACCCATTTTGGTTTCACTCCAACTAGAGACAAACAAGCTGAGACATCTAGAGATGGCCACTGCTGCTGCTGCTAAGTCACTTGTCATGTCCGACTCTATGTGATCCCATAGACAGCAGCCCACCAGGCTCCCCCGTCCCTGGGATTCTCCAGGCAAGAACACTGGAGTGGGTTGCCATTTCCTTCTCCAATGCATGAAAGTGAAAAGTGAAAGTGAAGTCGCTCAGTCGTGTCTGACCCTTAGCGACCCCATGGACTGCAGCCCACCAGGCTCCTCCATCCATGGGAGTTTCCAGGCAAAAGTACTGGAGTGGGGTTCCATTGTCTTCTCCGAGAGATGGCTAAGAACAAGGAAAAAGTGTAGGGCCACCAGTATCAGCCACACAATAGGAGGGACCATAGTTCCCAATGGTGGTCTGCTCTGTAGAGGACCTCAGCAGCCCGTGGGGATACTACTGACCACCTCCCCCCAAGCTTGTATCACTAAGGAAACCAATGGCCAGCAAAGCTGCTGTAGACCCCCTCCAGATGACACCATTGAGGTTTTCTTGCTACAGATTTTCACATTCAAAGATGCTAGCCACCTGTGTTCCTTCCCTGCTGCCCTACATGAGCCCTATATACATACCAGCAGACAGCCTTGGCCTCTGTGACTGTATAGGTGCTTAAGCCCCTGTGGCTAATTTCCACCACTGTGTGTGTACCCGTGGCTGTCCCTGTAGCTGCACCAGTACACGCTGGCAGCCCAGGCCCACAGAGCAGCTTATGGGCCCATATCTGACCCTTACTCCTATCACTGGCCTGCACTGCTATACCTCTGCAGCTACAGGAATGCATCCCAATAGCCAGGGCCCCTGAAGCTGCTCATGTGCGTACAGTTGGCCTTGGCCCCTATTACTAACCTTAGCCCTTGCCACTCATGTGTCTATATCTGGCCCCGGCTACCGCACAAGAACCAGTAGCCAGCCTGTGTAGCTAACATATACATACCAGTGGCTCCAGCCACATGAACCACCTGCCCTAGTCCCTAGCCACTGGACCTGGAACCACCACTGAGGACCTCAACAGCATTTTCAGCTACTGCAGATTCCCTGTAGTTCTCTCCACAAACCATGCAGTTGTCAATAACATGGAGCCAAGAGGACTCAATGAACAATACAGCATGGCTCACAGGGCCTGGAGCTGCTATGGAGCCCCATGCCACTGGATTCAGGGTCACAGCATCTCCCAGCATGCCCAACATGCATGGGAAGTTCTTTCCTTATAGAAGTCAGTTCAGTCAGTCAGTTCAGTCGCTCAGTCGTGTCCGACTCTTTGCGACCCCATGAATTGCAGCACGCCAGGCCTCCCTGTCCATCACCAACTCCCGGAGTTCACTCAGACTCACGTCCATCGAGTCAGTGATGCCATCCAGCCATCTCATCCTTGGTTGTCCCCTTCTCCTCCTGCCCCCAATCCCTCCCAGCATCAGAGTCTTTTCCAATGAGTCAACTCTTCACATGAGGTGGCCAAAGTACTGGAGCTTCAGCTTTAGCATCATTCCTTCCAAAGAAATCCCAGGGTTGATCTCCTTCAGAATGGACTGGTTGGATCTCCTTGCAGTCCAAGGGACTCTCAAGAGTCTTCTCCAACACCACAGTTCAAAAGCATCAATTCCTCGGTGCTCAGCCTTCTTCACAGTCCAACTCTCACATCCATACATGACCACTGGGAAAACCATAGCCTTGACTAGACGGACCTTAGTCGGCAAAGTAATGTCTCTGCTTTTGCATATACTATCTAGGTTGGTCATAACTTTTTTTCCAAGGAGTAAGTGTCTTTTAATTTCATGGCTGCAGTCACCATCTGCAGTGATTTTGGAGCCCAAAATAATAAAGTCTGACACTGTTTCTACTGTTTCCCCATCTATTTCCCATGAAGTGATGGGACCAGATGCCATGATCTTCATATACTGAATGTTGAGCTTTAAGTCAACTTTTTCACTCTCCTCTTTCACTTTCATCAAGAGGGTTTTTAGGTCCTCTTCACTTTCTGCCATAAGGGTGGTGTCATCTGCATATCTGAGGTTATTGATATTTCTCCCGGCAATCTTGATTCCAGCTTGTGTTTCTTCCAGTCCAGCATTTCTCATGATGTACTCTTGCATAGAAGTTAAATAAGCAGGGTGACAATATACAGCCTTGATGTACTCCTTTTCCTATTTGGAACCAGTCTGTTGTTCCATGTCCAGTTCTAACTGTTGCTTCCTGACCTGCATACAGATTTCTCAAGAGGCAGGTCAGGTGGTCTGGTATTCCCATCTCTCAGAATTTTCCACAGTTTGTTGTGATCCACACAGTCAAAGGCTTTGGCATAGTCAATAAAGCAGAAATAGATGTTTTTCTGGAACTCTCTTGCTTTTTGCATGATCCAGCAGATGTTGGCAATTTGATTTCTGGTTCCTCTGTAAAGTCTAAAAAATGTTGACTGCTTCTTCAAATGCACAAACACCTGTGTAAGGCTACAGGGATAGTAAAGAATGTGATACCACCAAAAGAGCACAATAAACTGACCAAAGAGAAGTAGAGATCCAAAAGTAGCCTGACACAGAACTAAAACTAATTGTTTTAAAGATGTTCAGAGAGCTACAAGAAAAAACAATCATCAAAACTACAGTGAGATATCACCTCACATCAATCAGAATAGCTATCATCAAAAAAAAAACCACAACAATAAGAGGATATGGAGAAAAGGGAACTACCAGGGAATAAAAAAAAAACACTCCCCTGAACAACTAATGGGGCACAGAAGAAATCAAAAAGGAAATAAAAAAAAATATTTTGGAACCAATGAAAATGGAAATACAAAATACCTAGACTTAAGTGATACAGCAAAAGCAGTTTTAAGAAGGAAATTACAGTGATAAACTTATAGTATACATTATTGAAAAAGAAACAACTTAAATACATTTACTACCCAAAGGAAATTCAGAGAAAGAATAAAGAAGCAAGCTCAAAAGTAGTGGAGAGGAGTTAATAATAATTATAGAAGTAAGAAACAGGAAAACAACAGAACACAGCAACAAAACTAAATTTGTTTTTTTTTAATATAAAAATTTACAAAATTTTAGTTAGACTTAGGGAAAAAGGGAGACTCAAATAAATAAAATCAGAAGTAAAACAGTAGGCATTACAACTGATATCACAGAAATACAAAGGATCATGAGATTTCCATGAACAATTATATGCCAATAAATTTGACAACTCAGAAGAAATGAATATATTTGTGGAAATCCACAAGCTTTCAAGACTGATTAAGAAATAGAAAACATGAACAGATCAATAGTGTATAAAGAGACTAAAGAGTAATTAACAATCTCCTAAGAAAGAAAATCCCAAAACCAGATAACTTAACAAGTGAATCCTACCAAATGTTTAAAGAAGAAATAATGTCAATTCTTCTGAAACTCTTCAGAAAAAAAAAAGGTGGAAGAGGATGGAACAATGCCAAACACATTTTATAAGGCCAGCTTTACATTGATACTGAAGTTAGATAAAGGCATTATAAGAAAACTACAGACAAATATACCTGATAAATAAAGATGTAAAAATTCTCAACAAAATATTAGGAAACTGAATTTATCAGAATATGAAAGGATCATACACCATGATAAAGTAGAACTTATCCCTGGGATCTATGGATGGTTCAAAAGACACAGATCAATAAATGTGAAAAGCTACAGTAACATATTAAAAGATAATAATCATATGATCATCTCAGCAGAAAAAGCATTTTTAAAACATATAACATTCTTTCGTGATAAAAATCCCAATACAATATTGTAAAGTAAAAAAATAAAAAAATAAAAATAAAGATATTCAGTAAAATAAATAAATAAATAAATTAAAATCCCTTAATAATTTGAATACAGAAGAAACATACAACACAAAAAAAGGTTATCCATGTGTGACAAAACTATAGCAAAATCGTACTCCACAGTGAAACACTTGAAAGCCTTTCCTCTAAGATCAGGAAAAAGACAAGAGTTCCCACTATCATCATTCCTATTCAACTTAGTACATATTAATAATATATATATAGTGAAAGTGACGGAGAGGGCAATGGCACCCCACTCCAGTACTCTTGCCTGACAAATCCCATGGATGGAGGAGCCTGGTAGGCTGCAGCCCATGGGGTCGCTAGGATTCGGACACACGACTGAGCGACTTCACTTTCATTTTTCACTTTCATGCACTGGAGAAGGAAATGGCAACCCACTCCAGTGTTCTTGCCTGGAGAATCCCAGGGACGAGGGAGCCTGGTGGGCTGCCGTCTATGGGGTTGCACAGAGTCGGACACGACTGAAGCGACTTAGCAGCAGCAGCAGCAGTGAAAGTGAAAGTTGCTCAGCCATGTCTGACACTTTGTGACCCCAGGGACTGCAGTCTGCCAGGCTCTTCTGTCCATGAATTTTCCAGGCAAGAACACTGGAGTGGGTAGATGTTCCCTTCTCCAGCAGATCTTCCCAACCCAGGGATTGAACCCAGGACTCCTGCATTGCAGATGGATTCTTTACCATCTGAGCCACCAGGGAAGCCCAGTATATACATATCAATATACTATATGTATATATACTATCAATATACTATCTATATCTATATCTATATATGGGGGGTTGATTCTTAAACAATTCAGGGTTAGGGATGCTGACTCTGCACAGTTGAAAATCCAAGTATAACTACAGTTGCCCCTCCATATATTCAATTCCACTTCTGCATATTCAACTAGCCATGAATGGTATTGTCCTCTAGTATGTATTTAGTGCAAAAACTCCAAGTATAAGTGGACTCAGAGTGGACAGTTCAACCCATGCTGTTCAAGGGTCAGCTGTATGTATATTTATTAAATATAAAATGGAATATTATTCAGTCAAAAAAAGGAAATCCTGCCATTTGTGACAACATGGATGAACCTGGAAAGCATTATTCTAAGGGAAATAAATCAGAAAGAGAATGAAAAATAGTGAATGACCCACTTATATGTGGAATTTTGAAAAGCCAAACTTAACAGTAATAGAGAGTAGATTGGCTGGTGCATGTGGCATGTGGTCAAAGGGCACAAATTTACAGCTGTAAAATGAACAAATTCTGGGAATGTAATGTACAGCATGGTGACTATAGTTAATAATACTGTGTTGTATAGTTGAAGATTGCTAAGAGCGTAGGTCTTAATTGCTCCCACAACAACAGCAAAAATGGAAATTATGTGAGTTGATGGATGTGTCAACTAGTCTTATTGTGGTGGTAAATTTTGCAGTATATTTGCATATGAAGTCATCACATTTTATGCCTTAAGCTGACACAGTGTTACACATCAGTTATACTTCAGTAAAGCTGGGGAAAAGTAACAAATGTCAAGTATATATAGTGATCATCATATCTGCCTTTTTTTTTTTTTCTGTCAAACGGTGAAAAATGAATTTCAGGAAACCCAGGTCACTGATATAAAGTAGGATTTCTTTCTGACATATGGTGGGAACAACTGAAAAATGTACTTGGCAATCACTGAAAGCCCTCTATGACCTCTTTAGAATCCTCCTCTCTGTGGTGTGTTCTGTGTGTGTGTGTGTGAATGTGAATACTCGAACTCTGAGAAAAGGGCAGTAAAAATGCAGATACTCTATAGTCAGGTTGGCCACATTTAAATCTGGAATTCAATTTACAAACTGCGTGATCTCGAACAACTTATTCCATCACTCTTAGGCCCTGTTCCCTAAGCATTAATATGGACATAAAAATAACACCTACTTTAGAGCACTTCTGTAAGGATCAGATGAGTGAACTCATGTGAAGGACATAGGAGACTGCTTGGCGTATAATAAGCAGCAGTTATTGCTGTAATTGAAACAGCTACTCAGTAATTACTGGAAGGCAAACACAGTCACGTGAAAAGATAGTATGTTCTTGAGAATCAACTGCACAATGGCTTCTTTCTCTGTGCCTCTCTTCTGTCCAAAAATCACTGTCACTATAAGCACTTGGTGGTAATTCTCTAATAACAGAAATGGCAGAGCCAATGTAAAACAGAGCGAAGAGCCAGAGAGCAAGAGACAAAGCAAGTGATAGAAGCTTTGGCCCTAAATCCCCGCTTCCTAAATCCCGAGGGATGAGAGAAAAGGACAGAAATGAGGAGAGAAGAGAAAACTTGGAGCCAGCAGTCAAGGGACCTGCACCAAACAGTGTCAGGAGCTCTGCCTCCGCAGCGATGTTCTGACCTCTGCATATTTACATTCCTCCTGCTTCACGCTCTGATTTGCTTCACAAGGCAGAGCTGCTGTGTCTCATCAATTAAAATAGGTGCCCAAACTCGCAGCTGTGAGTTTCTCATGACTCCTGGTTTCAATGTGATGCATTTTTATTTCCTAGTAAACGTCAGTTTTCATCAGTTCAAATGTCCTCATGACATAATATGACTTGAAGATATGCAAATACCTCCTTACCAGACACTTCTATAATTAGGTAGAGGTCTTGGGTGAGGAGGTACTGCCTAATTACTTCTGAGATAATCGGGAGAAATCACACTTGATTATATGCTGCAAATTGGCTTCCAGAAACTCAGGGCCAGCATTAATAACCACAGGGATCTCCTGGGAGGCAGGATCCCAGCTTTTCTTTTCCTGAAAGCTACTTCATTTCTCTTCTCTCAGCTTCTTCAAGTTACCTCCTCCACCTTTATATTCATGGTTTGCAGACAGCTAGGGACTTCACTTTGCATTATAAGTGGACCACCAACCAGGCTCAGAGCAAATGCAACACAATTGTAAAGACACCCAATAGTTAAATCTCAAAGGAAACACACAGGTGTCTGGCGGCTTTAATCGGAAATCATTGGGAAATGTCACAAGTACAGACATTATGGTTAAAGGGAACTTGTCAACTTGTGGGAAAGTGACAATGATGGTGTCTGGCTTGTACTCAAAAGAGGGCTTTGGCGCTACTAACTAAACCGAAGAGAAATCTCTAAAGAGCTACAACCATAAGAACTTGAGGCCAGAAATCCATTTTTATAAAGTTTACTTATCAATCTCTTTGGGACCACTTTAAGTTAATGACTCTTAGTTTGATTCATAATTGTTAAAACTTCATTTTTGAGTTAAGCCACACTGCTGGACTGACAGTAAACAGTGAAACTATGAAATCCAGGGAACATTCTGAATGAGAATTAGCCTGCCTGAAGTTTTTGTCTCTGTGTGCTCTATGCCTGAAGTAAAAAATGCAGGAAGGTTCCATTCAGTGCATTTATCTCCTTCTGATTTGTAGATCTCCATGAATTTTCTAAGGCTTCCCAGGTGGCGTAATGATAAAGAATCCACCTGCCAATGCAGGAGACATGGGTTCAAACCGTGGTTGGTGAAGATCCCCTGGAGGAGGAAATGGCAACCTACTCCAGTATTCACGCCTGGGAAATCCCATGGACCGAGGAGCCTGGTGGGCTACGTTCATGGGGTCACAAAGAGTCAGACACAGTTGAAGTGACTTAGCACGCACACATGGAACAACAAGCAAATTCTCTGCTGTGACTGCAGGGGTCTGGGAAAGGGTGTCAGAGGTCTGTTTGGTGGTGACACCTACTAAAGTAGAACAGAATTTGGCCCACTTTGAAGTGTTCAATGCCTAAGCAATTGAAATGGTGACCAGAGGCAGTACTCTCGGGGTGTGCTTTAGAAATGGGGACTGCCTATTTAGCTGGAGCCACAATGCCACAAGGCTGAAGAATTGATGCTTTTGAACTGTGGTGTTGGAGAAGACTCTTGATAGTCCCTTGGACTGCAAGGAGATCCAACCAGTCCATCCTAAAGAAAATCAGTCCTGAATATTCACTGGAAGGACTGATGCTGAAGCTGAAACCAATACTTTGGCCACCTGATGCGAAGAGCTGACTCATTGGAAAAGACCCTGATGCTGGGAAAAATTGAAGGCAGGAGGAGCAGGGGATGACAGAGGATGAGATGGTTGGACTGTATCACCGACTCAATGGACATGAGTTTGAGTAAACTCCGGGAGTTGGCAATGGACACTGGTGTGCTGCAGTCCATGGGGGTAGCAAAGAGTCAGACAAGACTGAGCGACTGAACTGAGCACAGAATGTGCTTTAAGGTCAAGCTGTTTGGCCTTTCTAATTCGGCATTTACTAGGAATTGCACGAAGACTGCATCCTGTTTTCAGGACTCTTGATGTTCAGAGGTAATTTAATTGTTTGTCACTATCTTGCAGGTCTTCATAGGGGAAGGGGTTAGAGCCATTCAAAGTCCAATTCAAAATGCTAATCATATAAAAGTCTTCTCACTTGAAATGTAACAGTGGGTCACTTTAGGGTAAAGGGATGAGAAATAGTTCAAGTATATCTAGGACTGGCCAAGAGATAGCAATAGGGAACAGCAATACCTGATTTAATCAACATAAACAGCCAGAAGAATAATTTCCAGACAAAATAAGAACACTGTACTATCCCTCAAGAAAGTTGACTGGGAAAACTATTAAGTTGAATTACCCAAAAGCCATTTAATTATTTATTATGCAGATCAATGAATAGCATAGTAAGCTGACACCTGCCCCCCTCAATCTAATATTACTGTTTCAAGAGAAAACTTTAGCAAACAATTGACAATTAACACTTTTTCTCTGTCCTACAGCTACACTCTAGTAAGAACCACTTACTCAAGTTCTTGGGATCACTATAACTGCCACATCTTCCAGGTCAGATTTTTGGTCAACAACTTCTTTGCTCAAGGATTTAGACATTCATTCTGGGAAGGAGTCTTCAATTTAATTAGAACGTAAAATTCACCAGCCCTTGGGGCTGATACAATAGCAGGGAGAAGAGACTGGTGGACTTGTGTTAGTGGACAGTGTAGACGAGTTGTGTTGGTGCTAAAGGACCCTAGACATGGCCACGTGGGACATGAGCACCATAACAGGTGGAATGAGTTACAGGCCCTTGTGCTGGTTTGCACTGCACTGCTGGCCTGCAGGGTACACAATACAAATTGGGATCTGTTGCTAATAAACAAAACAAAGCATGAGATTTTTAAAAGAATTAAAAGGAAACTGCAGCAAACCAGTCACCGCATGAAGGTCAGAAGAAACTGAGCAAGGAACCCAACCTCTGTACAAAACTGTGGCTTGAACATCCTGCTCCATGTCACAGTTGTCAGTAGGCTACACTTAACAATAAAATAAAGGTTTTCTGTGGTCTTTGATAGCTGCAGCACAACAGGACTGACCTTGTTGGAATCAGAAAACAATGTCAAATCAAATGATCACTGGCACAAAATACTGCAAGTTACTTTCCAAGCAGCACTGTTTATTTTTCTTCTGGTTTATTTTGTTTTTAAAACTGGCATTTACATTTTTTTCTGAACAAAGAAAACAGTATTTCAAACATGTTTCTGCCTGGGTTTATGTCTTCAGTTCCAGGCCCAAGTGCTTCAGTAACACATTGTTCCCCCAGCAATTGACCAGAATAAACTTAAGAAACTTTCCAGTAGACACCCAAAATGACAGGACAATCGAGTGTATTGCTTCAACGGTCACTGAACAAGGTAAGGATTTCCTACAGTTGTAAGTGAAACGTTGCTTTTTGCTGGTGAGTTATGAGCATCCTAAGTAGGGCTCTGCAGGCATACTCTCATTGATTAGGAAAAGAGTTTTAAGAAATGAGAGCTGGGACTTCCCTTGTGGTCCAGCGGTTGGAATACTGCCTCCCAAGGCAGGGGACACTGGTTCAATCCCTGCTTGGGGAAGATCCCACATGCCGCGGGGCAGCTAGGTCTGTGTGCCACAACTACTGAGCCCACACTCTAGAGCCCACGTGCCACAACCACTAAAGCTCATGCACCCTAGAACCTGTGTTCCACAATAAGAGAAGCCACTGCAACGAGAAGCCCTCACATCACAATGGAGAGTAGCCCCTACTCAGTGCAACTAGAGAATGCCTGTGTGCAGCCATAAGGACCCAGCACAGCCAAAAATAAATCAATTAATTAAAATAAGAAAGAGACAAGAGCATAAAAATTTGGAAAGTCTAACCCAACTTTATGTAAAAATTTCCATAGCTGAATTGTCTGCATAATACATGTAATTATTATAAGATTTTTAAATACTATGCATATTCCTAACCTATTATTTTCTATCAATGTTCTTCTCCCAGAAGACAGGGAGTATGAAATGGAAACTATATTAGGGCAGTTTATATATATAGGAAGCTATATATATTCAAACATATAACACAAACTTTACAGACATTGTGCCTAATCTAGTATTTATTTGTTGACTTTTTTGGCAAAGATGTAATTTGCTTTTTGTTAAATCTTTACTTGAAGAAGATAGTCATACAGTTGGTCAGGAGATTTTTCACTCCAGCAAAGTTAAGCAAAAATTTTTCACATACTCTGGCACAAATGTAAGTGAGAGGCTTGCACTAGTAATATGTGTGTATCATTTTCCATCCATCGTCCATAGACACTTAGGTTGTTTCTATGTCTTGGCCATTGTGAATAATGCCGCAATGAACTTGGGAGTGTAGATCTCTTTGAGAGAGTGATTTCCTTCAGATATATACCCAGAGTGGGACTGCTGGATCATATGGTATTTCCATATACTTTGTGAGGAATGTACATACTGTTTTCCATTGTGGCTGTATCAATTAATATTTCCACCAACAATGAAAAATGGCTCACTTTCCTCTATATCCTCAATAGCACACATTCAGGTATGAGGTGACATCTCAGTGTAGTTTTGACTTGCATTTCCGGGATGATTAGTGATGCTGAGCATCATTTCATGTACTTGTTGGCCATCTGTATGGCTTCTTTAAAAAAAGAGTCTATATAGATCCTTTCGTCTAGCTAAAAGTTTGTCAATTCTGCTTATGTTTTGAAAAAACCAACTCTTAGTTTCATTGACCTTCTTTATTGTCTTTCTAGTTTTTTATTTCATTTATTTCTGCTCTAATCTTGAGGAGATAGTGAAGGACAGGGAAGCCTGGTGTGCTGCAGCCCATGGTATTGCAAAGAGTTGGACACAACTTAGCGACTGAACAAGAACAAATCCTGAGTATCTTCTTTGTGCTAAGCTCGGGTTTACTCCTTTTTCTAGTTCCTTGAGGTGTAACATTAGGTTTTTATTTGAAATCTTTCTAATTTCTTAACATATGCATTTTTTATATAATCTTTCCTATTAGAATAACTTTTGCTGCATTCCATAAGTTTTGGTATGTTGTATTTCCATTTGATTTCTCTACTGATTTATTCTATGATTCATTGGTTTTTCAGGAGTATATTATTTAATCTCCACATATTTGTGAAATTTTCCTCTTATTCCTGTTACTGATTTCTGGTTTCACACCATTGTTTTCAGAAAAGATGTCTGATGTGATATAAATCTTCCTAAATCTGTTAAGACTTGTTTTGTACCCTAACATGATTATTCTGGATAATATGTGTGTACTTGAGAAGAATGTGTATTCTGCCGCTACAGTTTATTGGATGCATGTTTTGTTCATGTCTATTAGGTCCATTTTGTCTGAAGTAGAGTGCCAGTCAAATGTTCACTTATTAGTTTTCTGTCTGGAAAAACTATCCTTTGTTGAGAATGTGGTAGACAAAATATAGTTGAGTCTTGAGTTTTGTTTTGTTTTTTAAAGTATTCTTCCAATTTGAAACTATCATTTCCTTCAAAATGAAGGGTAAGTGCTTAGTTAAATAAAAGATTGATGACATCTTTTAAACCATTTCTTCCTCACTATGTCTCATTACAATAAAATTTGTCAAATCCTTTTGAAAAATGCTCTGAGGGTTTCCAATAAACCATCTATTAGTATTAAAAAAATAAAATATTCAACAACTTTATCTCTTTTGATTGGAGAATTTAATCCATTTCCATTTAAAGAAACTGAGAATGTATTACTGTCATCTTGTTAACTGTTTTCTGTTTTGTACATCCTTTGTTCTTTTCTTTCCTCTTGCTGTTCTCCTTTGTGATTTGATGAATTTCCTCAGTAAGTTGCTGTTGTTCAGTCACTCAGTCATGTCCAACTCTTTGCGACCCCATGAACTGCAGCATGCCAGGCTTCCCTGTCCTTCACCATCTCCCAGAGCTTGCTCAAATGCATGTCCATCGAGTCAGTGATGCCATCCAACCATCTCATCCTCTGTTGTCCCCTTCTCCTCCTGCCTTCAATCTTTCCCAGCATCAGGGTCTTTTCTAATGAGTCAGCTCTTCGCATCAGGTGGCCACAGTATTGGAGCTTCACCTTCAGCATCAGTCCTTCCAATGATTGATCAGTCCTTCAGGACTGATTTCCTTAGTAAGTAAGCTTTAATAATTTCTTCTCTCTCTTGTGTGTATCTTCTATAGGTTTTGTTTTGTGGTTACCATGAGGTTTACATAAAATATCTTAAAGTTAAGAGCCTATTTTAAGCTAAAAATAACAACCTAAGTTTAATCCTGTACAAAAAATCTCTACACTTTAACTCCTCCCCACATGTTACAGTTTGATGTCATAATCCACATCTTTTTATATGGTATATCCATTTGCAAATTATTGTAGCTATAGTTATTCTTAATGCTTTTGTTTTTAATCCCTATATAAGAATTATAAGTGATTTATACATAATACAACATTAGAGAATTTGAATATATATTTACCTTTACCCATGAATTTTATATTTTTATGTTTTCATGTTTTCATGTTACTGGAGGGCTTCCCTGGTGGCTCAGAGGCTAAAGTGTCTGCCTGGAATGCAGGAGACCCGGGTTCGATCCCTACGTCGGGAAGATCCCCTGGAGAAGGAAATGGCAACCCACTCCAGTACTCTTGCCTGGAGAATCCCATGGAGAGAGGAGCCTGGTAGGCTACAGTCCATGGGGTCACAAAGAGTCAGACATGACTGAGCGACTTCACTTTCACTTTTCATGTTACTAATTAGCATTCTCTCATTCCAGCTTGAAGAACGCCTTTCAGCATTTCTAGTAAAGCAGGCCTAATGGCAATGAAGTTCCTTAGCTTTTCCTCATCAGGAAAAGTGTTGCTCTTGCCTTAATTTCTGAAGAACAACTTTGCCAGGTAAAGTATTCTTAATCGGCAGTCTTTCTCTTTCAGGACTTTAATAGATGATCACACTCTCCAGGCTTGCAAGTTTCTGTGGACAAGTCTGCTTGTAGCCTTATGGGAATTTTCTTGTACAGATGAACTTCTTTCTCTTGCTGCTTTCAAAGCTGTCTTTGATTTTTGACAGTTTCACTATAATTTGTCTCAGTGAAGTCTTCTTTGGATTAAATCTGGTTGGGAACCTTTGAGTCATGTACCTAGATGTACATATTTCTCCTCAGATATAGGAAATTATTAGCCATTCTTTCTTTAAATAAGTTTTCTGCCCCTTTCTTCCTTTCTTCTCCTTCCAGAATTCACAAAATATAAATATTAGCTCTCCTGATGATGTCTCATGACTCCAATAGGCTTTCTGTATTCCTTTTCATTCTATTTTCTTTTTTCTCCTCTGACTGAATAATTTCAAGTGACACCTTCAAGTTCACGGATTCTTCCTTCTACCTGAACAAGTTTGTTGCTGAAGCTCTCTACTGCATTTTTTATTGCAGTCATTGTATTCTTCAGCTCCAAAATTTTCCTTGCTTCTTTTTGATGTTATCTATCTCTGTGTTCAACTTCTGATTTTGTGCTTGTATTGCCCTGATTTTGTTAAAATTCTAATCTGTTGTCTTTTATATGTTCTGTTTTTTAAATTCTATGTCGGGAGATTCTAGATGTCCATTTCTTAGGTGTCAGCTAATGGAACTGTGTTGTGTTCTTTGGTCATGGTATGTTTCCTGATTCTTCATCAATTCTGTAGCCTTGTGTAAGTGTCTCTACATTTGAAGAAGCAATGAGCTCTTCTAGGCTTTATGGACTGTCTTTGGTAAGAAAAGACCATCACCTAGTCGGGCGGGGGTCGGGGATACACTGGAGTATACTGTGGTACCAGGTCTAGTGGCCATGTGTGGGGGCATGTGACATCTCTAGGTCCAGGGGAGGGGGTATGGTGTATCATCAGCTCAGTTACCTGGGATCCATGATGTTAGTAACTCTGTAGTCCTTGGAAGCAAGAACTTCATTGGGTTCATGGTAGCTACAAGGGCTACAAGGGCTGTTGGGGTCCAGCAGTGGAGGCTGGGGTAGGCAGTGTTGGGGGCCAGGGCAAATGGTATGCATGCATCTGGCTTTATAGGTTGGCTGCGGGTGCATGTGTTGGGAAGAGCAGGAGCCAGCAGCAGGAGCCAGGGCTGATTATAGGTGCACATGCATACTTGAGGGCTGGAGCTGACAGTGTTCATATTTATGGCTGCTGGAGCTATGTGTGGGTGTGTGCATGGCAGTGTGGGCCAGCTGTGTACATGTGTACAGCTACAGGCACCAGGCTGGTAACAGGCATGGCCATGGCCTTAGGGGCCAGGATGAGCTTTGGGTGCATGCATAGTTGCTGCCCTGGGTCCTAGAACCCGGGCATCTGTAGTGTTGCTGGTTAAGGTGGCTTCAGTGACAAAGTAGGGATGAATTCATGCAGCTGGAGTTGCAAAGGCAAAAAAAGAGTTAAGTCCCCATGAACAATTTCTTTTTTATTTACTGCTTTCTTCATTGTAAATACTAAGGACTAAATTCACAAAAGAGAAGGTGAAGTTCAGTATTAATTTTGTGAGAAGTCTCTAGTGATTATGCAAACTATTTACTATTTGATGTAGTAATTACAGAAAAGTATAAATTAAACTTTTGGAGATTAGATCAGGCTATTAAGCAAGATATACTCATGACTAACTAATTACTGAAATAAAAGAATGATTCCACCACAGCATTTTCATAATTACAGCTCTGGGTACCATTTGTCTTAATTAGAAATGTTCATTGTATTGAGGGACACTGCACATCATCCCTCATCTTATATTCAGAACTATTATGGATGCTCTTTTGTTTTAGAAGTTTCAGGTTGGGTAGGCAATTAAACAGTGAACACAAAAAGCTAGGAATATGTGTCCATGGATACTTTTCTAATAGTTAAAAGAATTTTCTTGAGAAAAAAGTACTTATAGGCTGATATATGGACTTCCCTGATGGCTTAATAG
Organism: Capra hircus; assembly: GCF_001704415.2. Taxonomy (NCBI): domain Eukaryota; kingdom Metazoa; phylum Chordata; class Mammalia; order Artiodactyla; family Bovidae; genus Capra; species Capra hircus. The sequence goes on along the minus strand of NW_017189516.1, from coordinate 33,288,579 downwards.
TAAAGAATCTGTTTGCAATGCAGGAGACACGGGTTTGATCTCTGGGTGGAGAAGATCCCCTGGAGAAGGAAGTGGCTACCCACTGCAGCATTCTTGTCTGGAGAATCCCATGGACAGAGAATCCTGGCGGGCTACAGTCCATGGGGCCGCAAAAGAGTCGGACAGGACTGAGCGACTAAACAACAACAACAAAGCTGATATATAGGCCTCTTTAAAGACATTTTAAGCAGTTTAATAAACTATAAGCATACATAATGCCAGTGAAGATATTAGAAAACAATCATAATCATTTGTCAAACTATTTCAATGGAATCATGGCAATAAAAATCTCCTGCTGTTTTAATTCCCTATTGCTACTGTAACAGATTATCAAAAATGTAGTGCCTTAAAACAACACAGATTTATTATCTCAGTGTTATGGAGGTCCAAAGTCTAAAATGGATCTCACTGTGTTAAAGTCAAGGTGTTAGCTGGGCCGCATTCCTTCTGGACACCCTAGAGGAGAATCCATTTCCTTGTATTTCCCTGGTTCTAGAGGCTGCCTTCATTCCTTCACTCATGGTCCCCTTCCTTCATCTTCAAAGCCAGCAACATTTGGCCAAGTTCTTCTCATACTGCTACATTTTTGGTTCTCTCTCGTCTACTTTGACCTTCCACTTATGAGGACCCATGTCACTATACTAGGACCAACTAGTTAATCTAGTTGGGAAGAGAGAATCTTCCCATCTCAACATCTGTTGATTAACAATCTTAGCTCCATCTATACAACCTTAATTCCTTTTTGGCATTTCACCAAAGATATTCACAAGTTCCAGGCATTAGGACATGAACATCTTTGGGTTGAGCATTATTTTGCCTACCACAGTGACTAAAATGTCTGTTCAGAAATTGTCTTATGTAATAATAGATTAAGAACATATTCCAACTGTTAAATTTGGGGGGAATCAAAAATCACTATAATAATTAAATAACATCTCCCCCACAAGTACAATATTTGATTATAAAATATATGAATGACTACCTAGTTTCTATAGGCATATATAACATTTCATATGGAGATGAGTGTTTTCCAGCTAATGAATTACTGTGTGATGATAAACATTTTACAGTATTTGAAACATTTAAGAAATCTTTTGAACTTGTGTTTGTATCCCCTCATTATAGTTTTCTGAATGTTGAAATACTGTCAACATTTTGGTGGAAAGATGGTTTTTATACTTAGAACTAAAAACATAATACTTTGAGTTACATCTCATGAAAAAGTGAGTTCTCCAAATTATACTGTTTATTATTGTTTTCACTATTGTTAGTTTTGTCCAAAATAGCATGGCCACGAATTGATAAGACTGATTGAAGACAATCCCAATAAAGGAGATATAAAAACAATACATCTCTATCATTTCTTAATGTGAATATATGAATTGACTATTCCTTTTAGTATTCATGGAATTAGTTACAAAGTGCCATTATATAATTGACCCCTGTGTTAAGCATTTAACTAATTAGAAACTTCCTATTGCTTAAATTTTCAAATTATTATCATTACATATATATGTGTGTATATGTATATGTATATATTTAAAAGTGACATCATCGTATGTGTTTCCTTGACTGTGGTGATTTTAGAGTCACTAGTTGATATGCAAAAGCAACTGGAAATTGGGGATGAAAATGTGTATGATGGCCATCTCTAAGTCAAACACAGCCAAAGAAAAGCTTTCACCTATTGTTTTCTCTATCTTTTCCAGTCATATTTAAACTGCTTTTAAGCATTCCCAGTGTGAGCCCTCCTTGCAGTTTTTCTCTCTAGCCTGGTTTCACTTGTGCTGGTACTTGCATTTGTGTTTCTCAAACACTTGCAAGTGATAGAAAAGCCAATGCTTCCAGAAGTTTCTTAATGCCATAAACTGTTAGAAATTTTTCTTGAGATCAAATCAGTCTTCTTAATACTTCTCACCATTGGAATGTATATTCTAGTTACGAATCAATTTCTTCCTCCACCTGGAGACCTCCTCGGTTCTTAACAGCAAGAGAATGACAGGCAAGAGTGAGAAAAGATGGGATAGGATGGAAGGGGAGAGAATGATGAGGCAGAGGGGAAAGAAACACATGACTAGACCCTTATTTAGACCAAAATGAATCAGATCTAGGGGTACAATCCAGTGTGTGTATTCAGACACTTCATTAACTCATTTATTTATTCTTGCACATATGTTGTGAATTTTACCATATGCCAGTTACTGTTCAATATACTGGGAACACATCAGTGAACAAAACATGCAAAAAATTCTGAGTGCATAGAATATACATACACAGCATTTTGGACAAGAGCAAAATGGCAATACAGAGTGTTTTACTTGTTTATTCAAGTGATAGCTATTATTGTGATAAGATAATCTGGCCCTTTGGGGGCATAAAACTAAATCTACTTCAAATCAGGATTATAGTCAAGGTATAGTCATATCTCCATGAAAAGTTGCAATCTTTAAACAATAGGTTTATTTCTTAAAACTGTACTAACAGAAATTTATGTAGAGTAGGTAAAAACTGATCTGGTCTAAGAAAAAAGATATATAACTTACACTGCTTTTCAAACTACCCAATTTCCAGTAACTTGCATCCAGGCCCTCTAACTTACCTATGATTTATGTTTAATTTGCTCATATTAAGCTGCTGCTGCTGTTGTTGCTAAGTTGCTTCAGTCGTGTCTGACTTTGTGCGACCCTATGGACAGCAGCCCACCAGGCTCCCCCGTCCCTGGGATTCTCCAGGCAAGAACACTGGAGTGGGTTGCCATTTCCTTCTCCAATGCATGAAAGTGAAAAGCGAAAGTGAGGTCACTCAGTCGTGTCCGACTCTTAGCGACCTCATGGACTGCAGACTACCAGTCTCCTCCATCCATGGGATTTTCCAGGCAAGAGTACTGGAGTGGGTTGCCATTGCCTTCTCTGTCATATTGAGCACCCTCCCCCTAAAAATACCCCTATAAATCAAAAGCTGTCACATAGCTAGCTATTCCAGTGCCAATGCCAGTGGAATTTGATCTTTTCCTTTTGAAATGTGTGCACTTTAAGATATGTGGCCTATGGTATTTTAAACTAGAGCAGTTTAAAACACAATCCATTAGAGCTGAATTACACAGGCCTTCAATCATTTGATGACTGAGTTCTGTATGAGGAAATGGCCAATGTCAAAAGAAGAGTGACAAAGATAGCTTTTATAACATGCTTTAGGAGAAGAAATGTGGTTAATATGAATCTGCGGGACAACTTCCTCTGACAAAGAGCAAGTGGCATCAAATTGGGGTAAATACCCTACATATAGAGTGACAAAGGAAAGGAAATGGGAAATTATAGCTTTGGAACGTAACTGTATCCAAAAGAAACCACTAGTCTTTCCAGAAAGAGCTATTTAGTCTGGCAGTTCTTAAAACTATAATTTTCTTCTTGTTTTGTTGGCTTCTTTAATCTAAGATGTCCTGGAAAATAAACTAAAGAGAATTTTTGAGAGAACTTCCTTCCCTACGCTCTCGGTAAATATAATAAGATAAAGCATGCATCTCTTCATCTTCTCCAAGTGATATTTGATTTGGATCTTTTGTACCTTTATTAACACTCTGTATGATATTTGCCATCATTGCGTAGGTCTGGGTTTGTGAGGTTAGCACTTCAGAAATAGCTTATTTGCTTCTAGATACTGTGTCTGCACTTCAAGGAGTCAAGTAAAAATTATGCCTCAGGTTATAGATGTGTGAATCAATAAACTAAGATTTCCCTAGATGTGCTTGACAAACAGCTTCAACCAGGAGCATAATTCAATCATTTATATTTTTCTCTGGAATTAAACTATTTATTAAAATATTGAATGCATACTGGTAATCTCTCCCTCAGCACCTTTCTTCCATTCAGTCCCTCTTCCAGTAATTTTTCCAGGGTGAAAAATTTGAAGTTCTTATGGAGACATGTTAGTCCACCACCTCAATCCATTCAATGGTTGTCAATTTATATTACAATAAAGGCCCAAATATTACACATGGACTAATAGACAAGGAACAGTTTGACCCTCCCCACCATACACCATATTTTCCATCACTGTTTTTGCTCCATTGCCTTTGTCCTTATTTTAGTTTTTCCTATGGTCACTTATAATTTTAGAAATAACTTCTTCAAGGCTGGAAAGATTAATTTAAAAAATGTAAGAGCCCAAATAAGTTACTATGAAAATAACATTCCAGTCACTTCTCAAAAGTATAATCTATATTTGTTGCTGAAACTAAATGACTGGCCCAAAAGATAGACATGGAGTTTTAGAAATGAACTGTGTATATACACATGCACACACAAAGAGATTTTATTATAACGAATTGGCTCCTGAGAAATCCCAAGATCTGCAGTTAGTAAGCTGAAGACCTGGCAGAGCCGGCTGTATGGTTATAGTCCAAATTGAAAGGCTTGACAACCAGCAGAGCTGACAGTATATCTTCAGTCAGAAAGCCAACAACTCAAGACCCAGGATGAGCTGATATTTGAGTCTGAGTTCAAAGGCAAGAAAAAACTGATACCCCAACTCAAAGGCAGCCAGGTAAGAGGGATTCCCTATTATTCAGGAGAGGGTTAGCATTTGTTCTCAGGCCTTCAGCTGATTAGATGAGGCCTACCCACAGTAGGGAAGAGAATGAAAAGGATAAACTCAGAAAACTCACCATAAGAGACAAATAACTTGAATAGTTCTATAACTATGGAGAAATATAATTTTTAATTTAAAATCTCCTGAAAAAGAAATTCCCTAGCTGGCATCACTGGGGAATTCTACAAAATGTTGAAGAAGATATAATACTAATTCTATATAATCTTTTCCAGAAAATAGAAGAGAAGAGGACATTTCCATTTTATGAAGGCAGTATTACCCTGATACCTAAACCAGACAAAAACAGTACAATAAAGTAAACCATAGATGATTATCTCTCATGGTATTAGATTCAAAAATTCTTAGCAAATTATTAGTAAAGAAAATTCAACAATATATAAAAATAATTATACAATATTACCAAATGGGGTTTATTTCACTGATGCAAGGCTGGTTTTATTTTTGAAAAACAATCATTGTAACATACTACATTAACAGATCTAAGAAGAAAACATCATACAATCATCAACTGATGCAGAAAAATAATTTCACAAAACTCAATGCCCATTTATGATAAAAAAAAAACTCTCAGAAAACTGGTAATAGAAAGTTCCTTAGTTCATAAAATCATACTTAAGAAAATTACAGCTAAAATCATACTTAACTGTGAAAAGCTGGATGCTTTACCCTTAAGACTGGGAATAAAGCAAGGATTTCACCTATACCACTGCTATTCAACATGATACTGGAAGTTCCAGCAAGAAAAAGAAAAGCAAGGAAGAAATAAAGCAAGGAAAAGAAATAAAGTCAAACAGATCAGAAAGGAATAAATTAAACTGTCTCTATTTAAGGATGAAATAATGATCCACATAGAAAATCTAAGAAATCTAGGGGAAAAAAAAAGAAAAACTTCCCAGAACTAGTAAGTAGATTTGCCAAGATCACAGGATGAAAGGTTAACATATAAAGATTAACTGTATTTTTTATATACTAGCAATGAACATATGGAACCTTTTTAAATGTAATACCATTTACAACCATTAAAAAATCAAATACTCAGATGTAAATACATCAAAATATGTTATAAGACTTATACTCTTAAAAACTATAAAATCTTGGTGGAAGAAGTTAAGGAAGATCTAAATAAATGTAGTGACATACTGCATTCATAGACTGGAAGACTCAACATAAGTAAAATTCTCTCTGAATTGGTATTCAATACAGTTCTTATCAAAATATCAGCAAGATATTCTGTAAGTATAGATGAGAGTTAAGTCTAGAATTTGTATGAAAAGGCAAAGAATCTAGAATAGCCAAAATAATTTTGAAGAAAAATATAAAATGGGAGGAAGCTACCTATCAAGGTTCAAGACTTACTACAAAACGATGGTAATTAATACTGTGGTATTGATGTTAAGATAGGTACATAAATCAATGGAATACAATAGAGAACACAGAAAAATGTCTGAACAGGTACAGACAACTGATTTTTTACAGAGGTGCAAAAGTAATTAAAGAAGGAAGGATAGTCTTTTCTTTTAAATTATTTCTTTTAATTGGAGGCTAATTACTTTTCAATATTGTGATGGTTTTTGCCACACACTGACATGAATCAGGGACAGGTGTACATGTGTCCCCCATCCTTAGCCCTATTCCCAACTCCCTACCCCATCCCATCCCTCTGGGTTGTCCCAGTACACCGGCTATGAGTGTCCTGTTTCATGCATTGAACTTGGACTGGTCATCTATTTCACATATGGTAATATATATGTTTCAATACTATTCTCGCAAATCATCCCACCCTCGTCTTTTCCCACAGAGTCCAAAACTCTGTTCTTTACATCTGTGTCTCTTTTGCTGTCTCGTATATAGGGTTGTCGTTACCATCTTTCTAAATTCCATATATATGTGCTAATATACTGTATTGGTGTTTTCTTTCTGACTTACTTCACTCTGTACAATAGGCTCCAGTTTCATCCTCCTCATTAGAACTGATTCAAATGTGTTCTTTTTAATAGCTGAGTAATATTCCATTGTGTATATGTACCACAGCTTATCCATTCATCTGCCAATGGATATCTATCTTTCTTCCATTCCTAGCTATTGTAAACAGTGTTGTGATGAACATTGGGGTACACATGTCTGTTTCAATTCTTGTTTCCTCGGTATATATGCCTAGCAATGGGATTGTTGGGTCGTATGGCAGTTCTATTTTCAGTTTTTTAAGGCATCTCCAAACTGTTCTCCATAGTGGCTGTACTAGTTTGCATTCCCATCAACAGTGTAAGAGGGTTCCCTTTTCTCCACACCCTCTCCCGCATTTATTGCTTGTAGACTTTTTGATATCAGCCAATCTGACTGGTGTGAGATGGTACCTCATTATGGTTTTGATTTGCATTTCTCTCAACAAATGGTGCTGGAATAATTGGATATCCATGGTCGCCCTAGAAAGGAGGTAGACCTACGTCTCACATCTCATCTCAAAAATTACCTCAGAATTTATCACAGACTAAATGTAAAATGTGAAACTATAAACCATTTAGAAGATAACATAAAGGAAATCTCCAGTACCTAGTAATTGGTGAAGCTTTTTTAGACATGACATCAAAGTCACAATCCATAATAGAAAAGAAATTTAAATATTGGACTTCATCAAAATCAACAATGTTTGCTGTGTGAAGAACCCCAGTAAGAGCATGAAAAGGAAAGCTAGAGGCTTGGAGAAAATATTTGCAAACCATGTATTTGACAGAGGACTCCTATCTAGAACTATATAAAGAGCTCTTAAAAGTCAGCATTTTAAAATATTCAATTAAAAATGGCCAAAAGACATTAACAGACATGGCAGTGAAGAGATTTTATAAGTGACAAATAAATATATAAAAAAGTGTTCAACATCCTAAACTGTTAGAGAAATGAAAATTAAGACCATGATGAGATACCACTACACACTTATCAGTACAGCTAAACTATAAAACACTAAATATCAAATGATGGGAAGGATGCAAAGAAACTAGATCTCTCATATATTACTCTTGGGAATGTAATGTATGTGAAACATGCCACTTTTCTCTCTATTACTTCCTCTTTAAGCCACACTTTCTCTTTACATCTATGTTCATTTTTATCTAGATTCAATAAATTTCATGAATACTATTGCATATGACTTTAGATTTATTCATCCTAATATAATTTTGTGGTAGTAGTTAACATGCTGTAATTAAGTCATCCTCTCAAGATTTGAAGATATCACAAATGGAACCTTTACTCTTGAATGATTTATGGCCTAATGAAGTGAAATAATGCTAAATACAGTTTTTAGATTTTATTTTATGTTATGAATGCTAGTACAAAAAACTGAAAGGATTATTTTATAGTCTAGTCACCATTATTGTGGTTTACAACTTGTTATATATATTTGATATCTTAAAAGGGTTATAATGTCCTTTGTAAACTGTCTACTTAATATACATCAAGAATATTTGCATTAACTTTAAATAATTTTCCTTATTGTTAGCTATTATATAACTATTTGTATAATTTTATTGCAGTATTTTATTCTTACAGTGATAAATACACCTGAATATCTCAACTAAGTGATAGAATGTCAACATATAAAAATAATAATTCAGGGAGTTCCCTGGTGACCTACTGGTTATGATTCTGAACTTTCACTACCATGCCCTTGGTTCAACCCCTGGTTGGGGAACTGAGATCCCAGAAGCCATGCAGCATGGTCAAATGATGATGATGATGATGATGATAATTTCACTTCAACTTAAACTTTAAGGTCCACATATTATTTTAAGACACTCTTTTCTCTATTTCCTAGGTTTGTTCACCCTGAAAACATCTTAGAAAAAAACAGTTCTCAACCGGTACAGGTACCTCTGCTTATAATATATAGAGAGAAACATCGGAGAATATCTCTCAATAGAAATATATCTATACATTCCATTTCATGAATATTCCATGAATATTTATACATTCCATTTCTTATGGATAGTAATCACTACCTACACAGATGCAGTGCTTACTGTGTACTAGCATTATGTTAAGCACTTTTACCTATATTAACTCCCTGGAGCCTCTCTACAACTGTGTGAATTAGGCACTAGTATTGGATAGATTAGCATACTAAGGCAGAGAAGTTAAGTAGTTTTCCTAAGGTCACATAGCTAGTAAGTGGTAGAGCTGAGACATATACCCAGGTAATATAATTGCAACCCTGTTCCATTGTCCACTATATCATAGAGCTTCTATAAGTTATTACTTACATATTATATTTTATGCTGTTATATGCTGATATTTCATATTTTATCCCATATACAAATCGCAGTCCCTTGTCATTGGTGGGCCAGTGGTTAAGAATCTGCCTGTCAACGTAGAGAACATGGGTTCAATCCCTGGTCTGGGAACCTGTGAGCCCCCACTCGAGAGTAGCCCCCACTCGCTGCAACTAGAGAAAGCCTGTGCATAGCAAGAAAAACTCAGTGCAGTCATAAATAAATACATGCATAAATAAATGAACAACCTTATTTAAGAAAAAAAGTGGCAGGGGCTTCCCTAGTGGTGCCAGTGGTAAAGAATCTGCCTGCCAATGCAAGAAAAAAGTGGCTTCCCCATCAAGCTAAGGAAGCTATGAACAATTCATCTACTGTATTACCAGTTAGGAGTCCTTAAGAATGGAACATGTAGAGAATACAATTAGAAGGCAGGCAGCAGCCACATAACCATGGATGAGATGTTTTGGTCTGGGTCTCTTACTATGTATATTCTTTTTGTTCAAACATTAACATGCCCTATTGGTTATTTCAGTTTCTCAAATCTGGCTGAATATTTGACACTGTATTTACATTCAGTATTGGACTCTCAAACATTTTTGTTTTAATTGGTCTCAACTCTTTCACAACTCCTGACTCTATCACTACCATAGAATATTGTGAGAGGTTTAATAAAATCTTTTAATAAGGTTCATACACTATCTTTCTCTGCTCTTATCCTCACCTATTATGCTAGTCAAGAATGAACCCTGTCAAAATTATGAAATGAGATGAGTTTGACTTGACTTGATATTATATAACCCATAATGGTGCTTAGAAGGTATCACTCCATACCTACGTCCTCATTAAAGTTATTGACAGAAATTAGTTAAGAAACACATTAGCTTACTCCTTTGTATGATGAAAGATAAGAGTGTGAGAAAAAATTCCATGGCAAGGGCATTGAGCAGTAAAGATATGTGTGTTGGTACATTTGTGTGCCTGTGAGGTGAAATCAAAAGGTTCATGGTATTACGGAAAGAGTATGGATTTGTAGTCAGACACTCCTATGTGTTTGAAATACGTTAATGGGCAAGAGAAAATGAAGGTATTAACGACCAATTTGCAGTACCTTTGTAATAATTAGAAGTCATAGAAGTCACATTAGAAGGATTCATTTACTACAGTTTTTGGCACTCAGTAAGTACTCAACTATTTTATTAGTGAGTGGTAGTGGAAATGAGGGGAAAAGATGAAGGGGACATATATATATTAAACGGACATGAAATGCATATCAATCATTATAATGTAGAAGTATTATTTATATCTTTATTAAATGCAATATAAAAAATTATGATGTACTAATCAGTTATAATTCTTAACACTAACTGGATATTTGATGACATAAATTATTTTTTAAGTACAAAAATATAATTGTCCTTTTTAAAATTTACATTTTAATTATGCAAACAAGAATTTACAGATGAGAAGTGGAAATAGATATGGTGTCAATGGAATAGGATTGGCCATTGGGTAGAGCTGAGGGATTGGTATCTGAGTGCACATTATGTTAGTCCACCTACATAACTATGTGTTCAAATTTCTTCATAAAAAACAAATAACAATTAGTTCTCCAAAAGGGAGGGAGACAGAATGCTATAGATCATAGCCTAAGACACATCAAGCTCACCTTAGAAACAGAGTCCATATCACACAAGGGATTTGAAGAGTGGCACAACATACAGTAAATACTTTATGAAGGAGCGGTGAAAACCAAAAATCTTTATTTTTGCCACAGATTTTACTGGCGCCAGGCTCTTATATATATAGTAGTCACCATGAATGACACACAAGATGTGTTTAGCTGCATTTAATGTCAACTTCACAGATCTCATCTTGAATTCTGACTCTTCATTAACCTCTTCATATCCTTTTCCTAATTTATAGTCATAATTGACTCATAGGTTTGTTTGCAGTTTTACTTAATTGTTGACTATGCAAACAATATATTTTCCCCTGCCTTTGAATGACATATACTCCATTTGATGATTTATTTATGCTTCTAGAACATACTTGCTGATATTGTATTGTTATCTCAATCAAGTCCACTTTAACTTTCTTCAGAAGAAAAACATTATTAAAATTATATTGAAGATTATGCAAGATTGGCAAAAAACATAGCTGAAGCAATTATTTTAGTTACAGAAAGTCTCAGTTGTCAAACAATCAAATAAATGACTACATCATTGACCCTAATTCTTTGTTAAGATGAAAGCAACAACTAGCAAGATGGCACCTTGATTCAGATCAGTCATCTTAATGACTGAGTCAGAGTACTGTAGTAATTCAAATTTGAGGAATTAACTGCTACTGCCCTGGGATTTCTTTGGAAGGAATGATGCTAAAGCTGAAACTCCGGTACTTTGGCCACCTCATGCGAAGAGTTGACTCATTGGAAAAGACTCTGATGCTTGGAGGGATTGGGGGCAGGAGGAGAAGGGGACAACAGAGGATGAGATGGCTGGATGGCATCACTGACTCGATGGATGTGAGTCTGAGTGAACTCCGGGAGTTGGTGATGGACAGGGAGGCCTGGCGTGCTGCGATTCATGGGGTCGCAAAGAATCGGACACAACTGAGCGACTGAACTGAACTGAACTGAGCTGAAAAGTCAGCCAGCTAGTAAGGGATACATTCCTTATAAATCAGCAATCACAATGAGAGAGTTAGGGCACATAATATTAGTACTGCTATATAACAATTGTACAACACAATGACATTTATAAGGCACTTTTACATGTGGCTCAATTTAATCTTCACAACAATCATACTAGATACCATTGTCCCTATTTTATGCTGAGAAACTGTTTTTCAACATAATTGGTTTGAATATCTCACTCAAAGTCATATATGTGACTGCTGCTATTTCAATAGGAATCAAGTTCTGATTCCAGTGGTTTTTCCACTGTTGCCAGTTGCCAAGCATAGACATCAAATCTTAACTTTTCCAAACCTATATTATTCCTAGAAACAAATTTTCATTAAATTCATTTTTTGCCTGTTCTTGGACTTTAAAAAAATTGTTGGAATATAGTTGATTTACAATGTTGTGTTAGTTTCATGTATATCTGAATCACAAAAAAGTAATTCAGTGATACATATATTGTACATATATCCACTATTTTTTCTTAGATTCTTTTCCTGTGTAGGCCATTACAAAGCAATGAGTAGTGTTCCCTGTGCTATACAGCAGGTTATTATTAGTTATCTATTTTATATATAGTAGTGCATATAAGTCACTTCCAAAGTCACCACCACCACTTATCCTCTGGTAACCAAAAGTTCATTTTCTACATCTGTGGCTATACTTCTGTTTTAAGTTCATTTGAATGCTTTTTCTTTAAAATTCCACATATAAGTGATATCCTATATTTGTTTTCTCTATCTGGCTTGCTTCACTAGGAATGAGAATCTCAGGTCTATCCGTGTTGCTACAAATGGTCTTATTTTGTTCTTTATTTTTAAACTTCAATCGTAGTTTCATAGTTATCATTGAGAAAGATGACCAATTTTCTGCCCTCAGAAATTAGTAGAGGCTTATATCCAACTCATAGCTCTATTGTTAATTTTAGTGGAAGTCTCTCAAATTTCATCTTATAGCTATTTCTGAACTAAATGAAAAGAAGTTTGAATAGGTCTTTCTGTCAAAGGATTTTACCTTATTAAATGGAGACCTCATTGCTCTCACACGCATCAGGAAACTGTGAATGTTCCTGACAGACTAGAACATCTGATTCTACTTATCAGTTATCCTGGGGATGAGTTTTCTGCAACCAGATTTTTTTTGTTTCAATTTTTCATAGATTTTCTCATTTTTTAAACAATTTATCTATAGTCCTTTTAAAAATTATTTCCTAGTTAACTCATTACAATAAAATCAGTTTCACACATAATTACAGTCACTTCTTTGATTATTTGAACCCCTGAGCCAGTCACAAAACATTCTGCCATATATTTAAAGTATCTGAGATCCTTTACACATGTTCATTATATGTACTTCATTAACTGTAGCTTCATCAGAGGAAAAAACATTAACTTCCCTAAAAATGTATATGAAATTATCAAATATATAAGATGGAGACTATGTCTTCATGGGAGTGAGACAGTGTATTGAGAGGGATGGTGCTTAGGAAGCAGAAATACTGCCTTAAGGCCCAGACAAAACAGCCTCTGACTGGGCTCCCAGTGGGACCCCTAGCAATCCACTTCCAGCCCCCACTCTGGGTACTCATGTCCCAAGGATTCCCTTCTCTAATGGCCCTCGGTCCCCTTCCAGGGCTGTGCGGGCTTTTTCCTGGGCTCATCATGCTGAGTGCAGACCTCCCTCATTTGTGTACAGCCCTGGGCCCAAAGGATAACCAAGTGGCAGATATTAATGGGGAAGTAAGAATAAAGATTTTTATTATTGAAGTATTGACATACAGAATCATATTAGTCTCAGGTATATATCATAGTGATTCACTATTTACATATATTTTGAAATGGTTACCATAATGTCTAGATGCCATTTGTCATCACACAAAGTTAATAATGTTAGTAACTATATTCCTTATGCTGTATATTACATCTCATGATTTAATTGTTTATAACTGTAGTTTGTACCCCTTAATCCTATTCATCTATTTCATTCCTCTCTAAAAGTTTTAACCTATATGGGGTTGTCTGCATGAGGACAAGCCCTTCCTAGTATGGGAGGATACAAGGGATGAAGAAAAGTAGGGGAGAGGACCACTGGCTCCCTGCTCAGGGATGTGATTATTTTTCCTGCGCTTTTATCTTCAAATTCCGACCACAAAGGGTCTGAGACTTTAGAATGTGAACATGCCCTTTCTGGTAATTAGGAAGGTACCTGGTCAAGGTAGGCACATAGAGCATATTTTACTCAACGGTTTCTTAGTGTTATTTATAAATTTTGGTCCTTTACTTGTTCTCTTGTTACAGGCATCACAAATATTACAGGTGGCCTGAGCAATGTATGCATTATCAGATAGGGAATTTATGCTTGCCTGCTAGCATACACCAGTAACATATTGAATATAATATAATGTCAGAAGAATATATCATAATGATTATCGGAGCCTTGATGATTTTTCCTTAAATTTAAATAGCTTCCCAGCATTTCTCTTGTAGATGCACAATAATAGTAAGCTAGCACTTGGGGAACCCCTCATTCAAAGTAATGAACCAAATACTCAAGAGTCTAGATGCTCAATATCACTGAAATAAAGATTCAGGACAATGCAAATTAAAATTACTCACATATTCAACAAACACGTATGAACACATACTATGTAAACAGAACATATTTTTAGGATATGTTAAGGATAATAAAACAAGCCAGGCATAGTTCTCATTTTCTTGTCTAATAATGAAGATCAGTGGAGAAGGCAATGGCACCCCACTCCAGTACTTTTGCATGGAAAATCCCATGGATGGAGGAGCCTGGTGGGCTGCAGTCCATGGGGTCGCTAGAGTCAGACACGACTGAGTGACTTCACTTTCACTTTTCACTTTCATGCATTGGAGAAGGAAATGGCAACCCACTCCAGTGTTCTTGCCTGGAGAATCCCAGGGATGGGGAAGCCTGGTGGGCTGCCGTCTATGGGGTCGCACAGAGTCGGACACGACTGAAGTGACTTAGCAGCAGCAGTAACAATGAAGATCAGATGATCATGTTATGAATATAATATAGGGCAACAAGTAGTATGTACATGAGAGGAAAAGACATGATTCTCTAGGAGTTTCAAAGCAGGCAATTTGTGAAAATTACAGGCACACCCATGTTAGAATACAGGCCACCCATATTAGAATCCCCAAATCTTGCCACTTCCTGCTCTTTTCTTTTATGATATTCTTCTTATATATATTTTTTAGCTAACCCATGCCTGAGTTTTGAAAACTCAACCCAGATATTACAGACTCCCCAAGGTACATTTCTTAACACTGCTTTCCCTTACTTGAGTTATGTGGATATCCCTTGAGCTCCCAGAGTACGACATGCACCCACTTCACTGCATTCTAAGAGTTTTCACATCTGTCCATCCCCCCCAAATTGAGTTCCTTTAGGGCATGGTGGCATCTTCCAATTCTGTATGTCCTCTGCTATGCATAATGTTTGGGATATGCTAGGAATGCTCTAAAGGCCTGCTGAATGACTGAGGCTTGGAGGAGCACAATCACTGTGTTGTAGAATGCATAAAGATGGAACATAATAAACCTAAAATTCATATGGAACCGTAAAAGACTCAGAAGTGTAAAAGCAATCCTGAGAAAAAAAGAACAAAGCTGGAGGCATAACCCTCCCAAACTTCAAACAATACTACAAAGCTACTGTAATAAAACAGTGTGGTATTGGCATAAAAACAGACATAGAGATCAGTGGAACAGAATAGAGAGCCCAGAAATAAACCCACACACCTACAGTCAATTAATCTTTAACAAAAGAGACAAGAATAAACAATGGAGAATAGACAGTCTCTTCAACAAGTGGTGTTGGGAAAGCTGAACAGTCACATGTAAATCAATGAAGTTAGAACATTCCTCACATAATATACAAAAAAAGTTCAAAATGGTTTAAAGACTTAAATATATGACATGATACCATAAAATTCTTAGAAGATACATAGGCAAAGGATTCTCTGATATAAATTATAGCAATGTTTTCTTAAGTCACTCTCCCAAGGAAATTGAAATAAAAGCAAAAACAAACAAATGAGACCTAATTAAACTTACAAGCTTTTTCACAACAAAGAAAATTATAAAGAAAATTAAAAGACAGTCTATGGAATGGGAGAAAATACTTGCAAATGAAACAGCTGACAAGGGATTAATTTCCAAAATATACAAATAGCTTATATAATTCAATAACAAAACACAAACAACTTAATCAAAATAATGGGCAGATCTAAATAGACATTTCCTCAATGAAGACATACAGATGGATATTAGGTATGAGAAAATATGCTCAACATTGCAAATTATTAGAGAAATCCAAATCAAAAGGACAATGAGATATCATCTTACACCAGTCAGAATGGCTGTCATCAGAAAGTCTACAGATAATAAATGTGGGGGAGGGTGTAGAAAAAGGGAACCCTCCTACTCTGTTGGTGGGAATATACATCGGTGCACCCACTGTGGAGAACAGTATGGAGGTTCCTTAAAAAACTAAAAATAGAGCTACTTACTATATGACACTGCATTCCCACTCCTGGGCAGGTATCTAGAGAAAAATCTAATTTGAAAAGATACAGGCACCCCAATGTTCATAGCAGCATGGAAGTAACTTAAATGTCCATTGACAGATGAATGGAAAAAGAAGATGTGGTCTATATATACACAATGGAACACTGCTGCTGCTGCTAAGTCGCTTCAGTCGTGTCTGACTCTGTGCGACCCCATAGACGGCAGCCCGCCAGGCTCCCCCGTCCCTGGGATTCTCCAGGCAACAATACTGGAGTGGGTTGCCAGAATACTACTCAGCCATAAAAAGAGTGAAATAATGCAATTTGTACCAACATCGATGCAACTAGAGATTATCATACTAAGTGAAGTAAGTCACAAAGAGAAAGACTAATCTAAAATAGGGTACAAATTAACTTATTTACAAAACAGAAAATAGACTTGCAGACAGAAAACAAACATGGTGACTAATAGGGAAAGTGGGTAGAGAGGGATAAATTAGGAGCTTGTGATTATCATATACACACTGCTGCTGCTGGAGTGGGTTGCCATTTCCTTCTCCAATGCATGAAAGTGAAAAATGAAAGTGAAGTTGCTCAGTCGTGTCAGACTCTTCACGACCCCATGGACTGCAGCCTACCAGGCTCCTCTGTCCATGGGATTTTCCAGGCAAGAGTACTGGAGTGGGGTGCCATCGCCTTCTCCACATATACACACTACTATATATAAAATAGATTAAAAAAACAAGGTCCTATTGTATAGCATATGAAACTATATTCAATATCCTGTAATAAACCATAATGGAAAAGAATATGAAAAAGAATATATATATAAACTGAAATAAATAGAATAAATATATATATAGAAACTGAATTACTTTGATATACACCAGAAACCAACACTGTAAATCAACTATTCAGTTCAGTTCAGTTTAGTCGCTCATCCAACTATTAATATGCTTCAATTTTATTAAAAACAGAGAAAAAAGTTGAAATGTGAAGATGAAGAAAAACAGGGAAATGAGGCAGAGGAAACAGCATAAGCAAAGCACAGGTAAGACTGATACAAGGAAGAACGCAAGGCATACAGCTGAGCTCTCTTGTGGGTTTTCTGGAACAACGATTTGGGAAAGATCTGAGAAGTTATGCAAATTAAGAAAGCTTTTGAATACTACACTATGAAATCTACATCTTATTTTTAAAAACTTTTTAATTGGAGGATAATTGCTTTACAGTGTTATGCTGGTTTCTGCCATACAACAATGTGAATCAGCCGTAAGTGTGTATATATTTATTCCCTCTGTCTTGAGCCTCCCTCCTACCACCCTCCGTCCCACCCCTCTAGGTCATCACGGAGCCCCGAGCTGTACAGCAGCTTCCCCCAGCTCTCTATTTCACACATGGTAGTGTATATATGTCAGTGCTACTCTCTCGATTCTTCCCACCCTCTCCTTCCCCTGCTGCATCCACAAGTCTGTTTTCTATGTCTTCCTCTCTATCTCTGCCCTGCAAATAGGTTCATCAATTTCATTTTTCTAGTTTCCATATATATGTGTTAATACACAACACTGCTTCTTATTTCTTAATAAATGAATGGTGGTTTACCTTAAGAATTTAACATCATGGCTTGCGAAGATGCCTAGGAGGAGAGGCTAGCAGCTGCAAATGAAGTAAACTCTTCATTCAACAGCCATTTATGGAGAAATTATTAGTTCGCAGACTCTGTCCTGGAATCTGGAGACACTGAGGCACCTATGTTTTAAAAATCTCACAGTCCAGCAGGGGAGACTGACCTCTAAAATACTATGTGGTCAGGACAAGGACAATATAAGAATAGAAAAGGGACCCATTAAGTGCCATAAATGAAGATGAACTTGAAGAAAGTGACATGGGAATGATCCTACAAGAGATCATAGAGTTTCAATGAAGGGAACTTTGTGCTGTGTATGCAAGAGAGCAAAATTATTCAAACTTGGCTATAGTTTATAGTCCAGCCTTTACCTGGAAGGGAATAAAATTTCACTAACCAAGCCAGGGAATGCAAAAGGAGGGACTGATTTAAGGGAAATATAATGACAATCATATTGAGACAAATGTTTCTTTGGTACCCAAGGCAGAAAACAAAGCACATGTTTGTGAACAAACTATGTCTCATGCATTTTCTAACATACTTAACTACAATTACTCCATTATACAGCATGAGGAATTATACAGCGTAAGGAATCACTATAGCTAAACTACTGGGCAGGCAGCTGCTCTATTTGTGGATATCAGCATAAACTTAGGTAGAGAAAAAGCGATAATGTAACCATTGAGAAGATGATGTCCACAACTAATACTAATCACACAGGATCAGAAACCAATTTACACCAGATACTGACAAATATTGACTGCTGAGGATGAATCCACTTTCAGACTTTAGGCTAAGGTAGTCCTCTCTACAAACCCATGCACCTTGCTGTGATGTATTTCTGTAAAACTATTGTAACAAGGGCTGTGATATTTCCTTAAAGATAGCAATTTTCCACTTCTGATGAGTATACTTTCAGTTCGAGGAAAAACTTTCAAAGGAAAAGTGGTAGGGCAGGAGTCTTTTCCTTTTAAAGCAGGGGAGTGGATCGGTCACATCTTTCTAGTCACAAAGGCCAGTATCAGCAGAATCATTAAACTCTGGTGCCTCTAATCCTGGCCCCTATTTCCAGCTGCAAACAAGTCTGCCAATCATTGTCACTTTCATCAGGAAATTTTGTGACATGAATGCCTGGAATGAGTCGAGTGATGAGGTTCTCATAGACTGTTGAGAACCTGTTGGAGAAGTGACCCTATGGGCGTCATCACAGAGACTTGCAGTCTGTTTGTGTCCAAAGCGGTGACCTAGAGAGGAAAGATCAGAATCTTTCCATGTCCTATTACAGATCGGCCAAATCAATGTGTTATAACTACATCTATTATACTTTAAGACAGGGAAATGAATAAGCGACAAACCAGGAAGGAACCAACTCAAGAAATCCATGGCCTCAATTAGACTTCCAATACAGCCTCCCTTATCTTGAATGCTAGTTTCATTAATACATCTTTTGTACCTGGAAAGTGACTAAATTAGATTACGCTAGCTTGCACTCCAGGAAAAAACAGTCTCAAGATCTCAGTGCCTTGAAACAAAAATTGTTTGTTTGTATCATGAATTTTGCTGAGGAACAATAGATGTTCCAATCTGGAATCAAAAACAAACAAAAATTGATGCTGGTTTTAGGAGGAATTTAACATAAAGGAGATTATCACAGGGCTGGACTTGAGCACATGGGCTTGGAAGAGGAGAGAGATTTCTCCATGCGCACTGCAGAGCCTCCCTGTTCCTTTCACAGCCTCCATTTCCTCAGTGCTTGTGATCTGAAGGTTAATATCTGAGGGCGGGGCCTCAGTGATTCCTGATATCACTGCATTCTGCTGTATTTCTCTATGACATTGTCTTTTTCTCCTAATGGTTTCAACATAAGGAAAAAAAAAGGCTCTAGTTTCAATTACAGCAGGGCCTATGCTATTAACTTGAGATAAATTTATATTAGTTGAGTAGGCAACCCACTCCAGTATTCTTGCCTGGAAAACCCCATGGACAGAGGAGCCTGGTGGGCTACAGTCCACGGGGTCGCAAAGAGTCGAACACAACTGAGTGACTTCCCTTCAAGTAGCATTTAAAATTAAAATCTCAGTGGTTTGCTAAGAGGTCAGGTTAAATAGTCATTAAAATATGTATTTATTTAGGAACCTTGGTCCAATTTTATTAATTTTTTAACTGTATTAAATTTTAGAAAAGACTTAAAAATTTCCTTTGCCCATAAGATGGTTTGGAAAAAATTATACACTTTTAAATAGTAAATGAGTGGTATTTGAAATAATGTCTAGTATACTATAAGCTTAAATGAGGAGAGGGAATCTAGTTAGCTAAATGATTATCAACAGCTAACACACTATCTTTGAGAAATTTAGTGGCCCGATAGGACCCAAGCCCATCTGGTGACTTCTGCTGGAATTGCATAGAGTGTTGGAGGGATAAACTCAATGTAGATGTGACCTTAGAGATGTTCGGAAGTCTTGGCAGAAGCCAGGAGTGGCTTCCGATTCGCTTTGCGGGTTTTAATCCCTTGTATCTGAGCCTCATTACATTATCATCTTAGGTACGGTGCTTTGATAAAAATGCAAGGTTTCCTGAAAGTATGAAATGTTTTTTGTTCAATTTCCCCGACACTAACAAAAGACATTTTATTTTTCTGGGCCTCATGCTCCAAGGGTTCCAAGAAACTCTGCAGCTGTGGTCCTCTGAGTGCAGGCTTGTTCTGTTTCGTTTTCTCCTGCATGCTCCTCATCACACTGATTCCTGGCTATTATTGTAATATTCATCCAGTTTTCAGTAAATTAATTGTGTCTTTTTGTTTGTTTGGTTCTGAAGGGGTTTTCAGTGAGGAGTCTGAACTCAACACTGAGGGTGCTGGTGGGGTTGTTAAGATGGTTTCTCTTGTGCTCCAGGGCTCCCTCCTCTCCAGACACCCCCACATCCCCCACCTCCGCCCCATGTCCATAGATGCTGCGTCCTCATCACTTCAGAGTGCTCTGTGATATTTGCTCTGAGTCGGCCTCACCTCAGAGTAAATGGGCCGTCTGATCCGGACAATATGCTCCTTTAGGATGAGAACTGTGACTGCCTGTCTGCTCAAGCCCAGCTCTGCCCAGTGCATAAAGAATGAATTCATCAACTGAAGGAACAACCCACAAGCTTCGGGCTGTCTGGATTCTAGTCTTGCCTTCACTCCAACCTCCACGTTTACAAGAAGACAAGGAAAACCACACTCCTTAGGGGTTGATCATCTTGATCATTACTCTGTGGAATTAGGGAAATACCCATCTCCAGGGTTCTTCAAGCTCTGAAAGTCTACATCCTTAAAAACGGAGGCTGTATTCTTGTGTCCGTCCACTTTACTCTCCACCACTGACCTCTGCTATGAGGAGAGTGCAGACAGCTTGCTTTCTCGGGCACATGTCGTCCTCCCAGCCTTGCTTTGCAACTGAGTCCTGATATTGTGTCCACACTCACACTGGCTGACATGCAATTTGGCAACTTTTTCACTTGGTCTTTTTCATTCAAAGACAACAATAACAGTACAATTACCTCTCAAAACATCCAAAATACAAAACTGAAATAAACAATGGAAAATTATTTCCCTCTGGTGGAAGGGAGCGTTTACACAAAGAGAAGAGTAATAGTTGTCAATCAGTGTTCCAGACAAATGCACAATGAGATTCTGGACTACAAAGCTCCTACTTACAAATAGTAAAACAAACAAACAAATGAAAAGGCAGGGCACAAATGCTGCTGCTATTTTTGTTACTGAAAATAAATAAATCCAGAATATTTTTAGTTAAGAAAAAAATTCAGACACCTCTTTTAATCCAGTAATTGTTTAAATATTGAATTGCTTTCAAATTCCACAATCCTAATCAAACCTGGTTATAAAATTACTCAAAAAACAAATGATCAATTATTAAGAATCAGACTTGGTTTATATTTTTCACAAGAACAAATGGCCATCTTTAAAAAAAATGGAAAACAACGCACATAAATTTTTATGTCCATAACAGACTGTCATTAGAGAAACAATTTTTGAGGTACCACCAGAGGCAGATATCAAGGCCTTGTGCTCAGCTAAGGAGTCACTCACAAGAATAAGATGCTGTTCTTGTCATGATGACGATGAAAATCAATGATTAAAGCACTGATTCTTGCAGCCTAAATTTGCAGTATTCACACCACTCATTGATTTATGAAAACAGTTCACTAATGTGCCAACAAATATACCCGGTGAACTAGGGGACTCATTTTTTCATCCATCCGCAAGGCTATGATCTCTGAGACTTCTGTCTTGTTTGTGGCCATAACTCCTGTGCTCAGAGCACTGCCTGGCACAGAGTAAGCAAAATAGACATATGTTGACAGAAGGAATGAATTCACTTCTGAAATACTTCAGTTCCCCCATATTCAAAAACTGTGACAGTTTGTAAGATGAACACTCGTGGTCACTGCACACCGGAGGTTTAGCTCAGCCTCTGGAGTCACACCCCAGATTCAAATTCCAGCTGCAAACTCTCCAGCTGTATGAACTTGGGTGAGTTTCATAAGTTCTGACCTTCAGTCTGTCCTCGTGTCTTTCGGGAGTGGTCCTCATCAATCTCCTCCTGGCAGGACTGCGAGAGGTGAAATCGTCTTAAGGCGCAATCTGTGCTCACCCTGATGCCTGAGTATGAAAACCTTTGGCCTTGTTTGTGATGCTGTTCTCCCCATTTCATAACGTTCAGCTCATCTGAATTAGCTCACATCTCTAAAACCATGTGAAATTACCATGGAAGATGAAAAGTTCAAAGGGTGTGATGTCAGAACACAGCCAAGCGCCTGAGGCTCAGCACGTACCAAGCAAATCCGTGGCAACTACAGAGAACTTGGGAAACCTGCATCCCAGCGTCGGTGGCCCCGCTACAGCTCATTCCTCATCTCTAGCTCATCCTCTGCTTTCCTAGCACGTGTCCTGCAGTCAGACTGGCAGCAGCCAGCTGTTCTCATTTCCAGAGAAACGTTATGACAAGAAGGTCACAGGGGCTGAAAAGGAAGGAGAGAAGGGTGTTCTGAGCAGCTGCCTGGAGAGGAGCAGAAACACAGCACAGAGAGACCGGCGTGGCAGGGCTACATGCGTCTTCATTTTATCCACGCTCCCCGCAGGTTCTTACTCTCCCAGATCTAGGTTGTCAGTCGGAACTTATGAGTCAGGGAAAGAGTTTCTTCACTTTCTGGCGGAGCTGTGTCCTCCACTTGTCTCTTTTAGAAGTGACAGTTTTAAACAAGTTTTAAATGGATGTATATTTTACAGTAACTCTACTATAGTTTATATCAACACATTTTTGCAATATTACTAAGTGTTTATGAAGGGCAGACCCCCAGCAGGAAGGCAGATGCAGTTTCAGGAGCAGGTCATGCCGCAGGCTGATGGACACTGCCATCACAGACCTGAGGCACTGCTGCCCAGATGTGGAGTCCATCTTTCTCTCAGCCACGGATTCTGGTTGGGGGATCCAGCAAGCTCCACGGTGAGCACAAGATTTGGGGGATCAAGTTTGGTCGCTACTGAAAGGACAAAGTAACCGCTCTATTTTCTTCATGCTCACCAAAGTCAGAAATGGATTTTGTGCCAACAATAGAAATCAATTCTGATGATCTGTGGAGATTAAAATTCCCAGCACATGTTTCCAAGAGTTGAAGTGTTAAAGCTAGTGTCACATTCAAACTCATGTTGTGGAGTTGGTGTTCCAACTACCTCAAGGCCCCATTCATTATTTGAAATACTTCCTGAGTTTCTATACTAACTAAATGGCATGTAAACTTAAGACACAAAAAGGTATATTTCTAAAATTCTGGGTGAAAAGATGTACTGAGCACGTTTTCCACCTCCTTTCCTCCCAAGCTTGCAAGTGACTCCTCCCACATCACTCATGTCAATGTGCCTGCCAAAGCCACAGATGTGTAGATGTCCCCTGGTTGCCTGGCGCTTCATCTCCTGCAGCAGATGAGGAAATGGTTCATCTACCAATGAGGAAAAGGGTGCAGTCTGCTTTTGCAGCTATTCAAACCTTCCCTTTCCAAATCACTCTGTGCACATTAGTCACACACCCGTTCCTGACCAGGACAATGAAACCTGTGTCATGCTCTTCC
The DNA here is from genome assembly GCF_001704415.2 of Capra hircus. NCBI lineage: Eukaryota > Metazoa > Chordata > Mammalia > Artiodactyla > Bovidae > Capra > Capra hircus. The sequence continues at coordinate 33,264,697 of NW_017189516.1, read as the reverse complement.
TCCAAACAGGGGGTCCCCTCCCCACCACCCCACACTGACTCCATCCAAGACAGTCTTTTCTAAGTAGAAACTTCATAATCTCTCTTAATCTTCCCTAAATAAGGCACCTTATCTTTGACAAGAAAGGCAAAAATATACAACAGAGAAAAGACAGTCTCTTCAACAATTGGTGCTGGGAAGACTGGTCAACTACATGTAAAAGAATGAAATTAGAACACTTCCTAACATCATTCACAAAAATAAACTCAAAATGGATTAAGGATCCAAATGTAAGATCAGAAACTACAAAACTCTTAGAGGAAAACATAGGCAAAACACACTCTGACATAAATCACAGCAAGGTCCTCTGTGACCCATCTCCTAGAATAATGGAAATGAAAACAAAAATAAACAAACGGGACCTAATTAAACTTAAAAGCTCTTGCAAAATGAAGGCAACTATAAGCAAGGTGAAAAGACAACCCTCAGAATGGGAGAGAATAATAGCAAATGAAACAGCTGACAAAGAAAGAATCTCCAAAATATACAAACAGCTCATGCAGGTCAATACCAGAAAAACAAAAAGTAGGCAGAAGACCTAAACAGATATTTCTTCAAAGAATACATACAGATGGCTAATAAACTTATGAAAAGATGCTCAACATTGCTCATTATTAGAGAAATGCAAATCAAAGCTACAATGAGGTATCAACTCACAAGGGTCAGAATTACCATCATCAAAAAGTCTACAAACAATAAATGTTGGACAGGGTGTGGAGAAAAGTGAACCCTCTTACACTGTTGGGGGGCTACAAATTGATATAACAAGTAAGGAGAACAGTATGGAGATTTCTTAGAAAACTAGGAATAAAACTAGCATATGACGCACCAATCCCACTACTGGGCATACACTCTGAGGAAACCATAACTGAAAAATACACATGTACCCCCAGTGTTCACTGCAGCACTGTTTACAATAGCTATTTACAACATCTAGGAATCTAGATGTCCATCAGCAGATGAATGGATACAGAAGTTGTTGCACATATACACAATGGAATATTATTCAGTTATAAAAAGGAATGCTTTTGAGTCAGTTCTAATGAGGTTGGTGAACCTAGAGCCTATTATACAGAATGAAGTAAGTCAGAAAGAGAAAGACAAATATCATATATTAACACATACATATGGGAATCTATAAAGATAGTACTGACGATCCTACGTGGAGGGCAGCAAAGGAGACACATACATAAAGAACAAACTTTTGAATACAATGGGAGAGAAGGAGAGGGTGGGATAATTTGAGAGAATAGCATTGAAACATATATATTACCATATGTAAAATAGGTAGCCAGTGGGCATTTGATGTATGACTCAGGGAACCCAAAGCCAGTGCCCTGTGACAACCTGGAGGGAGGGTGTAGGGAGGGAGGTGGGATGGGGGTTCAGGATGGTGGGGACACATGTATGCCTATGGCCGATTCATGTTGATGAATGGCAGAGGCCATCACAATATTGTAAAGTAATTATCCTCCAATAAAATAAATAATTTAAAAAGAAAAAAGACTTCTCCCATTTTGTCTCTTTTCTCCATTAGCCTGGTATCCTAGGAAACAATCCTATATGATTGCTGTATACAATGATTTTGAAAAAGCATTGATGATTAATTCCCCTGGAAGTGTATTTGCCATATAACAAGGAGATCCTGAAGCTACAGTGGTTTGCCCCAAAATGAAGAGTTGTGAAATTTAAGGTACTAGATCTCCCAGTTTAAAACAGCAGGATTCTAAGATATGGTCTGGAAAACATGAGTCATAGGTACATCTTTAGAACTTTCAAGCTGCCTATGTGATATTAGACTTCCCTGAGGCCAACTGTATTTGGATTGGGCAGTATAGAACATATGCAAAGTAGAGGACTCTAAAAGAGAGAAGACAATGCTAAAGAAGGAGAACAAGGAGGCAGATATTACCATTACTAAATACTACATATTAGTCAAAACAGGTTTTGTTTTCAAAGAGAAATCAGTGAAACATGGTAAGATATTCAGAAAGGGTCTCAAGTATGTCTGGAAACTTGATAAGTATCAGAAAATACAACAAGGGGGATGAATGAACTATTCAATCAATCCACTAGGACAACTGGCTTTCTATAAGATTCAGATAGAGTAATGAACTAAATGTGAAAAAAATCAAAACTATTATAAAAACGTGAAATAACTTCATGACTTTAAGATTGAGAAGGGACTTCTTTATTAAACATGGAATATTCACAACTCATAGATAAATATAACTATGTTAACATCAAAACTTTACAGAAGAATGAAGAAGCAAAGGCTTTATAAGAATAGCTTTCGTAAATTCAACTGCATCAAAATATACAACATCTCTAGGACAAAAAATCTGCAGTGTTGAAGATATTTGACAGATGGAAAGACTTATGTGCAAAATACATAAAGCACAAAATATAATCCAGAATATATATATAGAGAGAGAATACATAGAAATCAGCAACAAATAGTGGCCAAAGGGCATTAACAGGAGAGGGAAACTCATGCCCTCCCTCACAATGACTTAAACTTCCAAATAACCAAGGAGACAAAAAACAAAGAGATTATTTCATGTTGATTAACAGAGGATTCCACCAAAATGTTCCTGATGATCTGAAGAGGCAGAAATATCACAAACTTTTGGTGATCATTATTTAAAAGAATGAATTAGACCTATTATTAAGCAAAGAAAGAATGTGAATATTACTACAAGATAGGATATAATATCATAATTTTAATAAACAAAAAATCACACATTTACACATATTACAGGGAAATTACACTAGAAAATAGGGTAACTTATGAATACTGACTATCTCTGATACATGAATGACAAAAATTTGAAGAGAAATAAATTAATTTGTAATATATACCACTTTATTGTTTGAATTACCATAAACACATTTATTGTAGTTGAAAATTTTTAAGTAAACTAAATGGCAAAAAATACAAAGGAAATAAGCTAAAATTACTATCATAAAAAGTAAAATTTAAGTAAAAAATCTAATGGGATTGTTCCTGCTAATAAAAAGTATAATCAATGGTCAAATTTTATAAGACTAATATATTAAGCAAAGTATGTTATAGATAAAAGGACAATTTAACACAGAAGACTGAAGACTTTTTTCATAGTGATGTTTATTTTAGTGAAAAAAATATAGTTTTTTGATAAAGATAGCTAGCTCTCTTGTCACAGATTTGATCTCTCTCTTCCACTGTGAAAAGGTTTTAGCTATAAAAAGGAGTGATGAATGCTATTTCTAGGCCTGAGTGGTAAAAATCTCCCATGAGAGATCTCTCATGCTCTTTTCCTAACCTCCAGCTGACTAAAAGGTCTTATAAAAGAGAAGAATCACAAGACAGTAGAGGTCTGGGTCATCAAGTAGAAAGTCTTACATTAACCATAAACATAAAGAACAAATAAAGTTTCATTGCATTAAATCACTGTAATTTATAGGTTCTGTTTTCATAGCAAATAGATTTGTAAGAAAATTGGTTAAATAAATTATGCTACACTTATACAGGAGAACACTAAGCAGTCATTTCAAAAGATGGCATCGAAAGAATTCCATAATATAGAATTACATATAAAATATAAGAATTCGAATCTTTATCAATCTAAATCCACATCTAAGTATGGACACATATATATATCTATATCCATATATATACATACCTATTTGTATACAAACACATAAACAAAAGTTGAGAAAAATGAACTCTAAAATGTTATCTGTGGTTACTTCTAAATTGACATTATAAGTGATCTTACCATATATATATATGATATGTATACCTCATCATACAAATATACACCTACACAAATAATTTTTAAAACAAAAGCAAAGGTGTTTTTAAAATAATTTCCATAGCAATGCTAATTTTCCTGCACGTCTGTGCAGATGGCAACCTCAGCTTAGCAGACCAAAAATGTACAAGGTGATATATACATGGGCATGTTCTAATGAAGTAGGAAATGTGATTTTGTTCCAGTACCAATGAAGAGGGTATTATGTGCCAGATGGCAGCACATTATTGAAACTCCCATCCCCCAGGCTCAGCCAAAGCACATGTGCTGCTAGAGTCAAGCATGCATAGACATCTAAACACTCATCTCCATGATCTGACTCAAGTGAAATGAAAAAAAAAAAAGAAGAAGAATGCGAATTTCTTAGTTGATGGGACAGAGGTTTACCATCGTATTAGTCACTAATTAATTAACTGGTGAAAGATACAGACATAAATGGTCTTAATAAAATGAAGATTAACATTTAAAATGTACAAAACCTCTAAAGCCACTTTAATTATGTCAAACATTCTGATTTAGACATGCATTTACTAAGCAAAAAGAAAACACACTGTTCACCTACTGAAATAATTTGACAGTGCATGAAAAATGCAGTGGTGAATAAAACATAGGCTTTATCCACAATGAGCATTAGTGTGAAGGAGAAATTAAGTCATTTCAGTATTCTATGAGTAATAGATTGGGTTATTATTCAGCAAATATCCATTCTTCTCTCACACATAGGGTGATATACACTCCCTGCCACACTGACTTTGGGCTCAGTGGTATGACTTAACTATGTAAGCTTTCCTGGTGGCTGAGAGGTTAAAGCATCTGCCTGGAATGCGGGAGACCTGGGTTCGATCCCTGGGTTGGGAAGATCCCCTGGAGAAGGAAATGGCAACCCACACCAGTACTCTTGCCTGGAGAATCCCATGGAGGGAGGAGCCTGGTAGGCTACAGTCCATGGGGTTGCAAAGAGTCGGACACAACTGAGCGACTTTACTTACTACCTTACTTTACCCAGTGGAATGTTAGCAGATATTCTCATGACATTCAATATGAGAAGAATGTACCTTGGATAACCATTGGTCCAAGGAGGATATTTAGAAACAATTTTTCATGGAATTTCTTGCATTTTAGCACATTTTCTTGGCAAAAGGCACTAACAGCTTTTATCAGAATATCTTTGCTTGGATGTTTGTAGAGCAAAGGGGCTTTTGAAGTTGAAGATTGTATCTCCCTCTAAGACAGGGGGAAGATTCTTGACCAAAATAAAAATGTCTCCTTCTGGGACAATGGTTAGTCAAGTTTACTAGGAGCCTCCTTTTAAAATACTGGTTTTCCTAAATTCAGACTTCTTCAACTGTGATACAGACCCACTAAGTGAATAGCATCCAGCTGCCTCCATATCATGCCCACAGAGCTTAGGGAGCGAGAGAAACCAAGGAACCATGAATCTCATTCTGTCTGCTATGGTATGAACAATCAATCAAATACAATAATATAATAATAGCAGTAATACCAAATAATAAGTCCTGTCACTGACCAAAAGGTCTTGAGTTTTCTGCCAGCATTTATGGAACTGTTACAAGTAATGTATTAATCTATAAGTAGGATATAATCTCTGAACCTTCATAGTTATTGACAGAGGTTAAAAGTCAAGTGGAGCCAACCTCAGTCTAAGCCACTACTTGCAGTTAAGCTCAGCCCACCTGGAGTTTGAAGCAGAGTCCAGTTGATGTAAGTCAAACCACAACTGGCACAAAGACAGATGAGTGAGATCAATGTGCTTATGTTTTAAGCCACTAGGTTTGGAATGATTTGTTATGCATAATTATTGCAGCATATGCCATGTGCTATGGTAAGACTAAGCATAGGGTATAGAAAATGACAGGAATACCTAACATGGAATTGTATAGTCTAGCAAGGACTGCGGATATTAAAATAATTCTAAGATTTCATATCACCTACCTATCACCCACAAAAACAAATTCTGCTCACTTCTTGCTTATAAAGATTTAGAAATTATTCTTTTATGCATCCTTTGCTATTTTTACATGTAATAAAAGCATCTACAGTAAATTGAGATAAACATACTTAGATATATTGAGTTGAATATTCCCAATCTATTTCTCAAGCTCAATCTATAAATCCTAAAATATGGAGTTATTGAAAGATATCTGACACCAAGTTTAATATAGTAAGGTTTGGAAGGAAAGTAATTAAACTTTATAAAACTACAAATGATGTAGGAATATCTCTAGAGAAGAGTATCTACTTCATTAAGCAAGATGTTTTCTCCATGATATTTTGTCAAAATAGTCATGGGTACAATTGAAAAGATTTGTTGGTCTTTTTTGCTAAAGCACCCATAATCCTGAGACAGAAATGTGGTACATTTCAATATTTCAAGCATAATGTTCAAAAAATTAGACAGGGAAAATGACCTTCTTAGGGTAGCTTATTTGGAATATCTATTGTTTGGTGCAAATATTTTTGGCTAATTGGGCAATTTTGTTACCTCTAGTGAATTTGTCAATTGATGATAAGAATGTTACGTGAACATCACCCGGGAAAAATAAGAAATGGGAGCAATTATTCTTCTTAACTAGATATTTTATGTGAAGTTCCCTTCTAATACTAGTGCATCATATGCAATTATGTGTAAGCTCTTTTCTCTTAGGATTTCTGAACTCAATTTTACATCTGCCATGGCTACAAATACACGTTATGAAAGCAGGATTGGCTTACTCTCCTTGTCTCTACCAACTAAAAAAATTAAAAAGAACTTGTCATTTCAAAAAGTCAGAAAATAAAACAACCTAAGTGTCCATCAGTGGGTAAATGGATAAAGAGATTGTGGTATATACAATGGAATAATATTCAGCCATAAAAAAGGAGGGATGTCTGTCATCTGCAACAACACAAATGGATCTAAAAGGCACATAGTAAGTGAAATAAGTCAGACAGAGAATGACAAATACCATGTGTGTGATCTCTCTTCCACGTGAAACCTAAAAAAAAATCTCAAAAACCCAAGCTCATAGATACATAAAACAGACTGGTGTTTCTAAGAGGTTTGAGGGTAAGGAGTAGGGAAAATGAATGAACTGGCTTTTTAAATTCAGTTTAAATAAACTGAATAAAAGCATAAAAAAGGAAAAAAAAACTCTGGCAGATAGCCTGCTTCCTCCTGCTTTTTATGGTTGAAATTACCTCTGTGTTCTATACAACACTGAACACTCCAAATTTAATGCACATCCCTTTATTTGTAGCAGTTACGGCCCTAATCTCTTGCATGTGTAAAGTGAGTTCCTTTCACACAGCTCACTCACTGCCCTTGTACTACACAAAAGTAAAGTATATTATTTCTGTTCTTCGGGTATCTTGTGAACTAGAGACTACAGCCTTGGGATAATTACTTTTTTCAAAGGAGAATATTTCTGGGAGAGCAATGGTTCTCAAAGCAAAATGCTAAAGCACATGAGGACACTTTAAAAAAGTTTTATCAATACATATTCATCGCCCCCCCGACACACACACACAAAGTCAGAAAATAGTATCCCATTCTGCTCGTGGATGACATTCTGCTCATGGGTGATACTGTAAATATAGTGCTAATCAAGGATAATTTCTAGGCAATGGTTTTGCCTGACCAAGAGAAATGTGAAAGCCAAAGTAATACTATATCCATCAAGAAGTGCTCACTGAGTACCTGAAGAGCCCAATGCTGTAGGAAATAATTAAAAGAAAAGGATATTGGTACTAATAGCTCAGTCTACTTCCCATAGCTGAGTGAATGGAACATAGAATTGCTCCAAGTTACAGATTTTGGCTGTAGGCTTAGGACTTGGGTTATTTCCTCCTGGCTATTAACATTTTCCTTTACACCAATTCTCTCAATCTACTTGGTGTCTTCTCTGTATCATATTAAGTCTTGAGGACACAAACATAAACAGGATATAATCATTACCCTTGAGAAGCTCATAGTCTAATGGGAAACACAGATATTTAAATACAAAGCATAATCAGTGGATGACTTTACACCAGTAAACACAACCCCCGAGTGGAGCACTCTTAATGGGATATGTAAAACTGACATAGAAACTAACATGAGAATACTGAAGTGGGGAGGCTGAAGACAACTTTTTGAGGAAGGTCACAGCGTAGAAGTTTTGTCATTAGTTAAAAGCAAAGCAGAGAAAGGAAAAGAAATCTAATTAATAGGCAACTGTAGCAGGCAATATTCAGAGTACAAACACATTAGGGGAAAACAAACTTTCCTAGGTTCTATATTTAAGTTTCCAGGCAATAAGAAATGGGGATACTCAGCAAGACTTGCATGAGTCCAGTTTTTTATCCTGTGTACATTAAAATTCTAAATTTGAGCCTATGGAACAGATTGCAAATTTTTGCTAGTTATATTCTATTCCTGATACAAGGAGATGATAAATTTGAAAAACGTAATCATTTTTTTAAAGTATGAGACCCAGAAAAGGGTCACAGAAGATAAAAATACGAGGAAAATAAGGGCAGATGAAGACCAGGGGAGAAACCAGACACTCCTAACTAGTATTTTATGAATTGCACATTTAGATATAATATGGAAACATAGTGTAGACAGACATTGTATGAAGGTGCATGTTTCATTTTATTGGGCAGTTAAGTAATCTATATAGATGTAGATAGTTTCATAGAATGAAATCATTCTTACTCAAGTAATCTAGAGATAGGTACATACATGGATATATAAATACATATATATAGGCATTTATACATATGTATAGAGAGATACAGATATGTATCCAATTAAATAGAGAGAGAGCAGTTTACCACAAGTTGATGAGGTTCTCAACAGCCCCCCACCTTCTGTGCAAACAAGCTATGAAAGCCCTTATAGGAAAGAAATGTCAATATTTAGGAATGAGTTTAAACATTTTTTTCATTATAAGTACATAGTTTTGAAATAAATTAAGTAATTGAGAAACTTGTAGGCAGATCAGGAAGCAACAGTTAGAACTGGACATGGAACAACAGACTGGTTCCAAATAGGAAAAAGAGTACGTCAAGGCTGTATATTGTCACCCTGCTTATTTAACTTTATACAGAGTACATCACACGAAATGCTGGGCTGGAGGAAGCACAAGCTGGAATCAAGATTGCCGGGAGAAATATCAATAACCTCAGATATGCAGACGACACCAAGTTTATGGCAGAAAGCGAAGAGGAACTAAAAAGCCTCTTGATGAAAGTGAAAGAGGAGAGTGAAAAAGTTGGCTTAAAGCTCAGCATTCAGAAAACGAAGAGCATGGCATCCGGTCCCATCACTTCACGGCAAATAGATAGCGAAACAGTGGAAACAGTGGCTGACTTTATTTTTCTGGGCTCCAAAATCACTGCAGATGGTGATTGCAGCCATGAAATTAAAGACACTTGCTCCTTGGAAGGAAAATGATGACCAACTTAGACAGCATATTAAAAAACAGAGATATTACTTTGCCAACAAAGGTCCGTCTAGTCAAGGCTATGGTTTTTCCTGTGGTCATGTATGGATGTGAGAGTTGGACTATAAATAAGGCTGAGCACCAAAGAATCGATGCTTTTGAACTGTGGTGTTGGAGAAGACTCTTGAGAGTCCCTTGGATTGCAAGGAGATCCAACCAGTCCATCATAAAGGAGATCAGTCCTAGGTGTTCATTGGAGGGACTGATGCTGAAGCTGAAACTCCAATACTTTGGCCACCTGATGTGAAGAGCTGACTCATTTAAAAAGACCCTGATGCTGGGAGGGATTGGGGGCAGGAGGAGAAGGGGATGACAGAGGATGAGATGGTTGGATGGCATCACCGACTCAATGGGCATGGGTTTGGGTGGACTCCGGGAGTTAGTGATGGACAGGGAGGCCTGACGTGCTATGGTTCATGGAGTCGCAGAGTCAGACATGGCTGACCGACTCAACTGAACTGAATGCAATACAAAATAAATAACAATCATTTCATTTCAGTTCAGTTCAGTCGCTCAGTCGTGTCCGACTCTTTGAGACCCCATGAATCGCAGCATGCCAGGCCTCCCTGTCCATCACCAACTCCTGGAGTTCACTCAGACTCACGTCCATCGAGTCAGTGATGCCATCCAGCAATCTCATCCTCTGTCGTCCCCTTCTACTGCCCACAATCCCTCCCAGCATCAGAGTCTTTTCCAATGAGTCAACACTTCGCATGAGGTGGCCAAAATACTGGAGTTTCAGCTTTAGCATCAATCCTTCAAAAGAAATCCCAGGGCTGATCTCCTTCAGAATGGAATGGTTGGAGCTCCTTACAGTCCAAGGGACCCTCAAGAGTCTTATCCAACACCACAGCTCAAAAGCATCAATTCTTCAGTGCTCAGCTTTCTTCACAGTCCAACTCTCACATCCATACATGACCACAGGAAAAACCATAGCCTTGACTAGACAGACCTTAGTCGGCAAAGTAATGTCTCTGCTCTTGAATATAGTATCTAGGTTGGTCATAACTTTTCTTCCAAGGAGTAAAGCGTCTTTTAATTTCATGGCCGCAGTCACCATCTGCAGTGATTTTGGAGCCCCCCAAAAATAAAGTCTGACACTGTTTCCACTGTTTCCCCATCTATTTCCCATGAAGTGATGGGACCGGATGCCATGCTCTTCGTTTTCTGAATGTTGAGCTTTAAGCCAACTTTTTCACTCTCCTCTTTCACTTTCATCAAGAGGCTTTTTAGTTCCTCTTCACTTTCTGCCATAAACTTGGTGTCGTCTGCATATCTGAGGTTATTGATATTTCTCCCGGCAATCTTGATTCCAGCTTGGGTTTCTTCCAGTCCAGCATTCCTCATGATGTACTCTGCATAGAAGTTAAATAAGCAGGGTGACAATATACAGCTTTGCCGTACTCCTTTTCCTATTTGGAAACAGTCTGTTGTTCCATGTCCAGTTCTAACTGTTGCTTCCTGACCTGTATACAGATTTCTCAAGAGGCAGGTCAGGTGGTCTGGTATTCCCATCTCTTTCAGAATTTTCCACAGTTTATTGTGATCCACACAGTCAAAGGCTTTGGCATAGTCAATAAAGCAGAAGTAGACGTTTTTCTGGAACTCTCTTGCTTTTTCGGTGATCCAGCAGATGTTGGCAATTTGATCTCTGGTTCCTCTTCCTTTTCTAAAACCAGCTTGAATATCAGGAAGTTCACGGTTCACATATTGCTGAACCTGGCTTATAGAATTTTGAGCATTACTTTACTAGCGTGTGAGATGAGTGCAATTGTGTGATAGTTTGAGCATTCTTTGGCATTTAGTAATGTATAAATTCGGAGAAGGCAATGGCACCCCACTCCAGTACTCTTGCCTGGAAAGTCCCATGGATGGAGGAGCCTGGTAGGCTGCAGTCCATGGGGTCGCTAAGATTTGGACACGACTGAGCGACTTCACTTTCATTTTTCACTTTCATGCATTGAAGAAGGAAATGGCAACCCAGTCCAGTGTTCTTGCCTGGAGAATCCCAGGGACCGGGGAGCCTGGTGGGCTGCCGTCTCTGGGATCGCACAGAGTCGGACATGACTGAAGCGACTTAGCAGCAGCAGCAATGTATAAATGGGGACTTCCTTGGTGGCTCAGATAGTAGAGAATCTGCTGCAGTATGGGAGATCTGGGTTCGATCCCTGGGTCGAGAAGATCCTCTGTAGAAGGGAATGGCAACTTGCTCCAGTATTCTTGCCTGGAGAATTCCATGGACAGAGGAGCATGGTGAGCTACAGTTCATGGTGTCTCAAAGAGTCAGACACAACTGAGCGATAAGATACACACACAATGTATAAGTCAAAATTTTTACCTGCTGGTGGAATTAAGTGATGTAACTAAATTTCTCTTAGACTTTCACAAAGTTGCAGGACATGTAAACACTGTACTTGTACAACTTGTGGAAGACACAGCAGATAAAAGGAACATAAAACATTTCTATGAAAGAGAGCTTTATGTATCTTGAAGAGTTAAATGGGGATAGCATTGCTTACTTTACTAGGATATGGTGAGCATTAAATGAACTATGTAAATCCCCTGGCACAGGAAGGTTGTTTAAGGGTAGCTCACTTTCTTAGCCCAGCAAAATGCCTTATTTTTAAGGATGCAACTATGACAACGATTAAGTGTCTGTAGAAGAAATAAGAGCAATTGCAATTCTAAAAATGGAGGCATTGATTAATGGAAGAAAGATGAATTAAGGAGGGCCATATAGTTCAATATAAAAATAATTTATTATTTCGAAAGAAGTTTGTGTGTGAAAATACAACATCTGTATGCCCACAGTACTTAATTTCTAAATTGGATTTTAATGCCATTTTAGATTCTAAAACATTCTAGTCACAATTATTAGAAATGCATATGCATAATTTCTAAAGTGTCCATCTATATATTTAGACTTGTACAATTTATATTTTTGCCATTATTATAAATAGCATCTTTTATTTCATTGAAAGAACTAATAAGTTATGGTTATATATAAATGGAACTGACTATGGTAGATTCATTTTCAATCTTGCGGCCATAATGATCATATGTTTATTATTGTTCATTCTAGTTATGTTTCAAGAAGTTCCCTAAATGTTTCATACAATTTTGTCTCCTATTTTTCAAAAGTTAACAGTATTATTACACTTTTTTGCCTTAAGGTACTGGCTAAAATTTCCAGAATGATGTTCAAAAGAGCAGTGAGCACAGGCATTTTAAAACTGTTCCTTAACATTAAACCTCTTAAAATTGACTATTGAAACAATTTTTATCAAGTTAATGATGTACATTTCAATCTGGATGTTTTAAGCATTTTTATTTTGAAATTTTTTAGATTTAATCAAATGGATCTTTATAGCCAATGTACACAATCATGAAAATTTTTTGTTTTTTTTATTGCACCTATTGCTTTAATATATTAATAAGTTTTTAATGTTAACTGTTCAATTCAAAATAAATCATTTTTGCTATGACTTAATAAATCATAGATTTATTAAATTAATATTTTATATTTAACTTATTGAATTAAAACAAATGTTTTATTAAAGTTATTGGTATCTTTAGAGGATTTTTGCATTCATTTTTTTATGAGTCAGCCTTTACTAGATAAAGCTGAGGTAACAAACCACTCTAATATGTCTGTGGCATACAAGAATGTGTTTCTTTCTCACTCCCCAACAAATTACATTGACTGCAGTTGTATAACCCTTTGACTAAGAACTGAGACAGGATCATACTCACTCATGTTTCATTGATCAAACCAGTTATAAGGCCAAGCTTGTTATTAATGAGTTGAGGAATCATATTCCTCCCACGGGGAGGTGCTGCACACCACATGACAGTGGACAGGGATATATGCTCCTCTTGCAGGGAAGGAGGACCTAAATAGCTATTCAATCTAATCTGCCAAAATAATTATAAGTAAAATTGTTTGGTAAGGCTCATTTTAGTTTTGTCTTTGTCAGGTTTCATTTTGGTTTTTCCTAAGTATGCTAGCTTTAAAAAATAAATTGGAAAGTTTTTTCAGATTCTTTTCTGGAATCACACACACACACACACACACACACACACACACACACACACACACACACAGAGTCAATTCTCATTATCTTTGGTAGTTAGTTTCAATACAGTTGCCCAAAACACTGATTTACAGTAAGTCCCCTACATATGAATGACTTCTGTTCCAAGAGTGCATTTGTAAGTCCAATTTGTTCATAAGTCTAAAAAGTTAGCTTAGATACCTAACACAATGTAGTACTGTACTATGATAGGTTTACACTACTTTTCACACAAATAATACACAAAAAACAATCACAAAAAATCAAGAAAAAATTATAACTCTCACAGTATACTACCTTGTAAAGTACAGTAGTTCATGCCAGACACAAAAACTAAGTAATATGATTAGACCGCCTAATGTGAAAAAGCTGGCTTAAAACTCAACCAACATTCATAAAATAAAGATCATGGCATCCCGTCCCACCACTTCATGGCAAATAGATGGGGAAACAATGGAAACAGTGAGAGACTTTATTTTCTTGGGCTCCAAAATCACTGCAGATGGTGACTGCAGCCATGAAATTAAAAGAGGCTTGCTCCTTGGAGAAAAGCTATGACAAGTGTATTAAAAAGCAGAGATGTTATTTTGCTATCAAACGTCCATCTAGTCAAAGCTATGTTTTTTCCAGTATGGAAAAGAGATATGTGAGACTATGGATGTGAGAGTTGGACCATAAAAAAGGCTGAATGCCAAAGAATTGATGCTTTTGAACTGTGGTGATGGAGAAGATTATTGAGAGTCCCTTAGACTGCAAGGAGATCAAACCAGTCAATCCTAAAGGAAATCAATCCTGAATATTCATTAGAAGGTCTGATGCTGAAGCTGAAGCTCCAATATTTTGGCCACCTGATGTGAAAAGCTGACTCATTAGAAAAGATTCTGATGCTGGGAAAGATTGAAGGCAGGAAGAGAAGGGGACAATAGAGGATGAGATGGCTGAATGGTACCACTGATTCAATGGACCTGAGTTTGAGCAAATTCTGGGAGTTGGTGATGGACAGGGAAACCTGCAGTGCTGCAGTCCATGGGGTCACATAGAGTCAGACACGACTGAGCAACTGAATAGCAATAACAATGTACATTTGCATCTTTGAAAGTTCACAACTTGGTTTGTATGTAGGGGACTTATTGTAATGAATACTAAACCATTGCTCCTTGGAGAAATACAGCATTGGCTTTCTGTGAGCTCGTGGTCACATTTTCATTAACCAATAAATACACAAACTTGTTTTACATGTGTTTGTTTAAAGATACTTGCATGCATGCTCATTCACTTCAGTTGTGTCCAACTCTTTGCAACTCTATGGACTGTAGCCTGCCAGGCTTTTATGGGATTCTCCAGGCAAGAATACTGGAGTGGGTTGCCATGCCCTCTTCCAGGGCATCTTCCCAACCCAGGGATCGAACCCCTGTCTCCCATATTGCAGGCAGATTCTTTACTGCTAAGCCACTGGGGAAGACCCAAAGACACCTTATATAACATGTATTTTTGATTGAATGACATTGAATTCAGTCACCAACACTGTAACCTATGCCTGAAAAAAGCTAATCTAACAGATGTATTTTTTCCAGACACATGTGGAATGCTACCTTTCAGTTCAGTTGCTCAGTCGTGTCTGACTCTTTGTCACCCCATGAATCGCAGCACACCAGGCCTCCCTGTCCATCACCAACTCCTAGAGTTCACCCAAACTCATGTCCATCGAGTCGCTGATGCCATTCAGCCGTCTCATCCTCTGTCATCCCCTTCTCCTCCTGCCCACAATCCCTCCCAGCATCAGGGTCTTTTCCAATGAGTCAACTCTTTGCATGAGGTGGCCAAAGTATTGGAGTTTCAGCCTCAGCATCAGTCCTTTCAATGAACACCCAGGACTGGTCTTCTTTAGGATAGACTGGTTGGATCTCCTTGCAGTCCAAGGGACTCACAAAAGTCTTCTCCAACACCACAGTTCAAAAGCATCAATTCTTCGGTGCTCAGCTTTCTTCACAGTCCAACTCTCACATCCATACATGACTACTGGAAAAACCATAGCCTTGACTAGACGGACCTTTGCTGGCAAAGTAATATCTCTGCTTTTGAGTATGCTATCTAGGTTGGCCATAACTTTCCTTCCAAGGAGTAAGCGTCTTTTAATTTCATGGCTGTAATCACCATCTCCAAGTGATTTTAGAGACCCCAAAAATAAAGTCTGACACTGTTTCCACTGTTTCCCCATCTATTTCCCATGAAGTGTTGGGACTGGATGCCATGATCTTCGTTTTCTGAATGTTGAGCTTTAAGCCAACTGTTTTCACTCTCCTCTTTCACTTTCATCAAGAGGCTTTTTAGTTCCTCTTCACTTTCTGCCATAAGGGTGGTGTCATCTGCATATCTGAGGTTATTGATATTTCTCCCAGCAATCTTGATTCCAGCTTGTGCTTCTTCCAGCCCAGCATCAAGCAGGGTGACAATATACAGCAAAATCATCAAAAAGCACAAAAAGGTGAAAAATGAGGCATTAAATATACTGCAAAAAGGACACATTCACATTATGAGAACTGAACTCCCCACTTCTTCCACACCCCCAGCTCTTGGCAATCACCATTTCACTCTCTGTTACTATGAGCTTGTCTGTTTTAGATTCAACTTGTAAGTGGGATCCTATAGTATTTGTCTTTTCTCGCCCAATTTCTTTCACTTAGCATAATGCTCTCAAGGTCATCCAAATTGTTGTAAAATCAGGATTTCCTTCTGATTCTGGTTGAATAATATTCTACTGTATACATACTCTGCATTTTCTTTGTCTATTCATCTGTCAGTGGATACTTAGGTTAAGATTTCAATTTTAATTTTACAAATGTTTATACTTTTAAAATTCTTTCCACATATTTATATGTTTAGATTACTTTAAAGTTTTTAAAGGACAGCATACTGGAGACAGAAATACTGACTGCACAAGAGTCAATTTTGATACTTCAGTGGATGAAACTCAATTCCTATACATAAGTGGAAAGATTTTGCTGATTTTGAAGGAGCAAAATAATGGAGATCTCTCAGCTGTGAAGGTTGGAGGTGCCAAGGAATGATTATTTCCTTCAGTTGGTTACAGAAAAGGACCTACTCCTGACACTTCCTGAGTTAAGATGAACAACTGGATATAATTTACATAAAAATTTTTAATCTCTATGGAAGAAATATACATGTATTAATGTCGTTGCTGTTTGTATTTTCCATATTATACTATATCTTTTAAATTGTTTACAATGTTCAAAAAATTATCCATATGTGCTTAGATTATGTTTTGTTGAAAAGAAATAGTCATATGATACAACGAGCCAGAAGAGATGCTAATATTTTAAGGGTTTTAATATTTGTTCACAGATTGAAACTCACAATATTGAGGGACATAATATACTTTGATCTCAGTAAACATGACATTAAAATTGCAAAATATAATTTCAAACTAAATTTTACAAAGATCCACGAAGACCTTTGATTGTACTAGTGGTAAAGAACCTGCCTACCAATGCAGGAGACATAAGAGACACAGGTTAGATCCTTGGGTTGGGAAGATCCCCTCGGGGAGGGCATGGCAACCCACTCCAGTATTTTTGCTTGGAGAATTCCATGGACAGAGGCACTAGGGAGCTACAGTCCATAGGTTTGCAAAGAGTCAGACACGACTGAAGCGACTTAGTACAGCACAGCACAGCACCACAAAGACGTTTACTTTTTTGTTGTTTCATTTGGTTTTCGTGGTAAGGGTCAACCCTGGTCTAGTGAAATTACTCATCTACCAGTATTAGCCAGAGCACCATCTGTCACCAAGTCAGTTAAATTAACCTCTGAACTCTGTATAAAAAGACATAGGGGACCAGTTCTAATAATGTTAGCTTTGATAGCATAGGCTTTCCATGTTAACTAGAGCTGTCAATTTCATATGGATACTAAAGCAATATTTTAGTGATAACAGTGTTCAATCAATAAACACACTGAGTTGGATTAAAAACACCAGTCCAAAAGAGGCAAGTTTTCCTATGATATTATCACCTTGCTGAAAAATTTATCTAAGTAAAATCTTATAAGCTCAGTAAGATAACTAAAATGTTTAAGGAATCATTTTGCATATTTTCCCTTTCTTCAGTGCATTAAAATTGGCAACAGACCAGGAAATGATATTTAAGAAATTAAACTAAATTCATTTAATAAACCATGAAAAGCAGTCACACCCAGTGATAAGTCTAGATTACTATTTCCTTATTATCTAAAATCTCTGATTTATTTTACTTTCAAAGGAAGAAGGTAAATGGTAGGAGGCTAACCACCAAACTTTATCACCCCAAAATACTCTCTCTATTCTATGGCCCATATCAAGGCTTTTCACAAGTTATGCAGAGGTGATACTTAGAATCCACCACAGTGGAATGAGATTAACTGCTGGAAGGGAGAGAAGAGAAGAAAGAGGGCAACAAAGTACAGCTGTAAGGCACACCACCTTTTCAAAAACCTAAATAACTTCCTATGCTATACATAATGATGCTAGATGATTTTATGTAGAAAATGATTATTTAATTTAGAAAATCTTGAAAGCTATAGGTCTAAATATTTTTATTTCCTACCCAAGGAGAAGATGGTATAGAATATGAAATAAAAGGTCTTTTCTTGTAGGTAAAAATTGGGGTGAAGAATACAGCAAATTTTTAAATATTATAGTAACAGCTGGCTTTGTGTATTAATGATCTTCCTACTCCATAATAGCAGTTTTGAATGGTAATTCACAATTTGTTTTGTTTTGACCTCCAAAAAAAGATAGAAACTTACAATCAATAAAATGAGTATGTGGGAATTCAGAATTTCTGCATGTAAGTAAATTAATTCACCAGTTACCACAAGAAACACTTTAGTAAATACTTATTTAAGGTTATTAATAACTGTTGACTGTATTGAAGGACAATTGGATTTAAATCTAATTCTGTAAGTTTCTCTACAATGAAGATGTACAGGTGGAGACTGTCTACTCAATAGGTATTTTGCCACTTGTTTGCTGAGAGCATTTTAATTTTTTTTGCCTAATTTTTCAAAAATTATAAAACTATGATAACACATTTACAGGAGACTTGGAAAATACAGAACAAGGTTATATATATATAGCTCCATTACAATTATTTTTTAAGTAGATAAATTAAGATTTTTACTTTTGAGCTTCAATATCAAACTCTCAAAAATTAATAGAGCAAAGATAGAGAGTTTAGAAGGGTTTCGTAGAGCTGAAAAGCACTGTGAACTAATTCAACATAATTTTGATTTGTACAATTTCCACACAACAGTAGGGTACAAATTTTATTCAAGTTCCCACAGATTGTAAACTAGGAGACACTGGAATATATCCAGGAACATAAAACAATGTTCTTTGCCTAATTTTATGTCTATGATGTTTGATAAAGATTGGATCCCTACCCAGATCCAAAGGGTATTTTCTGATTGGTTGTAATGATTATTATGACAATATTGTTTTGCTTAGTAGTTGTTTAGTGCATGTGTACATGATAAGTCACTTCAGTCATATCTGACTCTTTGCGACACTATGGAGTGTAGCCCACCAGGCTTCTCTGTCCATGGGATTTCCTGGGCAAAAATACTGGGGTGGATTGCCATACCCTCCTCCAGGGGTTCTTCCCAACCTAGGGATTGAACCTGCATCTCTCATTTCTCCTGCATTGGCAGGCAGGTTCTTTCCCACTAGTGCCACCTGGGAAGCCCAGCTGTTCAGTAATTCTGGCCAATGGGACATGAAGGATACATGTATAAGGATTTGTAGGAAAATTTTAACCTAATTTAAAAAGGGAATCAAGACAAGGAAATTCTTACTCTCAACCTAAATTTAATACCCAGAACTAATGTCATGATGCAGCAATATGCTGATGATGATAGAGAAGAAACTGAATTACTGACTTAACTTTGAAACCACTAACTATGCATAGTTTTGTTATATGACACAATATAGATCCATTTACTATTGTTTATAGCCAAAACTGGGCTTTCCAGTGGCTTACCAGTAAAGAATTCATTTGCGGTGCAGGAGCCAGAGGAGACGGAGTTTCGATCCTTGGGGTGGAAAGACCCACTCCAGTATTCTTGCCTGGAGACTCCAATGGACAGAGGAGCCTGGCAGGCTATGGTCCATGGGGGTCGCAAAGAGTAGGACAAAACTGAAATGACTTAGCATAGCCACAATTATCTCACATGGTACAAAATATTTCCTACATCATGGATATGAGTTACAAGGAATTATTTGTTAAGCTAACAAAATCAGTCATAGGAATAAGCATTATGTTTTATCTATAATACTGATGTGGAAAAGTAAATGAGTGAGAATGTCCAGGAAAATATGAAAAAGAAATAATGAAGGTAAACTAGCCCAATCACATATTAAAGAGCTATAAAGAATATATTACAATAACAAAGTTGTGTGTATATAGGAACTTACTGTATGATAAAAGATTCACATCAAATCAGTGGAGAAGAGACACGTTAATAAATGGGTTGAGATAACAGGCCAAATTCCTTCCTCTTTTCTTATATGAAACACATCCCAGAAGAATAGAACATTTATACAGAAAAAAGGAGAAGGAGAAAAAGAAGAAAGAGACGATCTAAACGCAAAAAAAAAAAATAAAAGTGGAGGGTTTTTTAGAAGTGTCATTTTGGAGTTGGGGTATATTTTATGAGCACCATTAAAGAAAATGGAACAATGTTTTAATATTGGTTTTGATAGAAACCTATCAGTAGATTTCTTACATTCACAGGAAAAAAAGGAGAAAAAGTATATGATCATCTCAATTAATACAGAAAAAACATGTCAATATCCAATAATGAAGTTTTAAAAAGCTTTACCAGATAAAAATAGAGGAAACTCTATCAGAAAAACAATACTACCAAAATCTTTACAACCATCATATTTAATGATGAAATGTTGAAAGCTTTCCCTTTGAGATGAAGAGAAGATAAGGATATTCACTCTCACCATTTTGTGCATGAAGTTTTAACAGTAAACCAAGAAAAATAAATATGTGTTGTAAGGAAGAAATAAATATCACTATTTGTCAACAGCATGATTATTTTATAGAAAGTCCAAACTAACCTCTAGATAAATTATTAAAACCAAGATAATATTAATACTGCATAAGAAAATTACTTTTCTATAAAAAAGCAACACAACTAGGAAATAAAAATATCATTTGTAATAGCATCACAAATATAAAAACACTTAAGAGTAATTTTAATAAAATATCTTCAAAAACTCTAAGGAAGAAATGATAAAATATCATAGAAATAATAAAAATCTATATGAGTGGAGAGATATGTCTTGTTAATGGGTTGGAAAACTAAATATTCTAAGATGTTAATTCTCCCTAAATTGATCTACTGATATAATGTGATCCCAGTCAAAACATAAGACATTTTGTAATGGAATCTGACTATATGTTTTAAGATTACTAGGGAAATGCAAAGGGGCAAAAAAGTCAAGACATTGCACGTGTACAATGGACATATGCATGAATATTCACAGCACTAAAGATTTAATGTCATATCAATGGAGAAAATCCAGTAGATAAATCAAATGTGGTTTTGTCATACAACAGAACAGTATATAACAATGAACATGAATGAACTCCATTAATCAATACGGATGACTTACAGCTAAGCAAAATATGTCAGACACAAAATACTGTCTGATTCAATTTAAAAATGTTTTAAAAACAAGCATAATTAATGTTGGCAATACCTCTTTAATCACTAAAGCCATTAATAAAAATAAAGAGCTACTACTACCAAAATCAGGCTGGGTTTTCCTGCAGGGAAGGGAAAGAAACAGTAGTGATTAGGATGGGGCATGAGAAAGCTTCTTGGTGTAGTCAACATGCATCACTGATTAGTTTTGATAAATTTTTATTTATTTGTATTCTCTGTACTTTTCTGTATGTATATGATATATTTCATGATAAAATGGCTAGTTTTGCTATATATAAATCTAAAACTTCTGAAAAGTAGAAAACTAAATTTAAAAAGACAATGATAAAAGATAAATAATAAAGTGAGGAAATATTTTTCCACATGTGATAGGCTTAAGTGTGAGTCATTCAGGCATGTCCAACTCTTAGACCCTGTGGACTGTAGCGCAACAGGCTCCTCTGTCCTAGGCAAGAATACTGGAGTGGGTAGCCATTCCCTTCTCCAGGGGATCTTCCCAACTCAGGGATCAAAAGCAGGTCTCCTGCATTGCAGGCAGATTTTTCACTGTCTAAACCACCAGTGTCAGGCAAGGGAATTATGAATTACTAAGATAAAGGTTTGTTCTTTTGTATTTAGGTTTCTGTTTCCCTGGCCCTCTAAAACCCTTAGACCTTCAAGCTACCTTTCTGCCAATGTTGGAAGCAGCTCACTAGTGTTTTGAAGTTTTTCACTTTTCAGGTGAAGGTTGCTCAGTCGTATCCAACTCTTTGTGACTCCATGGACTGTAGCCCACCAGGCTCCTCTGTCCATGGAATTCTCCAGGCAAGAATACTGGATTGGGTAGCCTTTCCCTTTGCCAGGGGATCTTCCTGACCTAGGGATCAAACTAGGTCTCCCGCATTGCAGGCGGATCTTTATCGTCTGAGCCAAATGAAGCATAGTTAAATGTGCAGAAAATCTAGAGTCAGTGTTTGTCTTTGATAAGAAACACAGATCCTTTTATATTTCCCTCCTAATTTTTTTCAGAGACTACTTCAGTAAGGAAAATATGTGAAATGAATGGGTGCTTGGGTGTAGCTAACAGTGTATTGGGATTTATGCACAATTTCAAAGAATGACCTGGGCTTAAAAAAGTGAGAGGGCTGTGCTTGGCATATGGGAAAAGGGGCTTAGCAAAATGAAAGTGGTAGAATAGATAAATAAGATGTGGTACATACATATAATGGAATATTATTCAGTTAGGAGGGAAAGAAAAGACATTCTGTCATTTGTGATAACATGGATGAACTCTGAGCATATTATGCTAAGTGAAATAAGTCAAACAGAGAAAGATGAGTACTGTATGACATCATTTATACGTAGAACCTTAAAAAAGTCAAACTTATAAAAACAGAGAATGCAATAGTGGTTACCTGGGGCTGAGGTTGGAGGAACAGGATGGATGTTATTTAAGGGTATAAACTTACAATAAGTATCATATAAGCCATAGATATCTAATGGGCAGTATAGTGAATACAGATAACAGTATTGTATTATAATCATCAAACTTGCTGAAAGGATACAACTTGATTGTTCCAACTACTAAAAAGAAATTATCTAGCATTATAGAGGTACTAATTACTGCTACATGGCAACTGTAATAACAACATAGAAATACTGACACGACTGAAGTGACTTAGCAGCAGCAGCATGTTGTATACCTTAAACTTATACAATGTTATAAATAAATTTATATTAAAAAATAAATAAAAGATACACCCCCCAAAAGATATATTTCAATTTAAAATAAAATATAAAACATGGTGGCGATCAGAGGAAAGACCTTCTCTACAGGACCACTCTCATTTTTGCTCACTATATCAGCCTTATTTTCACTGGTCCAGCCATTGAAGCTCCCTCCCCAGACCAGTACTTTTGTATGGAGAAGAGCAGAGATCAGAATGGAAAGGTAAACCACTGGCAGCTCTGAGGGAGAAGGAGTGGAAATATTATCAGGACAGATGGAAGGAAGGGTACCTCCAGGTGGGAGGCTGAATATTATGGGTAATAAATAGAAAGGAACCAGGAGGCTGAATATTATGGGTAATAAATAGAAAAGAACCAGGCATTTCTGAACATGAGTGACAATGTTCAAATGATCCCAATGACTAAATATTTTTAGATTGGAAAGTCACTGGAGAGGTGAATTGGGATACCATGGATATAAGGTCAATATTATACAATATCTGTCATCAAATTATGCACAAAAATTTGATTGCAGAATCTTAGCCCCAGTGAACCCATGGAGAATATTAAGATTTTCCTGGGACCTTTCTGGCAGTTCAGTACTTAAGACTTCAGGGCACTTCCACTGCAGGGGTGAGGGTTTGATCTGGGGCATCAGGGAACTAAGATCCTGCATGTCACACAACCAAAAAAACTTTCCCATTAAATTGAGGGTGAGAACAATAGGAAAAAAAAACATACAGTTTTGGTACTGTAATAAAAGATTTTTCTATAATTAAATATTTAAATGAGATGATTACAATTCACAATGAACAGAAAACCCCCATATTAAATTACTTATACTTATTTCTTTTCAATTTTATTGTCTTCTTCTTCTGATTGAGACTCCTGGTAGTACAGCTTAGATAATTACTAGAAATAATGTTCTCACACCAAAAAAAAAAAAAAAGTGCATTAAGGGAATTATTTAATGAATAAATTAGAGGTTAATGATTTAACATTCAATTTACTTTGCTGACAAAGGCCCATCCAGTCAAAGCTATGGTTTTTCCAATAGTCATGTATGGATGTGAGAATTAGACTATAGAGAAAGCTGAGTGCTGAAGAATTGATGCTTTTGAACTACAGTGTTGGAGAAGACTCTTGAGAGTCCCTTGGACTGCAAGGAGATCCAACTAGTCAATCCTTAAGGAAATTAGTCCTGAATATTCATTGGAAGGACTGATGCTAAAGCTCCAATACTTTGGCCACCTGATGCAAAGAGCTGACTCATTGGAAAAGACCCTGTTGCTGGGAAAGACTGAAGGCAGGAAAAGAAGGGGACAACAGAGAATGAGATGGTTGGATGGCATCACTGACTCAATGGACATGAGTTTGAGTAAGCTCTGGAAGTTTGTGATGGACAGGGAAGCCTGGTGTGCTGCAGTCCATGGGGTCACAAAGAGTCAGATAGGCTGAGCGACTGAACTGGATTAACTGATCCTATCCAACAGTCTGGAGCCAAATGATTCATATTTTATGCCATATCAAGTGAAACTGATTCCCACATTCAGCATGTATATAAGTGATACAGGAAAAAAGGTCTTCTTGACTTTGAAAATAATTCTGTGACTGCTGTTTAAAGTATTACTATTTTCATCAGCAACTCTGTAAGAACACAGCTTCAGATCTGGCAAGTTTGTGAACATGACTTCTGTGAAGGTTATCATTCAGGATATATTAGGGAAATGTTACAAGATGTTAAAATGCCTTGTAGATAGTTTGACAAAGCCATGGTCAGAAAGAAAGCTAAAGACCAGAGGTGAAAGTCACAAAATCTAAGGAAAAGGCACTGAAATAATAATTTTTAAAAGATTCATTATAGTTTATTTCTACTTCAAGTAACATAATCTGAAGATACACTCTCTCACACTCACAAAATGACATATACAAGAATGTTCATTATAACATTGCTTTCAAAAGCGAAAAACTGCAGACAACCAAAATTCTCATCAATAGAAGAACACATAAATAATTTGCAAATCCAGATACTGGGATAATATAGATATTAATATGAATAAGATTTATCTGTATGTGCTGATAGAAAAATGACAGAGATATGTTGTATGAAAAAAATATATAGAACATTCTGATGCTGCTGCCATATGTGTAGTACTTCTATATATCAATATATATCTAGAAAAAGCTTGGGGAATTTTTTACCAATCCATTGTTAAGGATCTGGGAGATAAGTTCACCAGGGAATTCCACTGCCCATGTTACACATTTTAATAATGTTTAGATTTTATACAAATTCACATTATATTGTATTTAGGAAAAAAAAGAAAAGGTCATTAGATTTGACATCCAGGTTGTATTTGCACTAGGCTAGTGGTTAAGGTGGATGGTGTACAGGCAAGATCTATATCAGACTGTGTCCAAGGCACATGTCTTGGCTTATGTCTTTTTCAGAATTCACTGACTTTCATGACAAGGTCTTGCTAGGGTGTAGCCATACTAGTTTTGATGCCCTAAACCTGACCCTTTCTACAATAGAGAAAAGCAAAATTATTTTCTTCATAAAGTAAATAGAACAATATCATTCAGGTGTAATTTTGTTGAAATAATCATCTCATTATAGTATTTCACTGAAGTGGAAAGTTCCTCTTTGTTTTAACCAATGAGAAGCATATAATTTTCAGTTACTATAAGAGAGCAATATTACCAGGAAACTTCTTCTTCTAATATATTTTATACTGATAGTGCCATCTTTGGGGGTTGTGCTGTTATTGGTTGTTTAAGTAAAGTTTATATTAAGTTCTGATGATATAATATTATAAATATAGAGCTCAAATAATTTTTTTTCAAGTAAGCACACCTGGAAACAATCATCCAGCTAGAGTTACAGAACCTTGCCAACACCTCAGAAATTTCCCACAAACCTCATCACAGACAGCTCCATAGGTTAACACTGTTTGGACTTCTCTCATCATGAGTTAGTTTCACATGTATTTGTAATTTATATAAATTTATCCATACAGCTTGTACTCTCTGAGTCTGGCTTCATTCACTCTTTCATGTTATTGCAAGAAGCAGTGATCCATCCATCTTCATAGCTGTGTATTATTCCATTCATATGAATAGACCCAATGCACTTACCTTCTATTTATGAGCTCTGGGTTTCTTCATTTGGTGTTTTTATTAATAACATTGTTATGTATGCTGTGAACGCAGTTTGAAGACATATGCATATTTCTTCTGGGTAAGTGTTTAGAGGTAAAACTGTTGTAACATGAGGTTGTATCAGTCCAACTTTAATAGAATACACCAAATAATTTCCAAGGCAGTTGTGATACCAATTCATAGTCCCACCAGCATATGGAAAACGTTTTCTCCCACTTTTTACTGTCTTAAACATGTCTTTGGATGGATGTTCTATGCTGTACTTAGTTGCTCAATCATGTCCAACTCTTTGCGACCCCATGGACTGTAGCCTGCCAGGCTCCTCTGTCCGTGGGGATTCTCCAGGCAAGAATACTGGAGTGGGTTGACGTGCCCTCCTCCAGAGGCTCTTCCCAACCCAGGGATTGAACCCAGATCTCCCACATTGCAGGCGGATTCTTTACCGTCTGAACGAGCAGGAAAGCCCCTTTTGATGGACAGAAGCTTTAATTTTAATTAAGTCTAAGTCTATTTTATCAGTCTTTTCCTTATGATCAGTGCTCTCTGTATACT
This sequence comes from Capra hircus, assembly GCF_001704415.2. Classification (NCBI taxonomy): domain Eukaryota; kingdom Metazoa; phylum Chordata; class Mammalia; order Artiodactyla; family Bovidae; genus Capra; species Capra hircus. The sequence goes on along the minus strand of NW_017189516.1, from coordinate 33,238,147 downwards.
GTTTATTAAATCTTTACCCATCCCCAAATTTATTAATTTATTATATGATGTTATCTTCAGGAAGTTTTATTATTGCACCTTTCATTTTCAGGGCTACAAGCAATCCATCTACAATTGATTGTTCAAAATAGGTATGTGATAGAGGTCAATATTCTCTTTTTTCTAATTTTATTCACATCAATATCCAACTATCCTAACACAACTTATTAACAAGATGATTCAATGCAATGTCATCTCTATCACAAATCAGATGACTGTACATGTATAAGAGTATTTCTGAACTATATTCTGTTTCATTCCTCTATTTGTCTATACCACTCTGCTAATTATGCTACTTTTAAAAAGTAGTTTAAATTTCCGAACTCTGTTATTCTTTGTCAAGATTGTCTTACTCTTGATCCTTTGCATTTTCACAAAAATTTTAGAATTAGCTTGTCACACTGTTGCCTTGCTGTGGAATGAATGTTTATGCCCTCCCCCTAAATGTAACTTTCACAATCATTATGGAGAAAATGGAGAAACATGGACTAAAAATAACTAGGTAGATTTACAGCTGGCTGAACCACCAGATCCAAAGAGCATTAGTTAATGAATCAAAGTTAACCTGGGCCAGACGTCCTGGTAAATAGCTACAGACCCTATGGACTTAGAAGCCCTTAGGGGAGTGTTGTTGCTCCTAAGTTTCTCTCTGGTTCCATCTAGTGGATGATTATGCGCTAATCGGTTGTCCTTGCATTCATCTCACTTCATGTTTACATTGAACATTATTTATTTAACAAAGCTGTGATTATATAACTTCACGTGGGTTTGCCTAACCACTTCTGGTGCATCTTAAATTGTCAAGATTAGAACAAGTCCATCTTTAGGACCTGGGTTACATTCCAAGTCTGTAGATAGAAGCCAATCGAGTCTACTTAGATCAGAGTCAGTTCAGTTCAGTCGATCAGTCATGTCCGACTCTCTGTGACCCCATGGACTGCAGCACGCCAGGCCTCCCTGTCCATCACCAACTCCCAAAGTTTACTCAAACTCATGTCCATTGAGTCGGGGATGCCATTCAACCATCTCATCCTCTGTCGTCCCCTTCTCCTCCCGCCTTCAATCTTTCCCAGCATCAGGGTCTTTTCAAATCAGAGTAGGGCATGCAACTCCCATGAAGTGCTTTTTGTTTTTTTGCTTTCTTCTCTGAGGCATAGCCATACCTGCATCACAAATTTATTCTGATTCCCCTCAGATCCTTAAGCTCTTTTCTTTTCCTATAGTCTCCTGATTTACCTCTCATTATATAGTAACACTAGCAAAAATGTTAGCCCCATTTTGTGTTTGCTTAGAGTTTAATGGATTATAAGCACATCTCTGTATGTCTTTTTATTTCAATACACAGGGAGGTTGGGAATATCTCCTGGCAGATGAAGACACTAAGGCTCAGGGATGTTAAGAATACTGATTGAGTTGTCACAGCTGGTTTATCATGAAACCTGAGCTCCAGCCCAGTCTTTTTAACAGCATTTCTAACAATATGTATGTTTTTCAGCTTTACTGAGGTATAATCGACAAATAATAATATATTTAAAGGGTACATCATGATGATTTGATTCCAGTATAGTCTTTTGAAGAATCATCTAGTTCTCCTTCTCCTTTATCATACTGGTGAGCAGAAAACTCCAAATGTGCCCAGTAATCTAACGGCAGGGAGCTTCTAGAGGGCTTTCACCTTTTCCTCTCGCGGTGATTCTAACACATCAATTTTGATCAACCTAGTCATAGAGACAAATATATACCATGCTTCATGGGTCACTGGGAAAATTCCTCAGAGCACAGACACAGGGGGTTCCAATTCAAACCAGAATACAGTGTCTTTTCTGCAGAAAACTTCTCTAGTAACCACACACACACACACACAAAACCTACTGGAATCCCAGTAATTTTTACTGGACAGAGGCTCCTTCTAGTTTTACTCAGCAACACCTTTTTCTTATCTGCTAACAGCAACCCGCCACAGTATAACAGGAATGAAGAAAGTTTCCAAAGCTCCGAGTACACAATCAATACCAGTCTTCAGCAGCACCATCATCATAGGTAATACTGATTGAACAATAACCATGGCTAATAATTGTGCTCTATGCTCTTACACTCATTCTCAGCTAATCCTTCATGACTCAGAGGAAGGAATGAGCACATTTAGACTGAGCCTTTTCTTAGAAAAGCTAAGAAAGCAACAGAAATCATGGATATAGTACATTCTAGAGCTTTAATTTGAAACTGGCTGTCTCATACATCTAGCACCCAATACACCTTTCACAGGTACTCAATTCTTACAGCAGCAGCAGCAACAATAGCAATTAATAGCTTCCGCTGTATCTTCCTCTTGTTCTCACTGTATAATAGATTTCTGCTTGAGATGAAATATTGAACCAAATGATCTTTCCAACTCTTAGATTCTAGGAACCAAATGATGAACCATGCCTTACACAAGCCTGAGAAGTAGCAGTTGTTGTTTAGTTGCTAAGTTGTGTCTGACACTTTTGTGACCTCATGGACTACAGCACACCAGGCTTCGTTGTCCTTCACTGTCTCCAAGAGTTTGCTCAAGCTCATGTACACAGATTTGGTGATGTCATCCAACCATCTCATCCTCTGTCGCCCCCTTATTCTCCTGCCCTCAATCTTTCACAGCATCAGGGTCTTTTCCAATGAGTCAGCTCTTCGCATTAGGTGGCCAGAGTATTGGAGCTTCAGCTTCAGCATCAGTTCTTCCAGTGAATATTCAGGGTTGATTTCCTTTAAGATTGACTGATTTGATCTCCTTGCAGTCCAAGAGAGTCAAGAGTCCTCTCCAGCACCACAATTCAAATGCATCAATTCTTTGGCACTCAGCCTTCTCTATGGTCTAACTCTCACATCTGTACCTGACTACTGGAAAAAACCATAGCTTTGACTATGCAGTCCTTTGTCAGCAAAGTAATGCCTCTGCTTGTCAATATACTGTGTAGGTGTGCCAGAGTCTTTCTTCCAAGGAGCAAGTGTCTTTTAATTTCTTGGCTGCAGTTACTGTCCACAGTGATTTTGGAGCCCAAGAAAATAAAATCTGCCACTGTTTCCACTTTTTCCTCATCTATTTGCCATGAGGTGATGGGACCAGATGCCATGATTTTAGTTTTTTGCATGTTGAGTTTCAAGTCAGCTTCTTCACTCTCCTCTTTCACCCTCATCAAGAGGCTCTTCAGTTCCTCTTCACTTTCTGCCATTAGAGTGGTATTATCTGCATATCTGAGGTTATTGATATTTATCCTGGCAATCTTGATTCCAGCTTGTGATTCATTCAGCCCAATATTTTGCATAATATACTCTACATATAAGTTAAAGAAGCAGAGTGATGAGAGAGTTTTGGCAAATGTGTGAAGAGTAAGCCATATCACATACTTCTGTGATGAGAAACATTAATTCCAGACCTGTAGCCAAGAAGGTTTTGCTTTTAGTTTGAAAGAAACTTTATGTTACACAATAAGCCAGATGGAAACATCAGTGATAATATTTGCCAACATGGCTCAGCACACTTTAGCAGAGAATTACCAAGCTCCTCTCATGATGAAAAAGAAATTGGAAAGAGGTCAAGTGTTATGATCCCCCATACATTGATCCAAGCCTGCAGGTTTTGGATGATTTGCTATAAATTCATTTCTACATCATCATTCTTGAGGTTTGGATTGTTTGTGAGCTGTATGGTTTGTGATTTAAGGGACATAAAAGAAAGTTCTTTTGAAAAAGGAACTTATTAAAGGAAACAAAAATAGAGCTAGTTTGTTGTTAAAGTATCTGGGGTTTAATAATATCTTATTTATTTATTTATTTTTTACTTTACAATACTGTATTGGTTTTGCCATACATCAACATGAATCTGCCACGGGTGTACATAAATTCCCACTCCTGAACCCCCCTCTCACCTCCCTCCCCATACCACCCCTCTGGGTTATCCCAGTGCACCAGCCCCAAGCATCCTGTATCCTGCATCGAACCTAGACTGGCGGTTCATTTCTAAAATGATCACATTACAGTAAGTAATGTCCAATAAAAGCGTGTAAGATACTGAATTTCTCTAACATGTACAAACATTTACATGAAGTAAGCACAATTAAGAAACTCCTGAAAATATGACCAAAAATGGTACTCACAATCTTGATTGTCATATTTTTTGATATACAAGACTTTAATAAGGCTGCAGTGAAGGTAATATTGTGAATACCTTAAGTGAAGGGGACAACAGAGGATGAGATGATTGGATGACATCACCGACTCGATAGACATGAGTTTGAATAAGCTCTGGTAGTTGGTGATGGACAGGAAAGCCTGGCGTACTGCAGTCCATGGGGTCACCAAGAGTTGGACATGACTGAGCGACTGAAATGAACTGAACTGAAGGTATTATTTGATGAATGCTTTAAGTTTTTAGATTTCTTCAAGGTCATAGAAATAAAATCCAGTTTGAATGGATTAAGTGACAGTGCAAAATAGCTTACTGTCTAGTTTTGTTGCTCTTTAATGCTATTTTCACAAAAATTACTGATGACACTGCATTAACAACTTTCCTTTTTACTGTCAGATATTTTATGCGCCTGTCCAGATGCAATTATAAACTGAAAAACCAAAATTATGGGCTATATATCATGTTTAAAATCACTATTACTTTTCCTAAAATGTTACTAAAATAACTCTTAAATAATTATTCATTGGTTCTTTTGAATTTGAATACATGGAGTAAATCTCACTGACTAAAGGCATATAATAACTAATTGATAAACATTTAAATTAGTGGCTGGAAGGTGGGTGGAATGAATATTTTCAAACTGGACTCATAATTCATTAACCTCAATTGTCATTTTATCTTATGCTGATAGAAGAAATCTATTTTGTTTAAGATTAGATGAACATGTTATATGAGTGATCCACTAATTTCCTCAAAGGCTTATTTAAAAACCGTCTGTCAGGGAAACTGGAAAAACCATGCCTTTAAGTTTGTTCCCAGTATACAAAATCACACTGTTACCCTCGTTCCACTTTCAGTAACTGAGTCAGTGAATTGTAATAGTCGTTTCTGCCTACAATTTTGCCAGGTAAGGTAGGAGTACTATTCCATTTATCAGTGAAAGCACAATAACTGGTGATTTTATGTATGAACATGTTCCAAGGAGTGACAGGTTTTTGATTTAGAATGCTGAATCATGGGTTATTGTTTTGCCTAGTGAAAGCTAGGGCTGTTCAGGTTTAGCCTCACATGAAAAGATACTGATATGACCCCCCCCTCCCTTAAGCCAATAATCAAACACAAAGTGGCTGCAAGATGCTTATGGTAACTGGATGCCTCTGCAGGAGGCCTATAGAGATAAGAGCATTATTTCTCCCTGTGAATAAGGTCTACCATCCTTAGAGACACTGACATCCTTGTGTTTATCAGATGCTTAGAGAGAATTGTGATGGGATCACAGATGAAAAAGAGCCTTGGGCTCAGATGAGATATTTGTAACTCATAGGTTATAAGCTCCTGAAGAAGAAATATTGTTGAAATATTTATCTTTCATATCATCTGAAACAGGTTGGGCTCACAGCAGACATTTAGTACATTTTTGCTGATATGTTTAATTGTTTTCACTCCTGGACAGCATAATAGCATACCAATAGCAAATAATATGAGGTTGTCACTGGTATATATGCTGAGACTGGTTTCTGGTTGCTGAAAATAATCAAGATGAGAAGGAGAATAAAGGTAGGGGTGTGTGTGTGTGTGTGTTAGGGAGGGAGAGAGACAGTGAGGGGAACCAGGAGAGGGGTAACCCTTCCCATCTGTTTCAGGAGCACCTATTATTGCTAGTTTCAGGTCTGCATGAAAAGTAAATCTAAAAGCATTTAATCTATTCCCTTTATTAATTATTAAATTAATAATTTAAATTATGGATTAATTAAATTTCCTTCCTTCTACTCAACCAAAAGAAGACATAATGAACAGATGGCCAAGAGGCACATGAAAAGATGCTCAACATCACAAATTATTGGAAAAATACAAATCAAAACTACAATGAGATATCACCTCACACCAGTCAGAATGGCCATCATCCAAAAGTGTACAAACAACAAATGCTGGAGAGGGTGTGGAGAAAAGGGAACCCTCCTAACACTCTTGGTGGGAATGTAAATTGGTAGTAGCCACTGTGGAAAACAGTATAGAGGTTCCTTAAAAAACTAACAAATAGAGTTACCATATGATCCAGCAATCCTACTCCTGGCCACATATCCATAGAAAAACATGATTTGAAAGGATACATGCACCTCAATGTTCACTCCAGTGTTGTTTACAATATCCAAGATACGGAAGCAACCTAAGTGTCCACTGACAGATGAATGGATAAAGAACATAAGGTACATATATACAATGGAATATTACTCAGCCATTAAAAATGAATAATGCCACTTGCAACAATGTGATGGACTTGGAGATTATCATACTAAGTGAAGTCAGACAGACATATAGATAGATAGATAGATAGATAGATAGATATCACTTATATATGGAATCTAAAAAAATGATGCAAATGAACTTACCTACAAAACAGAAAAAAAGTTACAGATGTAGAAAATAAACATGGTTACTGGAGGATAAGGGGAGGATAAATTGGAAGATTGGGATTGACATATACACAGTGCTATATATAAAATAGATAACTAATAAGGTCCTACTGTATATCACAGGAAACTCTACTCAATACTCTGTAATAACCTCAATAGGAGAATTTGAAAAAGAATAAATACATGTATGTATAACTGAATCAGTTTGCTGCACACCTGAAGCTAACACAACATTGTTAATCAACTATATCCCAATATGAAATAAAAATTTCAATAAAAGAAAAAAGTTCAAAAAATTCCCCTCATCTTGGGGTAAGCCAAAATTCTGTAATAAAGAAATTAATAATTCAAAATAAACATGTAACATCTGAATTCAATGCATAGAATTAAAACACATTTAGTTATCAAGTCATTATAGTATTTTGGAGCTAAAAGAGACCTCTTTTAACATCATTTATTAGGACTCTTTTATTTTATGAATAACAAAACTAAGGTTCAGAGAAGGAAAATAACTTCCCCAAATTCAAATATCCAGTAGAGAGCAAGGAATCTTGACTTTTAGTTCAGTGATCCTTGTACCTCACTAGGGTGCCTCACACTTCTCATTAATGAACACATAAAAGCCACATGGATGGGAATGGGAAATGTCTTTTTCTGTTCTTCATCAGGTATATATAGATAATTTCTCCCAAGCCCTGTGATTCAGGAAGCTTCTTCTAACTCATAGTTAATTTTAATCATTTATAGATTTTATAATCATTTATAAAAATGATTTGCAATTTTAACTTTTAGACATTTCACCAGGTGGTCATTCTTTTTGAAAATTTTATCCACATTAGAAAGATCTGTCTGTAATACAGATTCTGAAAGAAGGCTTAGGACTTCTTTTTGTCTGTAACAGCATCCAGGATAATTTATACTCTTGTAGACACAGAATACTTGCTTTTGGGCAGTACTTTAGGAAACGTTTAAAATCATACTTATCAAAATACAAAAGGAAAGCAGCACTTGGCTTTGTGTCTGCAAAAGAATAATTGCTCAAAACAAATAAAGCTATTATTTTTAATAACATTATTATTACTAGTTTAGGACTCTCACCCTCCAATTTTCCTATCTTGCTGATTTCTATTGTTTCCATTTTTGTATATATCATCTACTACTCATTGATGGTCATTACCCTGTGGTTAGAAAATTAGGAAACCAGCTCAACAAAATAATAAAAAAAGTTTATCTTCCATCAAAAATAGACATACAACAACTTTTCACAAATTTACAGTTAAGAGTGGCAGCTATAGCTCTGTGCTCATTCCCAAAATAGAACATCCAGGGTTTCATGATGTTATCACCTGCCCAAATCATTTCCCCTAACTTCATATCATTTCTAAAACACAATTGATTTCCTTGGTTTAATGGTTATTTTTTTTTTATTTTTTAAATTTTAAAATCTTTAATTCTTACATGCGTTCCCAAACATGAACCCCCCCCCCCAATGTTTTTTGGAATGAGAGTAATAGTTTTCTTGGACTCATCAGAAAATATGGAAATGAATATTTTAAAAATATATTTTAAACATGAATATGATATTGAGTTCAAGATGAGTAAGAAAACATAAACTTTAGGTCACACTAATATCTGTGTTGTGCCTTTTCTGAAAATAAGATGCATTTTACTAATATCTTAAGGAAAGTCAAATTATATGTAAGAATGTCTTTTAATTCAATAATGGCAGAAATATATAAATGATAAACTCCTGTACACTGAGGAAACAAAAGAAACACACTCTTGGCAACAGAAATAAAATTTCCTTCAATGATTTCCTAGTGAATCATTATCCTAATTCTAATGCCAGGATAGACTCAACAAAATTTACCTAATCTATATTCTATATTACTATTACAGTAGTCTAAGAGTTTCTCAGTTGCCAAATTATACTTGATTTATATTGAGCTCTTAAGCAACTGAAACTCAGGGCCGAGTTTGTTTGTTTTGTCAATTGATTGGTTTGGTTTGAGGTTTTGCACATGAATTTTAAGGTAATTCTTACTAATTAAACAACATATCTTTTGAATGTAAATGCTAAAAGTTCTCATATGAACTATTAGTCATGTCCTAAACTGTAGAGGTCTCCAAATAAGAAACTCATGCATTCCCATTGTCTTCAAGAAATTCTCTCTCTCTCCCTCCCCCTTGCCTCCCAAACACACATACTGTAGCTGTCTATTTACCTGTTAGTACTTCTTGGAAACAGTGGTTCAACAGAAAATATATTTCCTTTTATGTTACATTTTTCTAAATTTTCTGGATTGGCCTTGGAAAAGACTTAGCTGCAATTGTGGCTGCATTTTCCTAACCTACTTTTTTGGACTCTTTGTGAACAAAAGGAATGAGGTAAGTTTGGTGGTGTGACTTTTTCTTAATAAAGCCTAAAGGCTGCTGTTGACCACTGATGGTTTTTCTTGTTCTTGTGTTCAAAATCCACGGGCCTGATCACCTATTCTGGACATGAATCATACATAGAATCCAAAGTTATTTATCTTTAGAGGCCAAATTCTACCTTTGTCCTTTAGGATTTAGAGCTCTGACATCTCTCTCATTCCCATAACATGTTAAATATGGCTATCATTGCTTCTGCAAGAACTTTCTAAAGTGAAAGTCTAGATTTATGGCCCAGGATGTGATCTATCCTGGAGAAGGTTCCATGAGCACTTGAAAAAAAAATGTGAAATTCATTGTTTTGGGGTGAAATGTCCTATAGATATCAATTAGGTCTAACTGATCTAATGTATCATTTAAAGTTTGCGTTTCTTTGTTAATTTTCTGTTTAGTTGATCTGTCCATAGGTGTGAGTGGGGTATTAAAGTCTCCCACTATTATTGTGTTATTGTTGATTTCCCCTTTCATACTTGTTAGCATTTGTCTTACATATTGCGGGGCTCCTATATTGGGGGCATATATATTTATAATTGTTATATCTTCTTCTTGGATTGATCCTTTGATCATTATGTAGTGGCCTTCTTTGTCTCTTTTCACAGCCTTTGTTTTAAAGTCTATTTTATCGGATATGAGTATTGCCACTCCTGCTTTCTTTTGGTCTCTATTTGCGTGGTATATCTTTTTCCAGCCCTTCACTTTCAGTCTGTATGTGTCCCTTGTTTTGAGGTGGGTCTCTTGTAAGCAGCATATAGAGGGGTCTTGTTTTTGTATCCATTCGGCCAGTCTTTGTCTTTTGGTTGGGGCGTTCAACCCATTTACGTTTAAGGTAATTATTGATAAGTGTGATCCCGTTACCATTTACTTTATTGTTTTGGGTTCGAGTTTATACACCCTTTTCGTGTTTCCTGTCTAGAGAATATCCTTTAGAATTTGTTGGAGAGCTGGTTTGGTGGTGCTGAATTCTCTCAGCTTTTGCTTGTCTGTAAAGCTTTTGATTTCTCCTTCATATTTGAATGAGATCCTTGCTGGGTACAGTATTCTGGGCTGTAGGTTATTGTCTTTCATCACTTTAAGTATGTCTTGCCATTCCCTCCTGGCCTGAAGAGTTTCTATTGAAAGATCAGCTGTTATCCTAATGGGAATCCCCTTGTGTGTTATTTGTTGTTTTTCCCTTGCTGCTTTTAATATTTGTTCTTTGTGTTTGATCTTTGTTAATTTGATTAATATGTGTCTTGGGGTGTTTTGCCTTGGGTTTATCCTGTTTGGAACTCTCTGTGTTTCTTGGACTTGGGTGATTATTTCCTTCCCCATTTTAGGGAAGTTTTCAACTATTATCTCCTCAAGGATTTTCTCATGATCTTTCTTTCTGTCTTCTTCTTCTGGAACTCCTATAATTCGAATGTTGGAGCATTTCATATTGTCCTGGAGGTCTCTGAGATTGTCCTCATTTCTTTTAATTTGTTGTTCTTGTTTCCTCTCTGATTCATTTATTTCTACCATTCTATCTTCTATTTCACTAATCCTATCTTCTGCCTCCGTTATTCTACTAATTGTTGCCTCCAGAGTGTTTCTGATCTCATTTATTGCATTATTCATTATATTTTGACTCTTTTTTATTTCTTCTAGGTCCTTGTTAAACCTTTCTTGCATCTTCTCAATCCTTGTCTCTAGCCTATTTATCTGTGATTCCATTTTGATTTCAAGATTTTGGATCATTTTCACTATCAATATTCGGAATTCCTTCTCCGGTAGATTCCCTACTTCTTCCACTTTTGTTTGGTTTGGTGGGCAACTCTCCTGTTCCTTTACCTGCTGTGTATTCCTCTGTCTCTTCATCTTGGTTATATTGCTGCGTTTGGGGTGGCCTTTTGATAAATTCAAAAAAATCGAAATCATTCCAAGCATCTTTTCTGACCATAATGCATTAAGATTAGATCTCAATTACAGGAGAAAAACTATTAAAAATTCCAACATATGGAGGTTGAACAACACACTTCTGAATAACCAACAAATCACAGAAGAAATCAAAAAAGAAATCAAAATATGCATAGAAACTAATGAAAATGAAAACACAACAACCCAAAACCTGTGGGACACTATAAAAGCAGTGCTAAGAGGAAAGTTCATAGCAATACAGGCATACCTCAAGAAACAAGAAAAAAGTCAAATAAATAACCTAACTCTGCAACTAAAGCAACTAGAAAAGGAAGAGTTGGAGAACCCCAGAGTTAGTAGAAGGAAAGAAATCTTAAAAATTAGGGCAGAAATAAATGCAAAAGAAACAAAAGAGACCATAGCAAAAATCAACAAAGCCAAAAGCTGGTTCTTTGAAAGGATAAATAAAATTGACAAACCATTAGCCAGACTCATCAAGAAGCAAAGAGAGAAAAATCAAATCAATAAAATTAGAAATGAAAATGGAGAGATCACAACAGACAACACAGAAATACAAAGGATCATAAGAGACTACTATCAGCAGTTGTATGCCAATAAAATGGACAACGTGGAAGAAATGGACAAATTCTTAGAAAAGTACAATTTTCCAAAACTGAACCAGGAAGAAATAGAAAATCTTAACAGACCCATCACAAGCACGGAAATTGAAACGGTAATCAGAAATCTTCCAGCAAACAAAAGCCCAGGTCCAGACGGCTTCACAGCTGAATTCTACCAAAAATTTCGAGAAGAGCTAACACCTATCCTCCTCAAACTCTTCCAGAAAATTGCAGAGGAAGGTAAACTTCCAAACTCATTCTATGAGGCCACCATCACCCTAATACCAAAACCTGACAAAGATATCACAAAAAAGGAAAACTACAGGCCAATATCACTGATGAACATAGATGCAAAAATCCTCAACAAAATTCTAGCAATCAGAATCCAACAACACATTAAAAAGATCATACACCATGACCAAGTGGGCTTTATCCCAGGGATGCAAGGATTCTTCAATATCCGCAAATCAATCAATGTAATTCACCACATTAACAAATTGAAAAATAAAAACCATATGATTATCTCAATAGATGCAGAGAAGGCCTTTGACAAAATTCAACATCCATTTATGATAAAAACTCTCCAGAAAGCAGGAATAGAAGGAACATACCTCAACATAATAAAAGCTATCTATGACAAACCCACAGCAAACATTATCCTCAATGGTGAAAAATTGAAAGCATTTCCCCTAAAGTCAGGAACAAGACAAGGGTGTCCACTTTCACCGCTACTATTCAACATAGTTCTGGAAGTTTTGGCCACAGCAATCAGAGCAGAAAAAGAAATAAAAGGAATCCAAATTGGAAAAGAAGAAGTAAAACTCTCACTGTTTGCAGATGACATGATCCTCTACATGGAAAACCCTAAAGACTCCAACAGAAAATTATTAGAGCTAATCAATGAATATAGTAAAGTTGCAGGATATAAAATCAACACACAGAAATCCCTTGCATTCCTTTACACGAATAATGAGAAAGTAGAAAAAGAAATTAAGGAAACAATTCCATTCACCATTGCAACGAAAAGAATAAAATACTTAGGAATATATCTACCTAAAGAAACTAAAGACCTATATATAGAAAACTATAAAACACTGATGAAAGAAATCAAAGAGGACACTAATAGATGGAGAAATATACCATGTTCATGGATCGGAAGAATCAATATAGTGAAAATGAGTATACTACCAAAGCAATTTACAAATTCAATGCAATCCCTATCAAGCTACCAGCCACATTTTTCACAGAACTAGAACAAATAATTTCAAGATTTGTATGGAAATACAAAAAACCTCGAATAGCCAAAGCAATCTTGAGAAAGAAGAATGGAACTGGAGGAATCAACTTGCCTGACTTCAGGCTCTACTACAAAGCCACAGTCATCAAGACAGTATGGTACTGGCACAAAGACAGACATATAGATCAATGGAACAAAATAGAAAGCCCAGAGATAAATCCACACACATATGGACACCTTATCTTTGACAAAGGGGGCAAGAATATACAATGGAGTAAAGACAATCTCTTTAACAAGTGGTGCTGGGAAAACTGGTCAACCATTTGTAAAAGAATGAAACTAGATCACTTTCTATCACCGTACACAAAAATAAACTCAAAATGGATTAAAGATCTAAATGTAAGATCAGAAACTATAAAACTCCTAGAGGAGAACATAGGCAAAACACTCTCAGACATAAATCACAGCAGGATCCTCTATGATCCACCTCCCAGAATTCTGGAAATAAAAGCAAAAATAAACAAATGGGATCTAATTAAAATTAAAAGCTTCTGTACAACAAAGGAAAATATAAGCAAGGTGAAAAGACAGCCTTCTGAATGGGAGAAAATAATAGCAAATGAAACAACTGACAAACAACTAATCTCAAAAATATACAAGCAACTTCTGCAGCTCAATTCCAGAAAAATAAACGACCCAATCAAAAAATGGGCCAAAGAACTAAATAGACATTTCTCCAAAGAAGACATACGGATGGCTAACAAACACATGAAAAAGATGCTCAACATCACTCATTATTAGAGAAATGCAAATCAAAACCACAATGAGGTACCACTTCACACCAGTCAGAATGGCTGTGATCCAAAAATCTGCAAGCAATAAATGCTGGAGAGGGTGTGGAGAAAAGGGAACCCTCCTACACTGTTGGTGGGAATGCAAACTAGTACAGCCACTATGGAGAACAGTGTGGAGATTCCTTAAAAAATTGCAAATAGAACTACCTTATGACCCAGCAATCCCACTTCTGGGCATACACACGGAGGAAACCAGAATTGAAAGAGACACATGTACCCCAATGTTCATCGCAGCACTGTTTATAATAGCCAGGACATGGAAACAACCCAGATGTCCATCAGCAGATGAATGGATAAGAAAGCTGTGGTACATATACACAATGGAGTATTACTCAGCCGTTAAAAAGAATTCATTTGAATCAGTTCTGATGAGATGGGTGAAACTGGAGCCAATTATACAGAGTGAAGTAAGCCAGAAAGAAAAACACCAATACAGTATACTAACACATATATATGGAATTTAGGAAGATGGCAATGACGACCCTGTATGCAAGACAGGAAAAAAGACACAGATGTGTATACCAGACTTTTGGACTCAGAGGGAGAGGGAGAGGGTGGGATGATTTGGGAGAATGGGAATTCTAACATGTATACTGTCATGTAAGAATTGAATCGCCAGCCCATGTCTGACGTAGGGTGCAGCTTGCTTGGGGCTGGTGCATGGGGATGACCCAGAGAGATGTTGTGGGGAGGGAGGTGGGAGGGGGTTCATGTTTGGGAACGCATGTAAGAATTAAAGATTTTAAAATTAAAAAAAAATAAAAATAAAAAAAAATAAAGTGAAAGTCACTTAGACTAGACATTTAAAAACTCATTTTAAGAGTCTAATAATGCTTTTTATGCTTTAGTGTACAAAGGGTTCATGTGGGATCTTACTGAGATGTAGATTTTGATTCAGTGGGTATGGACTGGGGCTTGATCTTTTTCACTTCTGACAAACAAGTGATGCCTCTGCAGCTGGTCCATGAACCATGATTTGTGTAGCAAAGAACTACACAGTGATTCTCAAACTTGATTGTTCATTGGAGTTATCTATAGAGCTTAAAGAAATGGATGTCTGGGTCCTGTGCCTTGAGATTCCAATTTAATTGGTCTGGGAAGTGATCTGGACACTGGGGATTTAAGAAGTCCTCAAGAGATTCTAATGTGCAGCCAAGAGAGGGAGTCACTGTTCCTTTCAACCCTCTCTGTATCAGTGCATTTTCTTTGTCACATAGAATGGAAGAAAGTGAGGGGTTTCTCTTTCAAAAACAACAAGGGTCATATTGATGATTGGGGGCAGGAGCAATATCTGATTGTACGCATGCCCAGTTCTACTGCTCAGATGCTCTGACCCTGCAAATGTCAATGTGGTCCTGGGACCATCACTTGAGACTTGTGAGAAAGGAAGACTCATCAGCACAAACATTGAGAAGCAAAGCCTGTCTGTTAAAAAGATTTTACAGGTGATATTTATGCACGTTAAAGTTTGAGACTCACTGCTCTAGGAGGCTGTGTTCCCTTGGCAGTCATTATGTGCCAAGTATACGGTGGAACAGACCAGCCCTGATGTAAAGACCTTGGAAGTGAAGACGTGAGAGAGAAGAAGCCAATCAGTGTTAAATAACTAACAAAATGCTTCATGTAGCCTTACAAGTCAACTCCAACATATGCTCACAACCAGAATAAATTTCAAATCTGTCAAGGAAGTACTTAAGTAGCAAAAATAAGTAATAGTTATAACTAATGGCTTCTCAGGTAGCCCTAGTGGTAAAGAAAAGGCCTGCCAAAGAGATGTGGGTTCAGTCCCTGGGTTGGGAAGATACCCTGGAGAAAGGCATGGCAACCCACTCCAGTACTCTTGCCTACAGAATCCTATGGACAGAGGAGCCTGGTGGGCTACAGTCCAAAGGGTTGCAGTTGGACACGACTGAAGCAACTTAGCACACACTTTATTGCTAATTTATGCAGCATTCTTTTTCTTTCTTCTGGTGATTAATTGTGTGGGCATGCTTTACATCTCTACATCAGTATTTCTCAAATTAGGGCAATTTTACTTTCCTGGGGACAATTGATATTTCGGTTATCACAACTGGGAAAGGGGTGTGTCAGTAGCATCTAGAAGGTAGAGGCCAGATATACTGTTATCAGGGATACACCCTACAATGCACAGGACAGATGCCACCACAACAAAGAATTATATGGCACTAGATGTCAATAATCCACTGAGGTTGAGAAACTCTGCTCTATAGTGTATCAATTTATATTTGTCTGTGTGTGTGTGTGTGTGTGTGTGTGTGGCACGTGCACTGAGTCGCTCAGTCATGTCTAGCTCTTTGCAACACCATGGACTGCAGCCAGCCTGGCTTCTTTGTCCATTGGATTCTGCAGGCAATACTGGAACAGGTTGCCATTTTCTTCTCCAGGGTATCTTTCTGACCCAGGGATCAAACCAGCATCTCTTGTGTCTCCTGAACTGACAGGCAGGTTCTTTACCACTTGCTTCACCTGGGAAACCGTGTGTGTGTGTGTGTGTGTGTGTGTGTGCCTGTGTGTGTGTGTGCGCCTGTGTGTGTGTGTCTGTGTGTGCTTATATACATGCTTGTATATATATATGCTTTTCTTGAAGAGGCAAAATCTCACTTGCAAAGTGGAGTAAATCAGTTATAATTATCCTCTGGAAAATCACTCCATTATGAGAAACTGGATGACCAGTCTGACAGAAGAGCAGAGTGACCTAAAGATGTGCAAGTTGGAGTCCTGGGATACATAGTTCATTTTCTTAGTGCATTCATTAAACACTGTTGCTTGGCACTATAAAAATAGTCCAGTAACAGCTCAGTATTTACATGTTGGGTCTCATTAGTGTTAAATGTCAAAACCCAGTATCCAATAGTAAGTATCCTCATTCTGGTGGCATTGAACTAGGCATTCCACAGAGATCAATCCCCAACTTTAATCACTTGTGGGATTTATTTACAGTTTGTAAAATTCACATTCAGAGAAGTTCTCCTGGTTGTGCTCTTTGTTATCATTTCAGGTGATTATGCTGAGTCTGTCAGGAGTTGGTGAAGCTCTGCTAAGGAAAACCACTGTTGCCATACAGACACGTCAGCTAGCCTTGGACATTGATGAGATTCCCTGTACAGAAATGGGTTTTGTTAACTGTTCAGAGACAGGGCTCTAGAGTGAGGTGCACAACAAACATGGATCAAAGCAGTTCCTGGGAATATGAAAATGGGGTAAAGCTAGAGGCCTGGCACCAGAGATCTAGAAGGCTAATGGTGCTGGCCTCCTTAATTTCTCTGCCTCCTACCTAGGTTGCTTTGGGTCCCTTGTCACCAAAGTTCAGAATATATATTTTGCAGGTGTTCCAGGTGACCCTATGGAGTGCTGGAGGAAAGTGTCAGCCCTTTAATAATAGTGTTCTAACTAAAAATAGAAAGCAATGAGGTTTGCTAATGATTGATATATGACTTTCACACTTGGTTTGTCTGCCAGATGTTCAAGTGTCACACTATGTCCTGAGGAAAACCTGGAGTTTGTCCACAGCTGTGACTTTACTAGTTCCCTTGCTTTCTACATATTGCAACATATGGTAGCTTAAATGTACAAAGATATGTGATTTTACCATTTTAATTTATAGAATTTTCACAACCTTGTTTATTGGAATGGGGTATGAGCATAATATCTATTGTTCTCCATGGAGATTCACTGGCTAAATCCTTATAAAACACACACAAAAAAGTAGTTGAAATTAGAGATACCAACTTCTTCTTTTACAAAATGATTTAAGTTAATTTGCTGACCTTTTCAGGGATGTCCAATGATTGGCAGGAGTTGCTACCTCGCAGGCATTTGAAGACACACGCACACTCTCACATGTAATTGGTTACTGTAATAGTAAGTGGGTTTTTACAAACAACAAGACAATAGTTACTGTTGAAAATAACTAATGCTTTATATAGATTATTATACAAAAAATATTTAAGGGATTTTGTTTCCATATCTGCATAGTTGTGTTATTGAAAAACATATGTGTCACATATAAAATCTCTGAGATCTAGTTACCTTGAAAACTAGGCTTCAATTTTCTAAATTATTTTAAAATTTCCCAAGGGAAGAGTTTCAGTGGAATTTCAATGTCTTTCACAAAAATCTTTTGTCCCTCCACAGAGGTTCATTGGTTAACTTCTAGTAAAGTGCAAAAAAAAGCATACATTGAAATAGAGCTACTATACTTTCTTTTTTAAAAAGAAGATAGCTGCTAATTCACAGAGATGACCAGTGACACAATATTCTCTACCTTACATATATTTAAAGACAAAGATGTACTCCTCATATTTAATCTGTCATACACACATACACACACACACACACACACACACATATAGCAACAGCTTTATTGAAATACAATTCACATACAAAATTCACTCCGTTAAAGTGCATAATTCAGTGGTTTTTACAATATTCACAAAGTTGTTCAAGCATCACCACAATCTAATTTCAGAACATATACATCACCCCAGAAGGAATCCCATAGGTATTATCAGTCGTTTCCTATTCATGCCTACTCCCAGCCCTTGGCAACGTGGTCATAAAGGACCACATATTGAGAATAAGCAAGAGTAACTTACCTACTTGCTCCAGAAAATGGTTTCTTCTAGAATATAAGACAAAATCAACTAAGATAATCCAAAAATTTTATACCATAAACTATGTCCAATCTTGGGATTCCTGGGGGTTCAGATGGTAAAGTGTCTTCCCACAATGTGGGAGACCCAGGTTTGGTCAGGAAGATCCCCTGGAGAAGGAAATGGCAACCCATTCCAGTATTCTTGCCTAGAAAATTCCATGGATGGAGGAGCCTGGTGATCTACAGTCCATGGGATCGCAAAGACTTTTATGCCCAATCTTAAACAGTTCCCCCATTTCACAAGATCAGCCTTAAATTTACCATCCCAGACTCTAAACTCCTATAAATATTCTCTCCCGACTGCTCCCCTTCTGAGACATGACTAAGACTCTGTCACATTCTACAATGAGTCTAATAAAGTTAGCTTCACTTGATTTGCAGGTGTTCTCTCTTACTACAGTGAGTCTGACAGACTAACCTTTGAGTAATCAACAGATGTTTCTGATGGATTCCTGGAATCCACATTCCTGGAATCTTTAGCAGGAGATTAAACCAGTCAATCATAAAGGAAATCAATCTTGAATAGTCATTGGAAGGACTGCTGCTGAAGCTGAAGCTCCAATACTTTGGCCACCTGATGCGAAGGAGTGACTCATTAGAAAAGACCTTGATGCTGGGAAAGATGGAAGGCAGGAGGAGAAGGGGATGACAGAGGATGAGATGGTTGGATGGCATCACCAACTCGACTCAATGGACATGAATTTGAACAAGTTCCAAGAGATGGCAAAGGATAGGGAAGCCTGGCATGCTGCAGTCCATGAAGTCAAAAAGAGTTGGACAGGACTGAGCGACTGAACAACTTACTCTCCCAGCTGGGTTTCTTGGGAAAGAGTCAGGATAGTTCCAGCTCCCTTTTGCTTGAAAACCATGGAACTTCAATAAATGGTGCTGGGAAAATTGGACAGTTACATATAAAGAATGAAATTAGAACACTTCCTAACACCATACACAAAGATAAACTCAAAAAGGATTAAAGGCCTAAATGTAAGCCAGAAACTATAAAAATCTTAGAGGAAAACATAAGCAGAATACTTGATGATATAAATCAAAGCAAAATTCTCTATAACCCACCTCCTAGAGTAATGGAAATAAAAACAAAAGTAAACAAGTGGTACCTGATTAAACTTAAAAGCTTTTGCACAGCAAAGGAAACTATAAGCAAGGTGAAAAGACAACCCTCAGAATGGGAGAAAATAATAGCAAATGAAACAACTGACAAAGGATTAATTTCCAAAATATACAAGCAGCTCATACAACTCAATACCAGAAAAACAAACATCCCAATCAAAAAGTGGGGAAAAGACCTAAACAGACATTTCTCCAAAGAAGACATACAGATGGCTAATAAACACATGAAAAGATGCTCAACATTCCTCATTATTAGAGAAATGCAAATCAAAACTACAATGAGATATCACCTCACACCAGTCAGAATGGCCCTCATCAAAAACTCTACAAACAATAAATGCTGGAAAGGGTGTGGAATAAAGGGAACACTCTTGCACTGTTGGTGGGAATGTAAATTGATACAGCCACTGTGGAAGACGTTATGGAGATTCCTTAAAAAACTAGGAATAAAACCACCATGTGATGCAGTAATCCCACTCCTAGGCATATACCCTGAGGAAACCAAAATCGAAAGAGACACAGGTATCCCATTGTACATTGCAGCATTATTTACAATAGCTAGAACATGGAAGCATCCTAGATGTCCATTGACAAATGAATGGATAAAGAAGTTGTTGTATATTTACACAATGGAATATTACTCAGCCATAAAAATGAATGCATTTTAGTCAGTTCTAATAAGGTGGATGAACCTAAAACCTATTGTACAGAGTGAAGTGAGTCAGAAAGAGAAAGATAAATAGCATATTTTAACACATATATACAGAATCTAGAAAAATGGTACTGAAGAATTTGTTTACAGGGCAATAATGGAGAAACAAACATAGAGAATAGACTTATGCGGCAAGGGGAGGAGAGGGTGAGATGTATGGAGAGAGCAACATGGAAGCTTACATTACCATATGTAAAACAGATAGCCAATGGGAATTTGCTGTATGGCTCAGGAAACTCAAACAGGGGTTCTGTATCAACCTAGAGGGGTGGGATGGGAAGGGAGATGAGAGGGAGGTTCAAAAGGAAGGGATATATGTATACCTATGGCTGATTCATGTTGAGGTTTGACAGAAAACAGCAAAATTCTGTAAAGCAATTATCCTTCAATAAAAAATAAATTAATTTTTAAAAAACATGGAAAACACTCACACATTCTTTCCCCTTGTCAAACTCTTGGGAGTGTAGATTAATTCCAATACAGTCACTTTTCCTTTGCATCATTACCAAAGAAAAAGCTCATCTTTCTGCCTGACCTGCCTTCATGGCTGCCTAGTCCGTAGTGATATTCCATCCACTGTCACCTGCCAACCTTAAGGAATATATATGATAGTCTTAGCTTCCTTAAAACTCTTCTCTTTAAGCTTGAGGTGAAATCCAGCCATCCCCATCTTGGGACTGGTATGTGTGTGTGGGGGTGGGGTGGGGTGGTGAGTAATGGGTGAGACTACAGCATGGTAACAGCTTCTTCCAGAGAAAACTCCTCACAAATTCATTCTTCAGAATCTGCTCAACTCCAATACTCTTAAAGGATTTTAAGCTCTGAAAAATTAACAACTTTCTTTAGAAAATTTGAATTTAGTACAGCAACCACACTTTGGAACCTATATATTATATCCTGGTGCTTCAGTCAAACTTCTCACCATGACATTTAGCTATAGTCACACATTGTGTGTGTGTGTTTGTGTGTGTGTGTGTGTGTGTGTGTGTGTGTGTCTCAGTCATTCAGTTGTGTCTGACTCTTTGCGACCCCATGGACTGTAACCTGCCAGGCTCCTTTGTCCATGGAATTGCCTAAGCAAGAAATACTGGATCAGGTTGCCATTTCCTACTCCAGGGGATCTTCCCAACCCAGGGATTGAACCTGCATCTCTTCTGTCTCCTGCATTGGCAGGCATGTTCTTTAGTCATACAGTATTCCCCCTTATTCTCAGGAGACACATTCTAAGACCTCCAGTGGATGCCTGAAACTGGAGCTAGTACTGAATTCTATACATATTGGAGTTTTTTCCTATACATAATACATACTTATGACAAAGTTTCATATATAAATTAGACACAGTTCAGTTGCTCAATCGTGTCCGACTCTTTGTGACACCATGGACTGTAGCATGCCAGGCTTCCCTGTCCATGTCCATTGAGTCAAGAGATAGCAATAATACCTAATAATAGAACAATTTTGATAATACACTGCAATATAATGTAATAAAACATGAATGTGGTCTCTCAAAGCAACTTATTGTACAAATCTAATGCCTTTTTCATCTTAATTAATCACTTATGCACTGTGGCCCTAAATTTTGCAGTTTCAGGTGGGGCAGCAGAACAAGTGCAAATGGCTTTTTCCTTCTTCCCAATTACATGAATAGAAGATATGTTCTTACCCTAGATCTTAGCAACCTCAGCATATGATTTTTCTTATTAAGTTGAGAACTTTCACCTTTTCACTTAAATGAAACACTTTATAGCTTCTCTTTGGCATGTCTGAATTACCAGCCTCACTTTTCTTGTGCTTTGGGGCCATTATTAAAGGAAATGAGAATGACCTGAACACAAGTACTGTGATCCTGGGACAGTTGATCTGATAACTGAGAAGGCTATTAAGTGACTAGCAGGCAGGATCTGCTGGACAAAGGGATGATTCACATCCTGGGTGGGACACAGAAGGATAGTAACAGATTTCATCAAGCTACTCAGGACATCACAGAATGTAAGCTTTATGAATTGTTTATTTCTAGAACTTTCCTTTTAATATTTTCAGACAGACGTAGACCACAGGTAATTGGAATTGCAGACAGCAAAATTGCAAATGGGGGGAAGGGTACAGTATTTTGGGGTAATGTCCCAAATGCTTACTTTACTGAGAAGCATTTTCTGTTAAAAATAAGTTTGAGGACCAACAATCTAGCCCAGTGCTTCTCATGCTTTAGTGTACATTCAAAGTTACGATGAAACTCTTCTTAAAATGCAGATAAAACTGATTCTGATTCTGTAGGTCTGCAGTGAGGACAGAGATTCTGCATCCCTTACATAATCTCCCAAGACATGTGAAAACTGCTGGTCCTCAGACCATAAGACTCTAGCCAGACTCCCTGTCTTGGGAGTTAGATCAGAATTGTGAATTCTCTGAGCTAGAAAATTGAAAACAGAACCACAAGCATAGTGCAATCACTCATCCTTGTGTGGTCTAGACAAAGAGATAAGGAGCAAAAATCTGGGTTAGGAATTGGGCTGAGTATGAGAAATAATAAAACTGAGAAGAGGTGGTGAAGGGAAAGGAGGATTCCAAAAGGAGCCTGATTATAGATGTGAGACCATAGTAGGCAGAAGATAAGAATAGGTCAGAAGAGCGAGACAGATTAATGGGAGTAAGAACACAGACAAAACCAATATAACCTAGCATTTCTGGTCCATGTTTCATTAGGCAGACACATTGCCAAATGCCAGTTTTGCTGTGCTCCTTAGTGATTTTTGTTTTGATGGATATTAAAAGAACTTGAGGAGGTGGGAGATTTTCTGATAATAGGGAAGACACAGGTCCAGCACACACTCACTGCTGCTCTGCCACATTTGGGAAATTTTCTTTGAGAAGTATCCAAACTGATAGTAAAGTTATTGCATAAGTTGGGAAAATAGAATTATAAAAAAAGTCCAGCCTACACAAAACTATACTTAGTTATCTTATAAGTTAGTTGAAAGTAGAATAATTTCCAATGTTTTCTCTGTCAGAAACTATTCACCATTTTGTTGTTTGTGTAGTTCAAACAGAAATTTGAGGAGGGTGTGGGGTCAGTCATTTTCAGTAGTGTCGTTTGAAAGAGCAAAGATGATGCTGGATAGACAAGAAATGTCCATGAGCAGGAGTTTTCACTGTTGGATTTTTGCATTCAGGCAAAACTGAACATGTCTGTCAAGATCTCTCATAAGCAACAGTGACAGAGCATCTCACTTACATAGCATATTCCCCACTTATAAATACATATATTGAGACAAATGGTTTAGGGGAAGCACTTTATAGGCACTACAATCAAGGGTTAATGAAACAGTGTTTCTGGTCCAATGACAATCAAAAAAGAAAAAGGAAACAAATGAAAGAAAAAAAAAGTATAGTTTTAGTCTACTTACTGAACTAGAGAAAAAGATACTTTTATTTCTCAGCATTAAAAATATTTTACAATGGTTCTATTTATAAGAGGCTGTGGGTTATTTCAGAGGCAACTTACCATCTTGAAAGTTGAGAAATGAATTTAATTCCAGCTAAGCAACATATGTGATTGCCATAAAATGAAAATCTTTACTAAAATATATATAACAACCCAAGACTAGTATTTACTGTCTGAAATCTATGCCTTGGTTAACTTTTTTAAAAATAATCTTTCCAGTCATTATATTTATATGCTGGTATCCTCATTATCGTTTCTCTCTCTTCTTTTGGGAACAGCATTATAAGTGGTTTCGTGATAGAAAAAATAAATGCAGATGAATCATGAAGATTCTTTAAATGAATCTTAAATCTTATTAAAATACTTGAGTCATTTGTGTTTCCCTCCCACAGGGGCAATAAAAGATTCATCTAATCTAAATCATTTTCTTTTTCTTTAACAGTTTCTGGATTTTTTTAAACCTGAAGAAACCTTCAGAACATTTCCATCTAAAGGACTGAGAACTTGTATATCTGACCCTGGATAGGAAGGATGAGATTAATATTCTCTTTTATAATCATATTAATTTCCTTTTACATAATGAAGTACAAAATGTTTGAGAGGAGAAAATAAACCATGATCATATCCATTAAATTAACTAAAACCTTGAATTTACATATTTTTTCATTTGCCAATTATAGGCTTTTTTTCTCCCTCTCCCTATCCACACTTGCCCTGATGACCCATTCTTGTCACAAAATGCCCACATCTATTGATCAACTTAATAAATGATTATTGATTTTGCAATTTTCAGCATTTTTCAAGAATTTCAATCATGTTGATTTGAGGACAACCTTAGAAGGGACCCTTTGGGATCGATATGTATGGCAAGTCATTAAAACCAAGACAATAAACACATTCGCAATCTATGTCCACATAATGATAGTGGGTTACAATAACAGTGGTGCTTAATGCTATTTCTGTTGAATATTTATTCATCCATGGGTATATAAGCCTACAGGCTATTAATAATTCTGAAGGAAAGAGTGTCAGATTTCTAGTTCCAATGTAGGTATTAATTCTCTAATGTCTCTGGTGAAATTAAATTGCTTTAGAAATCTGAAATTGTGTTAATATTCTGTATTCTCTGTCTAGCTTAAGGACTGAGAACATCTGTAAATATTAAATTGGAAAATTACCAATATAAACTTGGGTTGGTAAAAACTATTAAAGTAACACTGCCTTTTTTAAAATTGAAGTTTAGTTGATTTGGGGCTTCCCAGGTGGTGCTGGAGGGGCTTCCCAGGTGGTGCTGGAGGGGCTTCCCTGATAACTCAGTTGGTAAAGAATCTGCCTGTGATGCAGGAGACGCCGGTTTGATTCCTAGGTGGGGAGGATTCGCTGGAGGAGGGATAGGCTACCCACTCCAGTATTCTTGGGCTTTTGTGGCTCAGCTGGTAAAGAATCCTCATGAAATGTGGGAGACCTGGGTTTGATCCCCTGGGTTTGGATGATTCCCTGGAGAAGGGAAAAGCTACCCACTACAGTATTCTAGCCTGGAGAATTCCATGGACTGTATAGTTTGTGGGGTCACAGAGTTGGACATGACTGAGCAACTCTCACTTTCACTTTCAAGTGGTGCTGGTGGTAAAGAACTTGCCTGCCAATGCAGGAGACACAACAGACATGGATTCCATCCCTGGCTTGGGAAGATCCCCTGGAGGATGGTATGGCAACCCATCCCAGTATTCTTGCCTGGAGAATCCCATCGACAGAGGAACCTGGTGGGCTACAGTCCATAGAGTCGCAAAGAGTTGGATACGACTGAAGTGACTTAGCACACACACATAGTGGATTTACAATGTTGTATTAGTTTCAGACATACAAAATAGTGATCCAATATTTTTATAGATTATGCTCCAGTTAAAGTTATTATAACATATTGGTTATATTCCTTGTGCTACATGCTACATCCTTGTATCTTACTTATTTTTTATGGTAGTTTGAACTTCTTAATCCTCTTACACTATTCTTGCCTCTCCTACCATCTCTTTCTCCTCTAGTAAGAACTAGTCTGCTCTTTGTATCCATGAGTCTATTTTTGTTTTTTTTTTTCATAGTTATTTGTCTTACTTTTTAGATTCCATATAGAAGTGAATACAGATAGTATTTGTCTTACTCTGCCTAACTCCACCAAGCATAATATCCTCCAAGAACATCCACATTGTCGCAAATGGAAAAATTTTGTTCTTTTTTATGGTTGAATAATAATCACTGCAGATAGTGACTGCAGCCATGAAATTAAAAGACGCTTTACTCCTTGGAAGAAAAGTTATGACCAACCTAGATAGCATATTCAAAAACAGAGACATTACTTTGCCAACAAAGGTCCGTCTAGTCAAGGCTATGGTTTTTCCAGTGGTCATGAATGGATGTGAGAGTTGGACTGTGAAGAAGGCTGAGCGCCGAAGAATTGATGCATTTGAACTGTGGTGTTGGAGAAGACTCTTGAGAGTCCCTTGGACTGCAAGGAGATCCAACCAGTCCATTCTGAAGGAGATCAGCCCTGGGATTTCTTTGGAAGGAATGATGCTAAAGCTGAAACTCCAGTACTTTGGCCACCTCATGCAAAGAGTTGACTCCTTGGAAAAGACTCTGATGCTGGGAGGGATTGGGGTAGGAGGAGAAGGGGATGACAGAGGATGAGATGGCTGGATGGCATCACTGACTCGATGGACGTGAGTCTGAGTGAACTCCGGGAGATGGTGATGGACAGGGAGGCCTGGCGTGCTGCGATTCATGGGGTCACAAAGAGTCAGACACGACTGAGTGACTGAACTGAACTGAACTGAATAATCTGCTTTATACATAAACTTAGGTCACTTCTATATCTTAGCTATTGTAGATAATACTGTTATAAATGTTAGGCACTACATCTTTTTGATTGAGTGTTTTCATTTTCTTTTATTATTTTTTTTAAATTTAAATTTATTCACTGATTGAGTGTTTTCATTTTCTTTGGATGTATACCCAGGAGTGAAATTGCTGGATCATATGGTAGTCCTATTTTTAATTGTTTGAGGAACCTCCATATGGTTTTCCATAGTGGTTGCAGCAATTTACATTCCCACTAGCAATGAACCAAGATTCCCTTTTCTCCACATCCTTGCCAACATTAATTCTTCTCTTTCCGAGGACAGACATCCTAACAGGCGTGATGTTGTAACTGTGGTTTTGATTTGCATTACCTTGATGGTTAGTGATATTGAACATCTTTTCATGTGCCTGTTGGCCATCTGAAGGTCTTCCTTGGAAAAATGTCTCTTTAGCTCTTTTGCCCACTTTTAATTGGCTTATTTGATTTTTTCATATTCAGTTTTATGAACTCTTTATATATTTTGGATATTAACTCATTATCAAACATATCAGAAAATACTTGCAAATATCATCTCCCATTCAGCAAGTTGTCTTTCATTTTGTTGATTGCTAACTTTCCTCAAGGAAGGAAAAAAATACTATTAAACTTCTTTGTGGTTACCAAGCAGTTCATATATGTTGACCTATAACTAGTTGTTTCAAGTTGTTTTTTTTTTTTTTTTGGTTTGTTTTGTCTATCCTTCAATTCTGAAAGATAGCCTTGCTCAGTTGAGTATTCTAAGTTGTAGGGTTTTATTCTTTCAGCATTTTAAATATATCATGCCACTCCCTAGTGGCATATTTCTGCCAAAAAAAGCAGCTGACTACCTTATAAGGGGTTCCCTTATATATGATTCTTTGTTTATCTCTTGCTGCCTTTAGAATTCTCTCCTTAACTTTTGCCATTTTACTTATGATACTACTTGGTGTGGGTCTCTTTGGGTTTATCTTTTTCTGGACTCTGTGCTTCCTGTATTTGAATATCTGTCTTTTTCTTCACGATTGAGATATTTTCAGCAATACCTTCATCAGATACATTTTCTACCCTTTTCCTCTCTATACTTCTGAGACTCTTATAATGCAAATGTTAGTAGTTGATGTTACACCAGCTGCTGCTGCTGCTAAGTCACTTCAGTCATGTCCGACTCTGTATGACCCCATAGATGGCAGCCCACCAGGCTCCCCCGTCCCTGGGATTCTCCAGGCAAGAACACTGGAGTGGGTTGCCATTTCCTTCTCCAATGCATGAAAGTGAAAAGTGGAAGTGAAGTTGCTCAGTCGTGTCCAACTCCTAGTGAGCCCATGGACTGCAGCCCACCATGCTCCTCCATCCATGGGATTTGCCAGGCAAGAGTACTGGAGTGGGGTGCCATTGCCTTCTCCGTTACCCCAGAGATTCCTTAAAAAAGTCTCATTTTTTAAATTAGCTTTTCTTTTTGCTGTTTTGATACAGTGATTTCTATTTTTCTACCTTCCATGCTGCTTATGAAGATTAGATAACTAGAGAGAAACTTTTGAAGATTAGAAAATTAGAGAGAAACTATGAATGAACCAATGCAAAAGAAGATGGAAGATGGTTTCCTGCCAATCTCTAAGATCAGTGATTTTTTGAATCGGCATGGTATGATAGCTGAAAACAAAGGTATCCACAAGAAATTTTGCTTACCCAGGTGTGTGTTTGCCCTGGGCTAACAAATGCAGGAGTGTCAGATTCTTAGGAAGGAGACAAGGCTTAAGCCATCCACAACTCGAAGATGAGCTCATTCCCATGAACACATAAATCTCAATCTGTTCTCTGTTAAACATCTACCAGTCAGTTCAGTCACTCAATCGTATCCGACTCTTTGTGACCCCATGGACTCCAGACTGCCAGACTTCCTTGTCCATCAACAACTCCCAGGGCTTACTCAAACTCATGCCATCCAACTACCTCATCCTCTGTTGTCCCCTTCTCCTCCTGTCCTCAATCTTTCCTAGCATCAGGGTCATTTCAAATGAGTCAGTTCTTTGCGTCAGGTCGCCAAAGTATTGGAATTTCAGCTTCAACATCAGTCCTTCCAATGAATATTTAGGACTGAAATCCTTTATGGTGGACTGGTTGGATCTCCCTGCAGTCCAAGGGACTCTCAAGAGTCTTCTTCAACACCACAGTTCAAAAGCATCAATTCTTCGGTGCTCAGCTTTCTTTATAGTCCAACTCTTACATCCATACATGACCACTGGAAAAACCATAGCTTCGATTAGACGGACCTTTGTTGGCAAAGTAATGTCTCTGCTTTTGAATATGCTATCTAGGTTGGTCATAACTTTCCTTCCAAGGAGTAAATGTCTTTTAATTTCATGCCTGCAGTCACCATCTGCAGTGATTTTGGAGCCCCCAAAAATAAAGTCTGTCAGTTTACATTGTTTCCCCATCTATTTGCCATGAAGTGATGGGACCAGATCCCATGATCTTCATTTTCTGAATGTTGAGTTTTAAGTCAAGTTTTTCACTCTCCTCTTTCACTTTCATCAAGAGGGTCTTTAGTTCTTTTTCACTTTCTGCCATAAGTGTGGTATCTGCATATCTGAGGTTACTGATATTTCTCCCAGCGATTCTGACTCCAGCTTGTGATTCATCCAGTCCGTGTACTCTGCATATAAGTTAAATAAGCAGGGTGATAATACACAGCCTTGATGTACTCCTTTCCCGATTTGGAACCAGTCTGTTGTTCCATGTCCAGTTCTAACTGTTGCTTCTTGACCTTCATGCAGATTTCTCAGAAGGCAGGTCAGTTAGTCTAGTATTCCCATCTCTTGAAGAATTTTCCACAGTTTGTTGTGATCCACACTGTCAAAGGCTTTGGCGTAGTCACTAAAGCAAAAGTAGATATTTTTCTGGAACTCTTTTGCTTTTTCAATGATCCAGTAGATGTTGGCAATTTGATCTCTGGTTCCTCTGCCTTCCAGCTTGAACATCTGGAACTTCACGGTTCATGTACTGTTGAAGGCTGGCTTGGAGAATTTTGAGCATTACTTTGCTAGCATGTGGGATGAGTGCAGTTATGCGATAGTTTGAACATTCTTTGGCATTGCCTTTCTTTGGGATTGGAATGAAAACTGACCTTTTCCAGTCCTGGGGCCTCTTCTGAGTGTTCCAAATTTGCTGGCATATTGAGTGAAGCACTTTCACACCATCATCTTTTACGTTTTAAAATAGGTCAACTGGAATTCCATCACTTCCACTAGCTTTATTCAAAGTGCTGCTTCCTAAGGCGCACTTGACTTCTCATTCCAGGATGTCTGACTCTAGGTGAGTGATTACACCACTGTGGTGACCCAGGTCATGAAGATCTTTTTTGTATAATTCTTCTGTGTATTTTGCCACCTGTTCTTAATATCTTCTGCTTCTGTTAGGTCCATACCATTTTTGTCCTTTATTGTGCCCATCTTTGCATGAAATGTTCCCTTGGTAACTCTAATTTTCTTGAAGAGATATCTAGTCTTTCCCATTCTATTGTTTTCCTCTATTTCTTTGCATTGATCTTTGAGGAAGGCTTTCTTATCTCTCCTTCCTATTCTTTGGAACTCTGCATTCAAATGGGTATATCTTTCCTTTTTCCTTTGCCTTTCACTATAAATATAAAGAATATCTGACTAATTTAGCTGATCTGGGTCCCTATTTGTCCTTGGGAGTCAGAGATTTGTTTAACTTTAGCAAGAAAATGTATTATAAATGTCTGCCATGAGTTTCTTCCTCTCATCATTCAATTTAATTCAGCAGAGTTAAAAGTATTATTGGTAAGGCAACAAAGGAAAACTAATTGGGTAGGGTACCACACCTTAGATTACAAATGAGCAATGCTGATTTAGGAATCTGTATTTCTTTTGAAACCTTTTCTAACATTATTATCCTGTGAACTAGAAGCTTTCTACCTGTGCAAGGTTTACCCCAAGATGTTTTTCATAGTTTCTGGTCCTGTAAGTTCTCTACAGTTCCCAAATGCTATTTAGGGAAACAGTGGTAATTTCCTTCCCCACACTTTACTCTATCCTGTGAAGACCTTGTTCTCCTAATACTTATCTCTCAATGCTGACCTTGACAGGTAGCTCCAATCTTTGAACTCTGAGGATTCTTTTCTGCATACATAGGTGACTCAGACTCATGACTTACTCATGGTAACTTCCCATTTTATATACTAACTTCTCAGAGACAGTGCACTGTTTTCTTCTTGAATACTAAGGTACTCAAAATGAGAATAACTGTAAAAACACAAACCCACAATGTTTGAATAATTTTATCTCAAGTGATAAGTAATATTTAGAGTGATGCCAATTTAGTTTACAAAGGGAAAGTGATTTTCTGACTAGTTTTAGAAGAAAGGCCAATTTTGGCAATGAAGTATATTAATGAGAAATAATAAAAATGTTAACATCCTGGCATAAAGTTCTAAATAAAATCCACCATAAGATATTTTAAAGTGTATGGGTTTTGGGGAGGGGGGGTTGGAACAGAAGATTTGTGGGAGGAGATATGTAGTAGCCAAGTAGCACAGATAACACATTTTATTATTCATTATGGTTCTGTGGAGAAAAGATTACTAAAGGAGATGGGATACAGCCAGTAGAAATAGCAATTCTTTGTGTTGAGGATCTAACACTGCATGGGAATGCATATTCTTGGGATTGTACTTTCAAATACAGAATGAAATACCAACATCAAAGATCACCATTTAGTAGAGGTTTGTGGTTAAGCAGCACCTTTTTCAGAAGGAACTTAATTTTTATTGATGAATGTATAACTTAGTTATTTAAACATGCACTACTTTTTTAAATTATTATTATTATAGCTGTACAAGCTCTGGGCTTATATAATGGCACTATACAGGTGGCGCTAGTGGTAAAGAACCCACCTGCCAATGCAGGAGACATAAGAGATGCAGGTTTGATCCCTAGGTTGGGAAGACCACCTGGAGGAGGGCATGGTAATCCACTCTAGTATTCTTGCCTGGGAAATTGTATGGACAGAGAAGCCTGGCAGGCTACGGTCCCTAGGGTCGCAAACAGTCAAACACAACCAAAGCGATTTAGCATGGCATGCATGCATACAAGCTCTAGGCAGTTCTTCTAAGTTTCCCCAGGTTGGCTGCTAACTTATGATGAATGACCAATAAGAAGACATTTTTAATTTCTTGGTCCTTAGCACCATCCATAGACTGAGAAAGCTAGGATCCACTCTACAGCTGAAGATTCCTTGAGTCTCTTGTATTACCCTCCAAAATAAACAATGCTTTGAGACAAAAATTCTAAATGGTTGAAAGAATGATTTCTTCTGGTCTTATAAGGAGGAAAACCATATACACCTAATTTTTTAATATAATTAAAGAACCAAAACATCCAAAATAATGAGTCACTTGATCAAGTGTGATATCAATGGCAAGTTTAGATGACAAATTGAAAGACCTCATTATGAGCCAAGGAATTATCAGTGTTAACTGGAGAAAGCCTGGAAGAACAAAGATTTTAAGGTAATTTTTACCACCGAAATAGGTCTCCTCCATTTAAATAAATGAAGGCAATAAGAGGAAATGAATGTGCTAAGAAATGAGAGCTCAAGGAGGAACAGGTTAGCTTATTCCTAATTTACAAAAATATTAAAATACATGTAAATAAGGGGATGTTGTCATGAGTACATGAAGATAAAAAGATAAAAGATGGTAGAGAAAAGAGGACTTATTGGACAATATCATATAGATGGTTAGAGTTCATGGAATGAGAAATACTAGTAGCTTTGAGAGGAAAACTGGAATACCAGACTACCTGACCTGCCTCTTGAGAAATCTGTATGCAGGTCAGGAAGCAACAGTTAGAACTGGACATGGAACAACAGAATGGTTCCAAATAGGAAAATGAGTACATCTAGCCTGTATATTATCACCTTGCTTATTTAACGTATATGCAGAGTACATCATGAGAAACACTGGGCTGGAAGAAGCACAAGCTGGAATCAAGATTGCCAGGAGAAATATCAATAACCTCAGATATGCAGATGACACCACCCTTATGGCAGAAAGTGAAGAAAAACTAAAGAGCCTCTTGATGAAAGTGAAAGAGGAGAGTGAAAAAGTTGGTTTAAGGCTCAACATTCAGAAAGCTAAGATCATGGCATCCGGTCCCATCACTTCATGGGAAATAGATGGGGAAACAGTGGAAACAGTGTCAGACTTTTTTAGGGGGGCGCTCCAAAATCACTGCAGATGGTGATTGCGGCCATGAAATTAAGGAATGCTTACTCCTTGGAAAAAAGTTATGACCAACCTAGATAGCATATTCAAAAGCAGAGGCATTACTTTGCCAACAAAGGTCCATCTAGTCAAAGCTATGGTTTTTCCAGTAGTCATGTATGGATGTAAGAGTTGGACTATAAAGAAAGCTGAGCGCTGAAGAATTGATGTTTTTGAACTGTGGTGTTGGAGAAGACTCTTGAGAGTCCCTTGGACTGCAAGGAGATCCAAACAGTTCATCCTAAAGGAGATCAGTCCTGAATGTTCATTGGAAGGACTGATTGTGTAGCTGAAACTTCAGTAATTTGGCCACCTGATACAAAGAGCTGACTCATTCGAAAAGACCCTGATGCTGGGAAAGATTGAAGACGGGAGAAGGGGATGACAGAGGATGAGATGGTTGGATGGCATCACTGACTCAATGGACATGAGTCTGAGTGAACTCCGGGAGTTGGTGATAGACAGGGAGGCCTGTAGTGCTGCGGTCCATGGGGTCACAAAGAATCGAACATGACTGAGTGACTGAACTGAACTTGACAGGAAAGTAGGAATCCTACTCTGCAAGGAGAGGGAAGACTGATATTCACAAAGGCACTTGGAGGTAATCAGGAGGGGAGGAGATTATAAAGTAGATTTTCTAATTATATAGACTCAATCTTTCAACTATTTTGTAGATATAGTCATTTATTAAGAGTAAGAGAACCTGTGATTAAATTATACCCTTGACGAGTGCATGAAGAGTTTGAAATGGCTTCCATGAACATTATAACAGGAACTCATCAAGAAGTATATTTTTTTTTATTGTCAAGGAGCAGTGCAGGAGCACTGAGGGCTAGAAAACATTAATTTGTAGTGGATGTTCAAAGAGAATGATCATAATTTTCTTCAGATCAACTCTTGGCAGCAAAAGCTTGGTAACTGGCAACACTGATCTGGTGGTTCAGAGTAAGGTTTCTAGGTGAGAAAGAAAATAAGAGGCCTGAGTCTTGGCAACTGGTAGATGGCCTTGTTGCTACCAGATAGGCTATAGTAGATTCTTGCTGAACATAATCTCACAGAATGTCAACATCAGACAAGGATTCTCTGGGTGATGTTGATAAAAACAAGACTACACAGATCTCTCCTGCAACAGAAATTTAAACAGCAACAACAAAAGCAAAGTTCCTGGACAATGACAAAAATGATCAAGAATTTCCCTTTCTCTGTTAATGTGAGTGATCACTACCAATGGCCCAGTGACAATTCCAGCCCTGTTCAGTTCCTTCTGTCACCTAGAAAAACACTGGTCTCTTTTTCTGCAGCATGCACTCTAAAACAAACATTCACTCCCTTGGAACTTCCTTAAAATCAATTAGCATAAACCCAAATCCTGGAATAATTGCCTATTCCTTCTTATTGGAATGTCTCACTGTTCCCCATGGGTTAGTCTCCCATGCTGCAAAAAAAAGTTTACTTTGTTGACTAGAAATATTCCTAATGGTATCCTGCTGAAGGGCATTAACACAGGGTACAGAAGTAGGCACTTTCATCATTAGCACAACTAATCACAACTATTTTACAAGCTGGGAGGGCATAGGTGACATCAGAAAGCAACTGATAGATTAGAAGATATAGAGAGAACTCACAACAATGATGAAGAATTGGTTTAAACTGTGAGAGACTATGCACAGGGAATATAAAGAGAAGACAGACTCACTATGATGATGACAATGTATACTGAACACTTACAACTTAATGCCTCCAAGCACAGTTTCTTGCACTCAGTAAACTACTGATTGAAGACTAATGTTTATTTTAAAAATGGAGCTTAGAACAACTTCTTTGATCTCAAGATGAGTAGACTTTACACAGCAATTCAGATTTACAGAGTATGTTAGAAACACAAGGATGCTGTAGTGTTTCCTTTCTTTCTCCACTAACATGGCAGGGAAAGGAATGGTGGATCCCTGGCCAAAGAGGTGAGCTGAGGGAATTACTTTCTCCCTTCTCTTATGAGGTAAGATAAATTAAATGAAATTCATTTATTTGTTATCCAGATACTACCCTCAACCACCAAGGCATCAATGGAGAATAAATATCACTAAATAGCCAATCTAGTTTGAACTTACTCTGATGAAATAATATTGAGGTACATCTTTCAAAATGCAGATTATCAGATTTAGATTAAAATATTTACTTTTTCAGAGAGCCTCCCTAAGACCCGCCCTAATTCTCTCCCTAAGGTGGAATCAAAGAATATGGACAAAAGGGTTTTATGGATCTTTCTGATGAGTCAAGGTACTCAGGTACTTATTCCTCTGGTCCCTGTGACAAGATTCCATGTAAACATGGGTGTGGCTAACCCTGCTATCAGTTTGACTGAAATTTGTGATGGGTTCAATGAGTGATCTGGTCTTTTTTAACTCGGTCAGAACAACTGGACCCCACCTCACTCCATCTGTTGGCTTGACAGCTACAGTGAGCCCCTCATCAGGTCAGCCAGTTCTCAGTCCAGTGCCTGTACTATATGGGAACTGAGATTGGTTCAGAAAAGGAAAAGAAAACTTTAGGTCTTCCTTCTGTCAGATTCCATTATAGGCCAACTTCGTAGAGTCGTGTTCAAGGTTGGTGGGAGAGTGAAGTGAAATGAGTGTGGAGTGAAGGGCAAAGGGACCTTTCCCGAGCTCTCTTGGTGGTTAGTAAAAGCAATGGCATTAATATCACCTTTATTTATCAGAAATACCTCCCTCTTATATCCTATATCTACAAACTGAGAAATTGGTGACTTCTTCTTTCTTTCCTTCTCTCCCTCCTTTTCCTCCCCCTTCCATCATTTCCCAGCCAGAAATGGACACTATTTCTCTACAGCTCCCCTATGCTCTATTTTCCTGTACTGTTGGGAAGTAAGTTTAAGAGCCCAGGTCTTACATGGATGGGGTAAGGAATAACTATAAACAGATTTTGTTAGGTCGATGCCTCATAGCTTAAGATTTAGAAAATACTTGCTAAAGATGATGCTGGACTTTTAAGGCTGCCACCTAGCGTCATAATCCAATTTAGAAGAGTATTAACTATTATCTGCTATTGCTACTACTGCTAAGTTGCTTCAGTTGTGTCCAACTCTGTGAGACCCCATAGATGGCAGCCCACCAGGCTCCCCTGTTCCTGGGATTCTCCAGGCAAGAACACTGGAGTGTGTTGCCATTTCCTTCTCCAATGCATGAAAGTGAAAGTGAAGTCACTTAGTGGTGACTAAGTCTGACTCTTAGCGATCCCATGGACTGCAGCCCACCAGGCTCCTCCATCCATGGGATTTTCCAGGCAAGAGTGCTGGAGTGGGGTGCCATTGCCTTCTCCAACTATTATCTAGGCCTTCTGTAACCAGGCACAGTTACCTCTCAGAAGATGGATGCCTAAGGAAAACTAAGTCAACTATAGTTTGCTGCTGCTACTGCTAAGTTGCTTCAGTTGTGTCTGACTCTTCGCAACGCCATGGACTGCAACCTATCAGGCTCCTCTGTCCATGGGATTTTCCAGGCAAGAGTACTGGAGTGGGGTGCCAGAGGTAAATAAAAACATAAATAAACTAATCCATTAGTTCAAAAGAACTGATTGATAAATTGTCATGACGATGTAAATTTGTGATAACAAAACAGCAACCAAGAAGAGTTCTAGAGGCTCTGATATTGTGCATCTTGACATGTCAGACACATTTGAATATTTGGGGTGAAGCTGGGCGTCTCTGATTTTTTTCCTGCTGCTGGAGGGGCATTTCATGGGTAACTCTGAAAGAGACAGCACTATACAAAACTTTTATATTCCAGGAGATTTACTCTCTCTTTAATGTCAGTAAGCATAACACATTGTGGCAATATATGTTTTATATGTATATTTTGCATTTAAGAAACCTTGCCTATAGTCATCTCAATGAATTATTCTAATTTTCCAATCTGCAACCTGATTCACTTGCTCTATAATTCTCTATTGCGACTATTTTAGAACTACGATGAAAAGGCCAAGCATAAGATATAAGCATTTCCCTAATCAGAGCAGAGAAGTGAAGATTTTAATAAATCTATTTTAAATGTTCTGGAGTCTGGAATAAAAATGTTAACATAACACAAAAAATACTATTAAACATATTTACACACTAAATATCCCTTAAGTGTTAAGTAAGTAAGTGTCACTCGCTCAGTCATACCCGACTCTTTGTGACCCCATGGACTGCAGCCCTCCAGGCTCCTCAGTCCATGAGATTTTCCAGGCAAGGATACTGGAGTGGGTTGCCATTTCCTTCTCCAGGGGATCTTCCCAACCCAGGGATCGAACACGGGTCTCCTGCACTGCAGGCAGATTCTTTACCAACTGAGCTACAAGGGAAGCCCTTTAAATATCCCTTAATATTGTACAAATACTAATTCTTAACCAAAACCAGTTTATATTCTACATTACTGAAATTCCATTTTTCCTACTTCATGAATTATTTCAAAGGAAATTTTCACCAGCATGTGACTATAAAGTGCTGGTATTTTTAATCTTCTGTAAATACATTCAAAGTTTAAACACAGTGGGAAGTTTCTTCTCTGTTGGAAATTTCATACAGCTGTGTTGAGCAAAAGACATTGAGCTGTCTTTCAAATTGGATGTATTAATTTAACTAAACTAAATTAAATTCCATACTGTAGGACACCAACCTGATTTAAAATCTTATAGTTCAAAGGTTAAAAATCACTCTTGTTTCAAATAAGGCATTAAATTATAGAGTAACAAATAGAATTATCATCTTAATATCAGTTAAGGGATCAAATTACGTGCATTTGGAAATGACTGATTTCTACAGATGTGCCATACCTGGATCCCCAACCTCCAAGATCTGATGATGTGAGGTGGAAATAAAGTCATAAATTAAAAAAAATTGTAAAAAATAATAGAAATAAAAATATAAATAAAGTGCACAATAAATACAATGTGCTTGAATCATCCTGAAACCATCCCCGCCCCCACCACCCCAGGTGGTGGAAAAATTTTCTCCCATGAAACCAGTCCCTGGTGCCAAAGTTGGGAATCACTAAATTTTCATTAAACTTATTTACATGCATATGCAAAGAACTTGCAAAATATTTGCCATATCTATTTGCTATATTAAGTAGATACCACTTAATAAAATACTATAATTATTATAATTTCCATAATTCTCATTACTTCTCTAACTGTAGAAATATATTGAGTCTTACCTTGACTAATGGCAAGATTGTACTATGGAATGTTTCCAAGGTTTTATATTTCAGAGGGCAGGGAGTATTGTTCCAGGCAGTAATTTCTAGGAAGCATGATAGGGGCAAGAGTCATAAAAGCCATCCTTTGATTCTTTCCAGTCATCTCACGTGCCTACAGAAAAAACAAACCTTTCCAGAGTATTTAGAACCATGTCATGAATAAATTGGTCTTTTGATTTAACCCTACTCAACCCGATAGATCACCAACTGAATAGAACATGAAATGGTCTATGAGGTGCTGATATTGACTGATGCATAAAGGCAATAAGACACACTGGAGACTGTGTTCCACTTTGCTGAGTTAACTAAGGGAACTAGGATGATTACAAATGTCCATAAGTCCTAATCAAAGTACACGTTAGCACCAGAGAAACCTTATAATCTTAGACTATCACCAGCAACAAAGAGTGCAAGTTGTTTTTAATTAATCTGAGCATAACACATTGTCCCCTTGAGTATAAAGAGATAAAAACAGAATTCAGCAATGATGCATTACTTTGGAAAGAGAACACAATGACAAGTAGACATGGAGTTCCAGGCCATTAGGTTGCATGCTATGCAGTGATGTCAAGCTGTCAGTAGATACAGGCTTGGGATAAAGCACCCATATAGAGTATGGAGAACTTAGACAGGGAAATATAGTCATCTGAAACAAATAAGAATTAATATCAAAAGGCAAAATATGTGGAATGTTCTGAA
Organism: Capra hircus; assembly: GCF_001704415.2. NCBI lineage: Eukaryota > Metazoa > Chordata > Mammalia > Artiodactyla > Bovidae > Capra > Capra hircus. Next base: position 33,199,441 of record NW_017189516.1, on the reverse strand, counting down.
AGTATGTCCAAAAAATTCTTAGATACTTTTCCTACTAAAATGTGAAGTCAAATTCCCCTCTGGAATATGGGCTGGACTTAGTGACTAGCTTTCAGTTAATAGAATGTGGTTAGAATGATTCTACTTGACTTTTCAGGTTAGGCTTGAAAAAGCAATAAAGTTTCCTCCTGGCTTTCTCTTTCTCAAGATGTTTACCAACAGAACCCGGGTCACATGAGGAGGCTCCGTGTAGGTGTCACCATCAACAGCCTTTTCTGAAGTCCTAGCATGCAGCCACAGTCAACTGCCAGCCATGTGTGAGTGGAATTCTCAGGGATGATTACAACTTCTGTCACTGTCCAACTGCATGAAAGACTAGAATAAAGAACTGCTGAGTACAGTCAACATGGTGAAGACATGAGAATAATAAATGACTAGTGTTGTTTTTCTACAGTAACATGGAAGTGTTTTTCTACAGTAACAGACAACTGAAACAATGGGATATTTGCAAGGATAGTGATCCTAAGAGGTAGATTCTTAAGAGATTCTTGTTGAAGTTATCAAACCACCCTCAAGTTCTCCAGGGATTTAGACAGTTCTCAAAAGTGAAAGTGAAAGTTGTTCAGTCATGTCCAACTCTGCGAACCCATGGACTATACAGTCAATGGAATTCTCCAGGCCACAGTGCTGGAGCGAGTTGCCTTTCCCTTCTCCAGGGGATTATCCCAACCCAGGGATCAAACCCAGGTCTCCTGCATTGCAGGTGGATTCTTTAACAACTGAGCTATTCTCAGGTCACCATCAAAGATGTTGAAATGCAATTCATGCAAGATAGTGTGTACTTGCAAGTCACAATGACATGTTTCGTGTAATTATCTCCTTAATAAGAAGTGAAGTGATTTGTATATAATCCATGAAATGTGGAGCTAAAGAGTCAAGAATTGTTCTGTTTGTATACAGCATTGTCTAAGAGAAAATGTGACTTGAATATCTGCCATGAGTATTCTAGACAATTTGCCAGGTGTGCTCTTGTGCTAGAGATGGGGGATACCCCTGTAAACTCATCTGATGGAATTAACCATCTAATCATTTTGATTTAAGTCATATACTTATACCTCATATTGCTTCAGAAAACATTTGAGGAGACTTAAAAGCATCTATCCCTTGGAAAAGGTAGCATATATTTTAAAAGTGACACAAATTTCATTATTTTAAGATTCAAAATAAATTGTGAAATTTAGACAATTACATATTTCACAGGGTTCATAACATTAAGAAAAACAATTGCTCAGGAGTACACTTATTTCTGGCATGAAGAATGAAGTAGAATTATGTTTCTTTCAGAGCAGGGTCATAAAAAGAAGCTATTGTGTGTTGTAAATGAATAACATTTTCAAAATTGCACAAGCAAGTTCTGGAAGATTTCCTTTTCTTTCTGTTTTTCTCTTACTGTCTTAACAGTTTAAATTAAGTAAGAAACTTTTTTTTTAACTAAAAATACCCAAACAGAGGATGTATATATGTATATGTATGTATATATGTGTATATGTATATATATGTTGTACAGAGGATGTATATATACATAATTAGATATTGGAAAGATTCCCAGGAAAAAGGAAGTGGCAACCCACTCCAGTATTCTTGCCTGAAGAATCCCATGGACAGAGGAGGCTGGTGGGCTACAGTCCACGGGATCGCAAAGAGTCGGACACAATTGAAGCGACTTTACACCTCCGCCACACACAAACATATATATACATATATATGTATTCGACTGATTCACGTTGTTGTACGGCAGAAACCAACACAACATAGTAAAGCAATTTTCCACCAATTAAAAAAAAGTAATAAAAAATCCAAATAGGAAGATACATACTTTAAAAGATGAAAAATACCAGTTTATTTTTGCACCATCCCTGTCACCCAACTTGAAATGTCAATTTCATCAACCAAGACATTTTTTATTCTATTAAATTCCATAAACACTTTATTCCTGCAACAGCACCACACAGATTAGCAAGGTTGTTTCTGAGAGTATCTTTCAATAAGGCTGATTCTAAAACATTTCTATATGTGTGAGTAGCAGGGAGAGAGGCAATATGAGATCTGCTATGACAATCCAGTAATTCAGTAAAAATTTTCTGGAAATATATGTACCACATGCTATTCAAACAGCACTCATGAAGTATTATTTTTATCAGTTGAACTGGTAATAAAGTATGAATGGTGGTGAGGATAAGAGCATTTTTTCTAGTGATTGTCTAGAATGTAGCTATTAACCGTTCAACATTAGTCCAGGCTAGTAGGTGTTATCAGTAACAATGTAAGGGCATGGATTTAACCTTATTTTATGAAACTATAATATGGATCCAGCTGGAATAAAGGGATAATCTCTGAAGAGAGTTAAATGAGGTTGGGGCCTATCTACTTGAAGGGTCAGTCTATCCTCAATAACCTATTTGAATTGACTGTAATTTATAGAGGATTGTGTGAGGAAGGTCCCAGGGTTCTGCCCCATGGCTCAGTCCCTTGGTGATTAGCATTACCTTTATCTGATTTTGCTCAATAAGTATGGTTTGGATAGTATTTTCCTACAGAGAATGAGGAAACAGATTGTTTGATATGAGTACTCATCTACTGGCAGACTTATTTCTCAGTACAAATTGATTCACTGGCATTTTACCTATCAAACATTTTTCTATGTTTTCAAAGAATGCATCATTCACCTAGTACCCAGTTACACTTGGTCAAGTGAACAGAATCAAGTGATAAAAAATATACTGTACTGTGAATTATTTCATTTCTGTATGTAATAAATATTAGCTATGCTTGGCATTATACTTGATGTCCTGGCTGAGGTTAAGAATGTTTTGCAAGATGGACACACAAAGTTCTTCTGCTCTTCTGGAGTTTATAATAGATATAGGAAAACCAACAACATACACATAACTATGACAATTCCAGATAATCATGAATGTTATGATGCTTTAAAACTGGAGTTTGATTTTGGAAAATGATCTTTTGACTGGAAACTATAAGATTAAAGATGAAAGAAACTGTATATAAACACTATATCTAGTTTTCATAAAGTTATTTCTCATGGGACTATAGGTTAACAATTCTGAAGTTGTTACACATGTACACTGGGACTGAACAAACAAGTAAAATGGATAGCAGATGGTGGGAGTCAGGTTTATCACTGTTAGAGTTGAAGGTTACAGATAAACAAGGAGGTAGAATACACCCTTTGATACTGGATTAGAGTTGGAGACATCAGTATAAACTCATCTTCAGCTTAATATAATGCCGACAGATTAAAAACTCTGATAAGTGTGTGTACATGACTTAATACATGCATATATTTTCTAGCTCTTTTCACTGAGTGGGTTTATAAGCAAGTATACATACCTCTATAGCAACAAGCACATTCAGTGCCCAGATCATGATTTCTAACACCATTCTCCAGTTAAAGGAACTGGGGCTTCTTAGAGAAACACTGGGGCAGAGAATATGTAAGATGAGCCGGGAGCCTCTTATAGTACCAGAAAGTAAGGAAATATTCAAAAAACAACAACAACAAAAAGCAAAGGGCATATAAAAGGGACTTGAGAGCCAATCTGAAAGAGTTACCATTGGCCAAAGCTGTAACAATTTGAGCAACAACAAAAGTGATGGATTATAACCCCAAATATTAAATAAATACCCTTGTGTTCCTACAGAAACATAGACCCAGTGGTATGCTGGTAAATACTTCATACAAATAAATAATTGAATAAATAAATAAATGAAGGAGAGTGGACAAATCTCTGATATGGAAGAATAATTTACGTAGATACCCTCCCCTCATGGAGATGGAACTTAACTCCCCACCCTCTGAGTGTGGACTATATTTATTTAATACTTTTCTTTCAAGAGAACTGTGATGGAAGGGCGTGAGAGAGGGAAGAGTAATTTATCAGTGGAGAAACCTGATAAACACTCAGCTCAGCCATTTGACCAAGGTTAGCATCATCAGTGATAATTCATCTTGATAGCAAGTACACTTGATATAACCTAATGAGGATGGCACTTTACTTCTGTGGTCTTCCTCCCCCAAACCCATAACCTCAGTTGTAGCCATAAGAAAAACTTCATAAAAAACTTCAATTGCAGGACATTCTACAAAATGCCTCAACTAGTACTTCTCAAAACTGTCAAGGTCAAAGAAAATAAGAAAAATCTGAGAAATTATCAGAGACTAGAGAAGGCTAAGGAAACATGATGACTAAACAGAATGTGGTATCCTGGTGTGATTGGGGAACAGAAAAGGACATTAGATTAAGAGGGGGAGAGGTGAAAGCCAAATACAATGTGGAATTCAGTTAATAATAATATGCTAACATTGGCTTTCTGTTGTTAAGAAATGTATCATAGTAACAAGATATTAAAATAGGGAACACTGGATGGGGGATATAATAGAAACTCTGAACTATCTTTAGAAATCTTCTATAAATCAAAACTATTTTAAATGCCACAGTTTAAAGTGAAAACCTGGATTTCATGAAAAAAGAATGCCTGAGAGGCAGAACAAGTTGCTTATTTTAGTCTAGAAGTAGTTAGAAAAGCCTTTTCTGAAGAAGTGATATTTGAACTTGGATTCAGCAAGGATGCAAAGTTCCAGAAGAAGGCACTCCTGATAGAACAGCAGATGCTAAACCTTGAGGCAAGAATGAGCTTGGGGTGTTTAAGGGATGGCAAAAATACTTGTGTGGCTAAGAACATAGCATTTGAGTAGAGAAACTGGTACAAGGTGAGAGGAAAGAAGAAAGAAAAGAAGAAATTAAGGGAGTATGGTATGTAGGGCTTTGCAGGCAAAATGTCTTTCTCTCCCATTAGACAAGAAGCTACCTCAGCAGAGGGCAAGTGACATTCTTTTCTCCCCTAACTCTACCACATTAACTCATAAATACAGGAAATATTTCTTAGTGACTGAATTCAAAACTGAGGAAAAAAAAAAAAAAAACAGCCCAATGGTGTGCTGGTAAATGTTTAACAATGGCTCCTCTAGAGAAAAATAAAGCCCAGATTGTACTGTTGACCAATTTCCTCGGTATGAATAGTCCCACAATGGTCAATTTCAACCTACCAATGTGATTTCACCAAATAAGGCATTGGGAAGAAATGTGTACAAAGAGCTCTCAAGAGCTGGCATGGCTCCAGGACATTACTGCACACAGACCACTTAGGATTTCTTCTGAACAACACTCTCCTTTAGCAAAATTCTCAGTTGGCTATAATCCTACCTGTTCAATCTAAAACACTTATTTTCCCAACTTTTTCAGAAGGACATTATGAGAGGCATTAAATATCTTAAGTTACAAGTCAGTTACCTAGAAAAAGAAAGTTCAAGTGATAAATCCTTCAACTTGTTCTTGGTGATCTAATTGTGGCTCTGCCTAAATCACTAATTCCCTGTCACAGTACCCACAATTCATCTCTGTCAAGTTCATCTCCTAAAGTTTTCTGAGTATTAAAAACTTGTCCATCAATCTTTTCTTGGGCAAATTATAACCTTCATATTTTTTTTCTTTTTACTGCACTGTGCAGAATGCAGGATCTTAGTTCCCTGACCAAGGATTGAACTCAGGTCCCCAACAGTGGAAGCATGGGGTCCGAACCACTGGACCACCAGGGAATTCCCTATAATCTTCACATTTTTGAAAATTAGAACATTTCTCTCAAATAACACTGCTTTCATATCAATAACTGCTCAAAGATTACTGGAAGTAATTTGGTTAGTTATGGCAATGAACCCCCCTTTTAGTTTAAGTAGCTGGTTGGAATCACCATCCTGTGGTCCTGGAGTTTGGCCAGCATGCTAATACTGGAGAGCTCTTCCTGGAACTGAACGTCTCTCCCCTGGATGAAGCCGACCATGAATGACAGCAACATAACTGAGCAGCTGATCTGCGGCCTGCTCAGCCAAAAAAATAGAGGAAGCCAGGGCTGAAAGAATTGCATAAGGACACATAGAAAGGCAACAACTACAAGAAGCCATTCTAGCCAAGGTATACAAGAAGCCCAAGTTCTTTGTGAGAACTCTCATATGATGGCACAGAGTTAGTCATAATTAAATTTCCCAAAGTGTACAGTAGATTTTATGTGTACATACAACAAAAATTACTGCAGACCATAATCCAATGGTGTACAATGCCCAAACATAACAACTAGCATTTACTAGTAGTGTGGTTGGTGTGGTTGCCAAAGGAGATGAAAGAAGAGCTCATGTTGTATAGTTTTAGAGTGGGGTTATTTATAAAAACTCATTGAATTCTAAAAAATAGCCTTCTGTTAAACCCATTTAAAACGCAGGAAACAATGCTCAGAGAGCGAAATAATTGGGCTGAAGCATGTAAAAATACCATTTTGGGAGGGTCAAAAAAATTCAAATATCAGTAGTTTCACATTTAATCTTTTCTAGTCAAAAGCACAGTATTAGCCACAAGGCAAAGATCTCATTAGAACTGAACTCTACTAAACCAGATCCTGTTCTCTTTCCGTGTCACTACATCGTATTTTTAGGATGTCAATCTCCTGGTTTATAACTTCTGTCTGGAAAATACAGTTTCTGCCCTTTTTATATGTGTCTTGAAAAACAATAAATGGTCAAAAAATTATTATAAAATCAATTATATCACTCAGTAATATGTTGATAAGAGTTGTTATCCTTATTCCTTATTGGGAGATTAATAAAATGCATATTCCTAGGCCACATACCTGGTGACTCTGATTCAAGAAGTTTATAACAAGGCTCAAATTCTGTATCTTTAATGACCATCTCACATGCTTCTCATACACCTAGTTCTGGAAGGACACTGGGGAATCACTGAGATAGAAAAATAGACAGTTTTGATGAAATCGATTTTTCTTTCTCTGCAGTGCTTTGGCACTGTGTGGATACTCTGCGTATTGAGTTTGGACAACACAAATGGGCAGCTCATAATAATTTAGCATGGACGGGCTGATGCACAGTGTACATCCAGACACAACTGGCTATAACTGCATCTTCAATTCAGCCTGTACTGAGAACACCTGCTAGGGGTTTGAGTAAATTGGAAAGAGTCAATTCCTCCCTTCTCATACTTGCCTGCTCCCTCTTATGCAATATCAGCAGCCCCTGCCTTCCAGTCTCCTTGACATTTCCTGAAGCCAACAGCTGCTATTAAGTAAGTGTGACCAATCAGACTTCTGGTGGGAGAAACAGCCCAGAGATAAACCACTTTTCACACAAAATTCTTTGAAAACCTCTTTATTTTGCTACCACAGTAGAAACCTTACTTGTTAACTAAAGAAAATAAATATCTCAAGAGACAGCATATTACAGTAAACAGCAAATAAAACATTAAAAAAATAAGATAATTATCTTTCCTCCCTTCAGATTTATATTCTGTTTTCTTCAGCCATTAGTAAATTAACCTTTTATTTGTGTCTATAAGTCACCAAATTTACTTATTTGCTCTCAAAAATTGGACATGACTTTACTTTCTCTGTCAGTCATTTGTCAATTTCACAGGTATTTGAGGTGCCCTCTATCTAAATCTTTTTTCTGCCCATCCCCCAAACACACACACATACACACACACACACACACACACACACACACACACACTCATCAATCCTGTTTTTCTCTGTGTTTACATTGCCCCACTAAAGGGGGCTAGGGAGTAATAATACGGACTTGAAAGTTTCCCTTCTTTAGCTTTAACTCTTAAGTCGTCAGGTACTGTTCGTGTGTTCTAAATACATAAATGAGATTTTAAATTATATTGCTCAGCACACTTGCTGAGCACACATCATATAGCAGATGCTATGCTAAGCCACTGGGATATATCCTTCAAAATGCCAGCATTAATCATGACTTCTTCAGCTATATTCTAGGAGGGAAGATAGACATTAAACATGTCACCGAAATCATGATGATTGTTATGAAATACAGAATACTTCCAAGGAAGAGTATAACAGGGATATAAAATCTAATGTGGGATCTAAAGAAGGCCCCCATGATGACATGCTTAGCATAGTGGTGAGGGCAGAAGAAGCAAAGGGAGAGAGTGGCAAGAAATTAGGTGAGGAGCACGGGTCAGATATTGAAGACTAAGCAGCATTTAAATCCCTGGATGACTCATGGAATGATTTAATAGAGAAGAGTATCATTAACTGATTTCATTTCTCTGTTAGTTCACCATCTTCATATGAGTTTAATATTTCCTTTCCAAAGCAAAGAGTCCATTTTTAAAACTATTTCTGCAACAGGCTAAAGTTGCTTAAGTATTTAAATCTACTATTTGTAAAACTGGCTTTATTCCCTCTTTAGGATATGTTTACACAATAACCATGTTTCCTAGGTATTTGGGTAGTAATTAGTAATAATGCAGTCAGTTAACAGATACACTGATCATTTTATTCCAAGTTGATATTGAGTCTTGGGGGACAATTTCTGGAATCCACTGATTCCAGAAGATCAATACATTACTTACAAGAAGCATCTCTTTTTGGTAGCTTATTGATGATTTCATGTAGTTTGGAAACCAGTCTGATCTACCACAATATACTCAACCTCAGTGAAATCTTTCAGTCAATGTAGACCCTCAATATTTCATCTTATATTTACATTAACATTCTTACTTATAACCATTATTTTAAAACAAGAAGGGGATATAGAGATAACTGAGTCCAGATCACTTCTATTTAGAGATACCAAGGTATTCAATGATCAGCCCCAAACCACAATATGGTTAAGAACAGAGCAAATGGAGCTATTCAGACTGGTCTCCTGATTTAGTTTCAAAGTTTTTGACCATGCCATACAGCTTTTCCCAGTCCTAAAATGTAAGTTCAAAGGCCACGTAATACAAAGAGATATCCTGAGATAAGCCGTAATGGAAAAGAATATAAAAATGAATATATATATATATGTATAACTGAGTCACTTTGCTATATAGAGAAAATCAATACAACATTGTAAACCAACTATAATTCAATGAAAATAAATAAGTGAATAATTACATTAAAAAAATCAGACCCAGCATATATCCAGACCAAACTTTAATTCAAAAAGATACATGCACCCCTATGTTCATAACAGCACTATTCACAACAGCCAAGACAAGGACACAATCTAAATATCCAATGACAGATGAGTAGATAAAGAAGGTCTGGTATACTACTCAGTATAAAAAGTATACTGATAGAATACTACTCAGCCATAAAAAGATCAAATATTTCCATTTGCAGCAACATGGATACAACTAGAGATTATCATACTAAGTGAACTAAGCCAGAAAGAGAAAGACAGGGCTTCCCTGGTGATGCAGTGGATAAGAATGTGCCTGCCAATGTAGGAGGCACAGGTTTGATCCCTGGTCTGGGAAGATCATCCCACATGCTGTGGAGCAACTAAGCCTATATACCACAACTATTGAGCCCGTGCTCTAGAGCCTGGGAGTCACAACTACTGAGCCCATGTGCCCCAACTACTGAAGCCACCACACTCTAGAGTCTGTGCTCCACAACAAGAGAAGCCACCACAATGAGAAGTCCATGCACTGCAACTAGAGAGTAGCCTCCACTGGTCACAAATAAAGAAAAAGCCCATGCAGCAATGAAGACCCATCACAGCCAAAAATAAATAATTAAAAATTTTATTTAAAAAAGAGAAAGAGAAAGACAAATACCATATGATATCACTCATATGTGGAATCTAAAATACAATGCAAATGAACCTATCTATAAAACAGAATTAAATAGAGACAGGCTGGTGGTTGCCAAGGGGGAGGGGGTTGGAGGAAGGATGGAGTAGGAAGTTGAGATTAGCAGACATAAGTGATAAGCAGATAAATAAAAAGGTCTTACTGTGTAGCAAAAAGAACTATATTGAATATATGTATAATATATATTGAATACAATATCCTATAATAAGCCATAATGGAAAATAATATTTAAAAAGAATGTATATATATGTATAACAATTTGCTATAATTGTAACAATCACTTTGCTATACAGCAGAAATTAACACAACATTGTAAATCAACTATACTTTAATTTTTAAAATGTGGGATATATGTATACTTATGGCTGATTCATGTTGAGGTTTGACAAAAAACAACAAAATTTTGTAAAGCAATTATCCTTCAATAAAAAAATTAATTAAAAAGAAAAAAATGTTGGACCCAGGACTCATTACAATAGTTACTGTGCCAGTAAGTTTGATAAAGAAAATGTAATTTTGTGCCAGTCAGCTGACTTTAAGAACTCGAATCAGAAAACAAAACAACTCCTCAAAGCAAACCTCAAACTTTAGTGCTCTTCTTGATCAAGATAAGGGCTGCTTGGACCCTTACACATAAAAGAGGTGCATTAAATAATTGTTGTTTAGTTGCTTAATCATGTCCAACTCTTTTGTGACTCCATGGACTGTAGCCCACAAGGCTCCTCTGTCCTTGGTATTTTCCAGGCAAGAGTACTGGAGTGGGGTATCATTTCCTTCTCCAGTTAGTTATCAAGGTTCAAATTCTGACATTAACTTCTGTTAATTTATACCTCTTTTAAAAAAGAAAACTTTTTATTAAAACTTTTCAAAGGGTTTACAGAATGTAAAACAGTTTTTATAAACTCATAACTTGATATGAAATAAACTTAAATTGAATGCACACAATTTCCTTTCAAGATAATCTGATTTTTTAAAGTTAAAATGCTTGAAAAAATCTTCTGCTTTTGTGATTCCCCAAATAGCCTTTCGAAAAAATAAGGACAACTTGAATTTGCTCATCCTTAAAGAGGAGCCTGTTGCTTCCACTCATTTCAACAGTAGTAACTTACTTAGTTTTTGTTATTTACTCATATACACTCTATGGGTTGTGCACTCCCTGGATGTAATAAATGCTTGCTGCTGGACTGACAGATGTGTTTGATCTCCTGAGCACTACAGCAGCGAGCACAGATACACAGATGCTGAAAGGGAGTAGTTTATGGATTTAGAAAGGGAGGAAGGCCAGGAGAAGAGGTTAGGACTCATCAAAGAGCTGAAACACTGAATTCTATGTGCCATATGAAATTCACATCTGCAATTATTGGAAACATATGTAGGAAATTTAGTGAAGCTGTGCTGCACTCAAAAAAAGTGTTACAAATTACTGTTATTATTAGATAAATAAAATAGGGTTCTATTTTGATCTTTTGTTTTCCTCCAAAATATTGTTACAAATTTCAAGAGGCAACTTACTAAGTAGTGCAGCCTAGGCTCTAGAATACACTAAATATCTATAGTTACTTCCCACAGGCCAGACTTTGAGTTCTGGCTGGGCATGTAATGATACGACAGTTGCTTCCTGGATGAGCTCACAAATCAGTCATACAGGTGAAATCTCTCTCTCACCATGGGCATCAATTCGTATTAGCCAAGGCTTTATTTTTCTATATTCTCATGCTTTGACATCTTGTGGCCTTGCTGACCCTGAAGGGACTGACCTTTCTGGGGGTTTAGCCAATTCTTAGAGAAAGAGCAAACAACTCACCTGGGAAATGTGCTTTTCACATGTAGACCAACCAACCCAGAGCCATTTCTCCAGTCACTTCTTTTACTGGGCTCTTGCACTCTGGGCTACTATTGTCCTGCCCCAAATACCTCAGAACCAGGTACCAGACAAACAGGGATAGCTGCTATGCCACAGAGCCCACTGAAATTATTCAAACTACCCAATCCTAAACCTGCTTACCCTGCTTCACCAGTTCCTTTCCACAGAAACCACAATATAGGCTTGTGACCATGGTTTTCTCTTGTTCTGTCTACCTCCTGACTGACGCTGGTGCTTCCCCACATGGCCTGGCATGGTAGCCTGTCTTGTGTTTGTAGGGATCTGTGAGCAGAACAAACTTTTTCCTTCATGACAGTCATGTCTGTGTCTGAATGTCTTACCAGTTCTTATTAAAACAAATCCTGGTTCCCCTTAGAACATAACTCCCCTAAACCATTATCTTCTTTCAACTTGGGGCTCTGAGATAATTTGTGGGTGGTGGGGAAGCATAAGTGTGCATGAACAAGGCATTAAACATCTACAATTTACAGCAAAATGACTTATGAATTCTTTATAATTAAAGGAAGGAAAAGGTCATGAAATGAATTCAAGAGAACTCGATCTCATGTTGTGTCCAGTGTGTGAAAGGCAATAACTTAAAAGCACTTTAAAGATAAAGCTAAGTGCCAAGCTCCAAATAAATTTCAAGGAATGAGACAGTTTGTCCATATAGGTCAGACTATATTTATCATTTTCATTTAATTCATTCTTCAGAAATCTTGTAGCAAGGTCTTTCACAGCATGGATGAAAACATCTGTGGTCAGAATATACTGATGGTGGTAGTTGAAAGTACTTGTACTTTGAAGGATTAGATGGAACCCAGAACTGAGTAATTTTTACACAGTTATGAGAATAATGGACCATGTTAAGGAATTAAAATTTTACAGTCATATATACTTTAGGAACCAAAATCAATATTAATTAACATTGTTAAAATGCTCTTAAGTGTCCTCAATATTTTAAAATACATTTTACCTACTCTTTAGGCATACATTGATGATTATGAAATGGTGATTGAATTAAAATCTTTTTTTTTTAACAGAAAGAGCAATAGTAAAAGAAAGAGGATTTTTATTTTCAGAATGGATGATAGAATTCTCCCTTCTTCCAACATGAAAACATGGCTCTAGTTTCCATGACCCACTTGCATGAAGACCATTTATAATGCATTTCTATGCTTAACTGTAGCCATGATGTAGGTCTTCTTACATCTTGTACTACCAGATCATTCGCTCAGCACTTGGCTGTCCCTACCTTTCTATCATGCACATACTTAATAGAAATTATTGAATAGACAAGGCAGATGCCCTGTGTTTTTGTGTTGTTGCTGTTTTCCCCACACTGATTAGGTAAGTGCATATCCATATGACAAAGTTCCAGGCATTATTCAGTTATCAAACCAATGAAGGAAGCAAAAGAAAAAGTAGCCTAGATAATTGCATTATGAAAATTCTCAATGAAATGTGTTACTGTTCAGCATGGAGGCATCATATAATTATGTTTATCCTGAGAAAGGATCCCTTGAAATGCTGCAGCTATGGAACCAAACGAAAATCCAGAGTATCTGTACCATGACAGACATTTATTGCCAAGAGCTTGGTGCTAGCCCACTAGTGGGCGTGGATAATATCTACCACTGTCTTCAAGAACATTCTTAAGACATCTCAGAATCATTATGACTGGCCCCATGGAAAGACACATTTATCAAGGCATTGCAGCAGATTGTTGTTGTTGTTTTTTCAGTTGACATGCAACGGAATGGAATAATGACATTCATTTGTAAGTCAGAGGTCACAGTTGTCTAAGAAAGCAATATACATAACAAAAATTAATGCAGCAATAGAATTCTGACTGGTCTGTTGTAGCAATAAACCATCAAATGTGAGAAATTAGAAAATAAACTCTCAAAGGGATGAAAGGGGTCATGAGGGCTACCCATACCTCAGATGCTTAGGGAAACGGTGAGGAACTTTACATATATTGAGTGATTAAGCTGCCTGTGCTCTCTACTATGTGATCACATTTTAATCACAATAGCCCTAAGGGCAATGATAATGTCAGCTATAATATTAATGACAAACACTTTTGAGGACTTGTTGTGTGCCAGATACCAAGAGTTTTACATATATTAACTCAGAATTAAATTTATTCAACAAAGCTGTGTGGTAAGACACATGATGGTACCCATTTCAGAGTTGTAGAGACTGAGACAGCCAGAAAGTTGAAGAGACCAATATATATCATGTAAGAAACTGCTGGACAATGCAATAATGAGAAGGGAAGATTCAAAATGGAATCGGGTTGTATAAATGGTTGTCATCCAAAGGAGAGAATAAATTGGGTCCCTATGGAGCCAAAGTTTTTTGCCATGAACAATGGGTGGAGGAAACAGGATGATATTTTGAATTGCTCATGATTGAATACTCTGCCTAAGAGAATCAGGAACTCTCCAGTAATCTCACTATCACAGGAAGCTTCAAGTATTAATAAAACAAGGCAATCACCAGGCAAATTAAAATGAAGCAAAGTAGCCAACCTTTCGAATTTCAATAATCTGGATTTCAATCTCAGCTTTGTCACTTAACTGTGTGACTTTGAAAGTGAAAGTATTAGTCACTTGGTCATTTCCAAATCACTGCAACCCTGTGAACTGTAGCCAGGATCCTCTGCCCATGGAATTTCCCGGGCAAGAATATTGCAGTGGGTAGCCATTCCTTTCTCCAGGGGATCTTCCCAACCCAGGAATAGAACCCGTGTCTCAAACAGACTCTTTACCATCTGAGCCACTAGATGTGGCTTTGGGCAAGCTCTTCACACACTCTGTAACCATCCCTCCTCAATATGAATGGAACAAATGAAGGTACTTGGTTCACAGATAATAGTGCTTGCCACATGTTAAACTCAATACAATGCATCACTTTGCAAATACACCAAAATCATTTGACAACAGTTTATATTGAGCACATTTCTAAAGTGTGAAGTTGCAGTATGCCCTGACTGGTGGTGGTGGTTTAGTCGCTAACTCATGTCCAGCTCTTGCGATCCCATGGACTATAGCCCATCAGGATCCTCTGTCCATGGGATTCTCTAGGCAAGAATACTGGAGTGGTTTGCCATTTCCTTCTCCATGCCCTGACTAGCTATATGCAAAAAATACATACCTGGTGGGTTTTTCCCTTATCTTTTATGTCTTTGGCTTTTATGTGGATTTCATTATTGACAGTTCTATGAGAATTTTACATCTAAAGGCAGCACAAAGAGAACCAATGGTGAATATATTTAGCTCATGATTTTTGTTTCTGTGAGAAATAATTCTAAAAATTTATTTTATTTCATGGTGGTTGCAGTGGGTATGAGGGGCTTTCTAAATATTGAGGGGATGATGCCTAACTTTTTACTTACTCATTCTGAAGTTTCCCTACTAGTGTGATTCATACACAGAAAATAATTTTTGTGGATTTTTCCTTTTCTTACATTTGTCTGTTGTGGCATATTTTCCCTAAAATACAGCTGCCAGTTTGATCTGCATGCTGCGTCAGCTGGAGAGGTATGAAATGCCTTTCTCACACAATTCAGCTGGTCCGATAGAGTGGCTTTGATTTTCTTTCCCAGCTGTTGTGTAAATTGGCTGCTCCTTGAGTGTATTAGAACTAGTTTATGTTTCATAGCATTTAATAGCTTTAGAATTACCAGAAATAGCTGTCATAATAAACATGAAAGTGACAGCACTCATTCTTCTTGAAGAGACACAAACTTTCTCCCATGTATTCCATCCACTACTCTGAAAGGTAAAAGCAACTACAGTACATCTACAATTCCAAATTTGCAATCAAGTATTTAAGAAGGTTCTGCAAATCTTCCTTCTTTAATTCTTTCCTGTTTTAAATTTTAGGTGCTTCATTTTCTTTATTTTAATTTTCCTTTCTCCATGTACTACTTATCAGTATGAAAATAATCCTTCACCTTCTCAATTTCACGTAGAACAAAAGATCAGATGTATATGACACCTACTCTCTGTGCTAAATATGATCTATGCTAAGAAAAATAGAATGAGAAAATGGGGTCTAGAGAAACAAAGAGGAAGAATTTGACATATATGATGGGTTCTCAGTTATTCTATCCAATACCCTCTCACCACCTCCAAGCCATCCAGGCCATCTACTTTCCCTTTCAGTCCCTTCTAACCAGTAAGGTTGCTCTGAGCCACAAAATGAACTTTTTAAAATGGACCATAGAAATCTATTTTTTTTTAACAAAGAAAAGCCTTTTATTTTTTAGGCATGAAACAAAAGCCCTAAATAGAAATGATCATATAAAAATATATAGAATTAAACTTACACAGGAAATAATTGTACTTGAAATACCCCTCATTTGGGGGATAAGATTGTGTCCTTGTTCTCAGCAAGTTTGAAAAGGAAGATGATGCCTCTGTAAACATATCAGACAAAACTTTCCTTCAACTCTTACTAGAAATTGTCAAGTTCCAATCACGTGCTTAGGACTTCCCAGGTGGCTCAGTGGTAAATAATCCACCTGCCAATGCAAGAGATGCAAGAGATGTGGGTTCAATCCCTGGTTTAGGAAGATTCCCTGGAGAAGGGCATGGACACTCCAGTAATCTTGCCTGGGAAATTCCATGGACAGAGGAGCCTAGTGGGGCTATAGTCCATGGGGTTGGAGAGAGTTGGACACAACTGAGCACAAAGAGCACAACATGCCTTAATCACTGGAGAATTCTGTCTCCAAACTGGCCTTTAGGCTATGAGTGAGGGCATCCTTTTGAATTAATCCACGTCCTCTGAGTTGATCCCTTTTATTCAGCTCCAAAGCATCTCAGTGAATCTAGCTTCTTGGATTCTTCTCCCTACTCTCAAACTTGAATCACAGACAATGTTTAAAATAATAGAAGTTCTAGTTTTGCTAACCCATAATTAGACATGAAACATACTTCTTTCTACCCTAGAAGGAAATAGTCCACTTAATGTTTGATGAACTTACATAAGGAAACAAGTGGGGAGTCACAGGTTATTACAACTTGATATGTGGGCAACTTCATAGCCTTTGGAAAGGAATGGTGATCTACTGATATCCTGAAAGTTATAAGCAGAAAATTCCAGTCATCTGGTGTTCCATTTTTCCTACCCGTTAAAATTCCAGCTTGAATCCAGAACAGTGGCTGCCACACCAGGCCCTGAAAGATTTGCACACCCTAAGAAGACTAGTTTTCCTCATTCACCTCTGAGTTTTAAATTTGTTTTTGTTGTTGTTGTTTAGCCACTAAGTTGTGTCTGACTCTTTGTGATCCCATGGACTGTAGCCCACCAGCCTCCTCTGTCCATGGGAGTCTCCAGGCTATAATACTGGAGTGGGTTGCCATTTCCCTCTTCAGGGGATCTTCCCAACCCAGGGATCAAACCTGCATTTCCTGCTTGGCAGGCAGATTCTTTACCACTGAGCCACCTGGGAAGCCCTTGAATCAATTTACTAAGAGCTTATCTACCTCTGCCCTGTCTTGGCCTGTTACAAAGGAGTGTAAAAAGAAGCGGTCACCCTTTGGCATTTATAATCCCAGGTGGACAACACTGTCAACTTCTACTGAGGTTATTTTAACTGTCTTTTATGACATGACCCTTTTCCCGCTCTCTCTTTCTCCTTTAGTTCTGTTGATTTTACACTCAAAACAGTCATCTGAACATGGTCAGCTCAAGCTGATTCTTTTAATGGTGCCAGGTGGCATGGCTGAGTGTTTGACCTCCCTTTCATTAAAAAAGTTTTATTTGTACTGAGCCAGCAAGCTTTTTATTTCAGACCCAAATGAAGAACTGAACAGGCACGGGGCACTTGGCCTGTTTGTAACCATCTAGTGCAAGTGACTTTTGACGATACCAAATCCTTCCCCACTTGTGAGTTCACCCTTGAAACTGAGCTAAGGGAGAAAAAGTCACAAGGGCAGTCAGGGTTTCCCAGGAATCACTCCCAAGTATAGCTTTCACATCTGACAAAAAGGATAGTAGTTAACTGACATCCCTCCCATAGCAAAGGCAAAGTTGTTTAAACAATTTTAAGAGCCAGAAAAGACTTGGTTTATAAATTGATTTATTCATAAAGTGTAATTTGTGGGTCTAATTCAATCTTGCACTGTTAGAAGAAATAGAAAACATAGCTAACTTTCATTCCTTGGGATGTAGCTGTCGTCTCAGAGAAAGCGTATGTCCCATGGGAAGACACAATTAGATCTGTCTTCTTAGAAATTTCCATTTCTTAGTGCTACTGTGATAAATTCCCTCCACATGCTAAAAACAGATACAGAGCAATGGTAGATAATGAAGATTTGAGGTTGCTGCTGAAACTCACAGGTTCAGTGGTAGCTGGAGAATCCTGCCTTTTCACTACAATGTGAGCAATTTCAGTACTTATTTTTACATGTCACCATTAGTTCAAGTGTCTCCCTCTCATATTTATTCATATCTTTTGAAAATGTTTATTTTATGGTCCCAAGAATAGCAGCACTGTTTACTCTTTGATCACTCATAGTTGCTCCTAAATTTATAAGATTATGTGTATTGTTTTGCATTTAATCAGTTTTAAAACTTTAGAGCTTAGGGCTAAATCTTAGATTACCAAAACTGAGTGTGAAGAATATCAAAGTATCCACATTTGCAGGGAATTATTATTTTGCTTTCATCTCTCCAACCAGGCAATTAAAAATAACAAAGAATTAATAAAAGACACAATAAATTTTAATATTCAGAATGGATGAGTTTCAGGATAATGAGGTCTTTAATACGACCTTATAATATTAATGTTCTCCTGGTGATATTTTCTATCAGTCTCTGACAGTTTATTTTATAACCTTTACCAGGTTTTGTCATTGTTAAGTTGAATTTCTTCTTGCACACAAGCATAAGTATCACAAATGCTCAGGCTTCCACTCTATTCCTGACAATTAAAACAGTTCCTTGGACATACATGTTCTCAGCTATTATTTATTGAGTGAATGAATAAATGAATGCAATTGGGCAGACATCGAAAGCAATACAATAAACTTAGAGCCTTTGTTCATGTTATTCTTTTTAGGAATTTATTATAAGGTACGCCATGAACAGGGTCATTCAGCATAACATTTTTCACATCCCCAAACTAGAAGAGCTGACAGAATTCCCTGATAGATTAGATGTGGAACACAAAATAGAAAAGTAGGCAAAGTTGTGGCCTGAGCAACAAAGAAAGGTATTGTTATTGACCATGGTGAGGAGATTATAGCAGTCTCCATTTACCAAAAGAACTCTCAGAAGCTCAGTCTGACATATACTAAGTCACATTAAGAAATGTGTCACTAAGACACATTAAGAAATTAGAGACAGCAGTTTGGGAGTCCAGAGGAGAAATACAAGCTAGTGGCATAATTTTAGTAGCCATCAGTCAGTCATGAAATTTCATGTAACCACCTAAAAATTAAACATAAATAGAAAAGAAAAGAGACTTAAGGACAAGGTCCTGGGGCATTCAAACACTTAGATATCCTGGGAACAAGGGAAGAATCAATAAAAGAAACCAAATAGCAGTAGTTAGAAAAATAGGAAGAAACTCACAAAAGTACACTGCCCTGGAATCCAAGAGAAGAAACCGTGGCAAGAAGGAGACCATGACCAATGGTGGCAAATTCTACTGCTAAATAGGATGAGAGGTGAGAAATGGCTTTTGTTTATTCTGGGGGTCACTGTCAACATAGGGCTCATTGAGGAGAGCTTTCCTGTGTTCACAACTGTGTGCAAGTTGGGCACAAGTTATTAAAGCATCACAGGCAGAATGGGTATGATTTGGTTGATAGTGCTCTTGGAACCAATATGCATGGCTTGGTGATAGGCAGAAAGTGGACATGAAAGGGAGGTCAATGGAGAGGATCAGTTGCATTACAGAAGCACTGGTATTAGGCAAAG
Source organism: Capra hircus (assembly GCF_001704415.2). Taxonomy (NCBI): domain Eukaryota; kingdom Metazoa; phylum Chordata; class Mammalia; order Artiodactyla; family Bovidae; genus Capra; species Capra hircus. The sequence goes on along the minus strand of NW_017189516.1, from coordinate 33,179,908 downwards.
TTGTAAGGATGACAAGGAAATTCCAACATGCCTAAGTTGAGCTACTCTGAGGGTATATCCAACCGAATTTGCTGACAGATCAAATGTCGGTTTGAGAAATACAGGAGAGTCAAGAATGACTTCTATGGCCTGTGCTTTATCTCATATTCTATTCCTCCTGGTGCTGACCAATGCACACAACCACTTCATGTTATCATCCGAAATATATGAGCATGTTTATCATTACATTTAATGATAAAAAAGAATACCATTTAAAGTGAGCTGAGCGTCCATAGATCCAGTACCGTACTCAATCATAACCATCCTCTTAGTACTAGATTAGTGATTGAGATTGGTCCTTAAGAAATATTATATAACGTATGCATCCAAAGACTTTTGTTCCTTTTCAAATATTCATTTTAGAAGTCAATGCAGTCTAATGATTTAGGCAGACTTTTCTTTTTAATTTTATTTTTTTACTTTACAATTTTACTTTTTTACTTTACAATTTTTTTACTTTACTGTATTGGTTTTGCCATGCATTGACATGAATCCACCACAGGTGTACATGAGTTCCCAACCCTGAACCCCCCTCCCACCACCCTCCCCATATCATTTCTTTGGGTCATCCCAGTGCACCAGCCCCAAGCATCCTGTACCCTGTATTGAACCTAGACTAGCGATTCGTTTCTTACATGATAGTATACATGTTTCAATGCCATTCTCCCAAATCATCCCACCCTCTCCCTCTCCCACAGAGTCCAAAAGTCTGTTCTTTACATCTGTGTCTCTTTTGCTGTCTCGCATATAGGGTTATCATTACCTTGTTTCTAAATTCCATATATATGTGTTAGTATACTATATTGGTGTTTTGAATTTCTGTTTTCATAAAGTTCTTTAAGACCATGTTTTATCCATAAAACAATAAAATGTGGCAACAGCAGAATGTTAAAGACATAGAAAGATATGATTTTTATTAAGTAAAAAAAATGCTATGACAGAAGGTTAAAGTTTGTCCCTGTTTTTGGAAAAAAAATATATATGCATATTGCATATATATGGTGGAATGACTTACAGTTCATACTTCCCTATGTCCTAGACCATTGATGGTGCCTCCTATACTGACTGGCCTTACTGTGGTCAACAGAATGGAAGCAAATATGACTCAAGCAGAGACTTAACAAGTTCTTGTGTATTGGGACTTGCCCTCCTGTCATGCTTAGGGCCCTCCAGAAATCATGCAAATCAGCCTGAGTTAGCATGCTCAATGATGAGAGACGTAGGGAGAGGCTTATGTCACCCTAGCCTTGACAAATGAAGCCATCATATACTAGCCAGCCCAGTCACCATGAGCTGACCACAGATACATGAAATCAGTCAAGCATGGCTCAGCTCAAAAGAAATGCACAGCAGAACCCAATTCAAATATCCAACCTGCAAATTCATTATGTTATGGACCAAATGTTTGTGTCCCCGTCAAAACTCTTATGTTGAAGCCCTAACCCCCAATGTGACTGTAGTTAGAGATAGGGCTTTTACAAAGGTAATTAAGTTTAAATGAGGTCACAAGGCTTTCCAATAGAAAGACATCAGAGAGCTTATATAAAGAGAAACCAGTGAAATGCCTCTCTCAATTCCTCCATAAGACTAACTCACTCCACAGTGGTAATCATGTTACAATACATGAGTGTATCATATCAACATATATTATACCTTAAACTTTCCCAATGACATATGTCGATTGTATCTCCACAAAGCTGGAAAAAATCTGCTCTCAGCAAATTACAAGTATACGGTACAGTATTATTGTTGAATTCAGACTTAAACTGAAGAAAGTGGTGAATGACCATCAGGTATGACCTAAATAAAATCCCTTGACAAATAGATTCAAGGGATTAGATCTGATAGGCAGTCCCTGAATAACTAGGGGCTGACGTTCATGATACTGTACAGGAGGCAGTGATCAAGACCATCCCCAAGAAAAAGAAATGCAAAAAGGCAAAATGGTTGTCTGACAAGGCCTTACAAATAGCAGAGAAGGGAGAGGCAAAGGAGAAAAGGAAAGATATACCCATTTTATATATCCATTTATCTTCATTACCTCCACCATAGTTTGGCCTCAGGTCAAACAACAGGGAGGGAATACAGCCCTGCCTAAGAACAGAAAATTGGATTAAAGATTTACTGAGCATGGTCTAGCCCATCAGAACAAGACCCAGTTTCCCCCTCAGTCACTCTATCTCATCAGGAAGCTTTCAGAAGCCTCTTACCTTATCCATCAGAGGAGAGACAGAATAAAAACCACAATCACAGAAAACTAATCAAACTGAAAAGTTATGACCAACCTAGATAGTATATTGAAAAGCAGAGACATTACTTTGCCAACAAAGTTCTGTCTAGTCAAGGCTATGGTTTTTCCAGTGGTCATGTATGGATGTGAGAGTTGGACTTTGAAGAAAACCGAGTGCCAAAGAATTGATGCTTTTGAACTGTGGTGTTGGAGAAGACTCTTGAGAGTCCCTTGGATTGCAAGGAGATCCAACCAGTCCATTCTGAAGGAAATCAGCCCTGGGTGTTCTTTGGAAGGAATGATGCTAAAGCTGAAACTCCAGTACTTGGGCCACGTCATGCGAAGAGTTGACTCATTGGACAAGACTCTGATGCTGGGAGGGATTGGGGGCAGGAGGAAAAGGGGATGCCAGAGGATGAGATGGCTGGATGGCATCACCAACTCAATGGATGTGAGTCTGAGTGAATTTCGGGAGATGGTGATGGACAGGGATGCCTCACATGCTGCAATTCATGGGGTCGTAGAGTCAGACATGACTGAGTGACTGAACTGAATTGAACTGAATCAAACTGATCACATGGACCACAGCCTTGTCTAACTCAGTGAAACTATGAGCCATGCCATGTAGGGCCACCCAAGACAGACATGTTATGGTGGAGAGTTCTGATAAAATGTGGTCCACTGGAGAAAGGAATGGCAAACCACTTCAGTATTCTTTCCTTGAGAACTCCATGAAAAGGCAAAAAGATAGGACACTGAAAGATGAACTTCCCAGGTTGGTAGGTGCCCGATATGCTACTGGAGATCAGAGGAGAAATAATTCCAGAAAGAATGAAGAGACAGAGCCAAAGCAAAAATAACACCCAGTTGTGGATGTGACTGGTGGCAGAAGTAAAGTCCAATTGTGTAAAGAGGAATATTGCATAGGAACCTGGAATGTTAGGTCCATGAATCAAGGCAAGTTGGACATGGTCAAAGAAGAGATGGCAAGAGTGAACATCCACATTTTAGGAATCAGTGAACTAAATGGACTGGAATGGGTTAATTTAACTCAGATGACCATTGGATCTACTACTGTGGGCAAGAATCCCTTAGCAGAAATGGAGTAGCCATCATAGTCAATGAAACACTCCAAAATGCAGTACTTGGATGCAATCTCAAAAACAACAGAATGATCTCTGTTCGTTTACAAGGCAAACCATTCAGTATCATAGTAATCTAAATCTATTCCCCGGCCAGTAATGCTGAAGAAGCTGAAGTTGAACCGTTCCATGAAGACCTACAAGACCTTCTAGAACTGATGTATGGCAAAACCAATACAATATTGTAAAGTAATTAGCCTCCAATTAAAATAAACAAATTTATATTTAAAAAAAATAGAACTAACACCCCAAAATTATGTCCTTTTCATTATAGGGGACTGGAATGCAAAAGTAGGAAGTCAAGAGATACCTGGAGTAACAGGCAAATTTGGCCTTGGAGTATGAAACAAAGCAGGGCAAAGGCTATAAGAGTTTTGCTAAGAGTCATAATAAACACCCTCTTCCTACAATGCAAGAGAAGACTCTACGCATGGACATCACCAGATGGTCAATACCAAAAACAGATTGATTATATTCTTTGCAGCCAAAGATGAAGAAGCTCCATACAGTCAGCAAAAACAAGACCGGGAGCTGACTGTTGCTCAGATCATGAACTGCTTATTGCAAAATTCAGACTTAAATTGAAGAAAGTAGCAAAAACCACTAGACCATTCAGGTACGACCTAAATCAAATCCCTTATGATTACACAGTAGAAGTGACAAATAGATTCAAGGGATTAGATCTGATGTCTCTCAGGCAAAGAAGAAAAGGAAAGATATGCCCATTTGAATGCAGAGTTCCAAAGAAAAGCAAAGAGAGATAAGAAAGCCTTCCTCATCGATTAATGCAAAGAAACAGAGGAAAACAATAGACTGAGAAAGACTAGAGATCTCTTTAAGAAAACTAGAGCTACCAAGGGAACATTTCATACAAAGACGAGCACAAAAAAGTACAGAAATGGTATGGACCTAACAGAAGATATTAAGAAGAGGTGGCAAGATACACAGAAGAACTATACAAAAAAGAGCTTCATGACCCAGATAACCACAATGGTGTGATCACTCACCTAGAGCCAGACATCCTGGAATGTGAAGTCAAGTAGGCCTTAGGAAGCATCACTACGAACAAAGCTAGTGCAGGTGATAGAATTCCAGTAGAGCTATTTCAAATCCTGAAAGATGATGCTGGGAAAGTGCTGCACTCAATATGCCAGCAAATTTGGAAAACTCAGCAGTGGCCACAGGACTGGAAAAGGTCAGTTTCATTCCAATTCCAAAGAAAGGCAATGCCAAAGAATGCTCAAACTACTGCACAATTGCACTCATCTCACACGCTAGTAAAGTAATGCTCAAAATTCTCCAAGCCAGGCTTCAACAGTACATGAACTGTGAGCTTCCAGATGATCAAGCTAGATTTAGAAAAGGCAGTGGAACCAGAGATCAAATTGCCAACATCTGCTGGATCATTGAAAAAACAGGAGTTCCAGAAAAAAGACATCTACTTCTGCTTTATTGACTACACCAAAGCCTTTGACTGTGTGGATCACAACAAACTGGAAAATTCTTAAATAGATGTAAATACCAGACCACCTGACCTGCCTCCTGAGAAATCTATATGCAGGTCAGGAAGCAACAGTTAGAACAGGACATGGAACAACAGACTGCTTCCAAATCAGCAAAGGAGTATGTCAAGGCTGCATATTGACACTCTGCTTATTTACCTTATATACAGAGTACATCATGTGAAAGGCTGGGCTGAATGAAGCACAAGCTGGAATCAAGATTGCTGGGTGAAATATCAGTAACCTTAGATACGCAGATGACACCACCCTTATGCCAGAAAGTAAAGAAGAACTAAAAAGCCTCTTGATGAAAGTGAAAGAGGAGAGTGAAAAAGTTGGCTTAAAGCTCAATATTCAGAAAACTAAGATCATGGCATCCAGTCCCATCACTTCATGGCAAATAGACGGGGAAACAGTGGAAACAGTGACAGACTTTGGGGGGCTCCAAAATCACTGCAGATGGTGACTGCAGCCACAAAATTAAAAGACACTTGCTCCTTGGAAGGAAAGCTATGATTAACCTAGACAGCATATTAAAAAACAGAGACATTACTTTGCCAACAAAGGTCCGTCTAGGCAAAGCTATGGTTTTTCCAGTAGCCATGTAAGGATGTGAGAGTTAAACTATAAAGAAAGCTGAGCACCGAAGAATTGATGCTTTTGAACTATGGTGTTGGAGAAGACTCTTGAGATTCCCTTGAACTGCAAGGAAATCCAGCCAATCTATCCTAAAGGAAATCAGTCCTGAATATTCATTGGAAGGACTGATGTTGAAGCTGAAACTCCAATACTTTGGCTACCTGATGCAAAGAACTGACTCACTAGAAAAGACCCTGATGCAGGAAAGATTGAAGACAGGAGGAGAAGTGGCCGACAGGTTGAGATGGTTGGACGGCATCATGGACATGAGTTTGAGTAAACTATGGGAGTTGGTGATGAATAGGGAAGCCTGGCCTGCTGCAGTCCAGGGGGTCGCAAAGAGTCAGACAAGACTGAGCGACTGAACTGAACAGCACATTTTAAGGTTTTTAATTAATGGTAACTCTCTTCCACTTGAATCTTTAGCTCAATTGTTCATTATTCCTATACAGTCATACAATACATTTATCTATCCCCAAATACATTCTGACATGATTCAGCTCTAGGTCTTTTGAGTCTGGACCATCTAGCATATGGCCTGAAGCCACATGCAGCTCATGGGGTTAATAGGGATAATATTACTTCACTCACTGCATCACATTTGACACAGTTGGTAAGAAATTTTAGAGTTCAGATGAAACAAGGAAGAAACAGGTTCAACTGGTCACAGATTTAATGCCTATATTAAAAAGTAGAAACATTTTAAATAAAGTTTCATGTTAAAAGAAAAGGTTGATGAATCTGGCTGTAGTAAAATCATTTGTCACAGAACTTCATGTGGCACAATTTTCAGGTTGGATCATTGCAAGTGTGAGTTGGAGGTTGCCTACATTTTCCACTTATTATTTTTAAGATGCTGAGATAGATTTTGGATATGTTTATTGCTTTAATGCAATCATATGTCAATGTTGAAAAGTTTTACTGAGGTACCTTCACAAACCAAAATATCTGGGGGAGCTGGAGGACTCATGAACACCCAGTGGTTTATAGGATTTTGGTTTCTTATTGATATGATAAGACAGTAGGAAACAATAAACTTAAAGGTTTAAGTTTAAAAGAACATTCAAGGATATAAGAGAGAGAGCATAATCATTTATTCACATCTGGATAGAGTAGATGACATGCAGAGACTGAATTTATTTCCCATTACCAAACTGCCTTGAAATCAAATAATTTGGTGGGAATTATGTTAGAATTTTTAAAGACATTCAAGGATTTACTTTTAAAAATTGTATACATGGTGATGAATGTTAAGTAGAATTATTGCAGTGGTGATTTCACAATTTATACAAATATTGAGTCATTATGTTGTATACTTGAAACTATAAAATGTTATATATCAATTATATCACAATAGAAAATTAAGTAAAATGAAAAAGTATGAATCATAAAAGTCTTACAGCCATCACTGATTGTAAACCTTGTAAAGGATTTGTGCTCAGTCGTGTCTGACTCTTTGCGACCCCATGGACTGTAGCCCGTCAGGCTCCTCTGACCATGGGATTTTCCAGGCAAGACCACCGGAGTGGGGTGTCATTTCCTACTCCAGGGAAGCTTCCCAACCCAGGGATTGACCCAAGTCTGTTGCGTCTCCTGCATTGGAAGGCAAATTCTTTATCACTAGCGACAAAACCTTAGGATATGTCTAAGTTGAGAAACACCTTCCCCACTGATATGGTATAGTTTTAAGAGGATCTGCCGAAACTAAAAGCAACTGTACTCACCCAAAAGGCCAACTTATAGGGAAAGACTCTGATGCTGGGAAAGACTGAAGGCAAGAGAAGGGGGCAGCAGAGGATGTGATGGTTAGATAGCATCACTGACTCAATGAACATGAGTTTGAGCAAGCTCTGGGATATAGAAAAGGATGGGGAAGGCTGGTATGCTGTAGTTCATGGGGTCACAATGATTCGGACACAACTTAGTCACTGAACAACAACAAATACATTGTATATTCTGAAAGAACTTCATGACCTTGACATTAATTGTACTTACCAATCACACAGTCTCTAAACCCACTGTATTTCACTCCAAAACTCTTCTAATTCCCTTCTTTTGATTCCTTTCTGTTTCATTTGAAGAGGCCCAAACTGGAGCATGACTATAATGTCAAATTTCAAGCAAATCTGTCAATGAAGATAGCTCTGATGTGTCCCCAGGGCCCATTCATACTATTCATGAAATGAAAGTGCTGCTTTAGGGACAAATTAAGTATTTTGAAATAATTCATCCAACTCTATTTTCCTCTGAGGAATTTCAATGTGCCTCAAATGCCAGATATGATGTTTATCAGTATGTCTTAACATCAGAATTTGCATGACCTGTGAAGCTTCTAGGAGCAGCATTTCTATACATAACTAGTACTGTAAATTTTCTGTTTTTTAACCTGAATATTTTATTAAATTGACTGCAAAGAGGTAATAAACGTGTGCTCTTTTGACAATATGCTTGATCTGAGAATCTCATTTTTTGACACCATCCAACATTTTGGTAAAGATTACAGACCCTGTTTCTCCACTGGCTCATCATTCACACACATCTAGTTTAGATAATTAAAGGCATTGGCTTTATTGCTTTTTTCCCTTGAAAGGCTCAATACAAAATGCAAGGACTCTGTTTCCCATTGTTAGTATACAACCTCTTTGTCCTCTCAGTCTTGCTTGTTCTTTTAGCATTGTTGAGGATTCTAGGGATTCTTGAAAGGAATATTAATATGGATTTAATTGATCAATGACATAATTAAACCATTAAATCCAGGACAAGGGTGAGGTATAAACAGCCAAATTTTAATATGAGTTTTCAAAAGGATGTAAGAAAAATGCTTTCATGTGTATTGTAAATTTTCCTTTCAGTCCAGATAAATGCTGTAGACAAAAGACCCCCTGATCACTGTCCAGAGAATAATTGGACCACATAGCTTAATGATGATGAGTTAGCAACTTACATTTAAAAATTATATAAAATAATAATAATAAAGTTAAAGAATCATGTTGATGTCAAGCTATCAGGTTTTCCCGATATTTCTGTAAATTACCATTGAGAGTATTTGGGGATGGGTAGGTAGTTTAGGGGAGAAAAATGTCAAATTACTAAAAATACTCCACTTCTCTCATATCAAAGTTGGGTGCCATCACCCATCTTCATTTATCCACAATAGCCACACAATAATAGCCACTGACTTATCATTTCCTTGATAAACTTATGTTGAACAAAATATATCTGCTTATGTATTTCAAATAGTCTACACTCACTCACATAGAGCCACATTACAAACCCACACACAGAGAGATTTCAATGCAGTCTCCTATAAGCTGAACTGAGAAGGTTGTCTAAATTCAAAATTGTAAAAAAAAAAAAAAATGTTTTAACTGTATTGAGTTTTTTCCCACTAATTTTTGGCATCAAAGGTGTTTCTCTGCCAGCTTACACCCATGTAGTCTACAACATACTGACCACTCAACTGCAAAACACAAATGCTTAATTCTAGTGCTTCTTGAGGGTATTTAATGCTGTGACATAATAAATGCCATCATTTTGCTTAGGAGGAGAAATCTTCCTTATGTTAGAAACTGTAAAACTTCTTACATCACCACTCTTACAGTCAAACCACAAGGAACCTGTGTGAAGCAAATGTGACTCTTTTAGAGAGACTGAACTTCACCATTGTACTATGGGGTTGACTTTCTGAGGTTGGGCTTCCCTTATGGCTCAGCTGATAAAGAATCTGCCTGCAATGCGGGAGACCTGGGTTCAGTCCATTGGTTGGGAAGATCCCCTGGAGAAGGGAAAGGCTACCCACTCCAGTATTCTGGCCTGGAGAATTCCATGAACTGTATGGGGTCACAAAGAGTCAGACACGACTAATCAACTTTCATTTCACTTCACATCTGAGGTTAGTAGGAAAGGCCCAGTACTCTTTGAGATCTATGATAATTATAATAGTAGTTCACTTAGCACTTACTAAGTGTTTACCAAGCCCTGTTTTAAGCACTGTCTTGGCTACATTCCCCTGGAAACAGACCCTGAAAAGTGGTATGCGGTAGTTCCCCTGGAGATCCTCTTATTATCAACTCCAATGAGGGGGTGAGGAAAACAGGACTGGTCAGCAAGACAATCTGAGTACCACAGTGACAACAAGAGCCCCAGCCAATGCCATGGGGAGCTTGGAAGTTTGATGGCCATTCAGAGTTGTCCTGAATTAAAACAAGAGGACCAGACAAAATTAAGCACATTTTGGACTTGTGCTGACCTGCAAGATGTGGCATAACCTTGTTTGATGCAGTTCCCTCCAGGTAAGGGTAATTCCCAAAGAAGGACTCATCTGTGAGCTGGTAGCTGCCAATTCCCAACACTTGTAAGAATGAATTTCTTAGTCCTGAAGCAGATATCTGTGTGGTGACCCACAATACCTCCCTTATGTGTCTTTATGAACTATTTCACCTAATCCTCACAACCATCTTACAAAGCACACACTATTCTTACCCCACTTTATAGATGAGAAAACTGACACTTAGTTATTAATAACTTTGGGAGCCAGGACTTGAGCCCAGTTAAAGTCTTTAGTCCCCATCCTCTAAAGGAAAGGGACTACCTCTACCCTCAACTATTGTTTGATGAACTTACTTAAGAAGACAAGGGGAAGTAACAGATTATTTCAACTTTATAACTTGGACAAAAAAATGTCTAGCTTTTGAAAGGGATTGAAATCCACTGATAACATAAGATTTATTTTAATAATCATAAACCATCACTGGGTTTCTCAATTTCCCTGCCAACTAAAACTCCAGCTTGAGTTAAAGCTGTGTAATGGGCAAAAGTACATTATATAATACTTTGTACTTCAGCAAAAGTTTAAATGTTTTCAAATTAGCATTTTCTTAAAAGTCAAAAAAACTAGAGTGGCTTATACAACTCAACAACCAAAAAGCAAACAACCCAATCAAAAAATGGTCAGGAGACCTAAATAGACATTTCTCTAAAGAAGACATACAGATGGCCAATAGGCACATGGAAAGATAATCAACATCATTAATTATTAGAGAAAAGCAAATCAAACCTACAATGAGGTACTACCTCACAACAGCCAGAATGGCCATCATAAAAAAGTCTACAAATAAAAAATCCTAAAGATGGTGTGAAGAAAAGGGGACCCTCCTAGAGTATTGGTGGGTATGTAAACTGGTTTTCATGTAAAACTGTTTTCCACTATGGAAAACAATATGGAGGTTTCTCAAAAAACTAAAAATGGAATTACCATATGATCCAGCAATTCAACTACAGGGCATATATTCTGAAAAAAATAAAATTCAAAAAGATAAATGCACTCCTATGTTCAGAGAAGCACTATTCACAATAGCCAAGACATGGCAGCAACCTAAATGTCCACTGCCAGATAATGGATAAAGAAGATGTGTTACATATATACAAAGAAATACTGTTCCTGTTGTTCAGTAGCTCAGTCATGTCTGACTCTTTGCAACCCCATGGACTGCAGCACACCAGGATTCTTTGTCCTTCACTACCTCCCAGAGTTTACTCAAATTCATGTCCATTGAGTCGGTGATGCTATCTAACCATCTCTCCAACCATCTTATCTAACTGTTTTATGGCTGAGTAATATGCAGTATGAAAAGGCAATTTAATATTACTCAGCCATAAAAAAGAATGAAATAGCGCCATTTGCAGCAACAAGGATGCAACTAGAGATTATCATACTATCAGTAAGTAAAGTAAGTCAGAAAGAAAAAGACAAATACCATATGGTATCATGTATATGTGGAATCTTAAATGTGACACGAATGAACCTTATCTATGAGACAGAAACAGAATTAAGGACATAAGAGAACAGACTGGTGGTTGCTGGGGTGGGTGGGCGGTGGGGCAGAGAATGGGAAAAGGGTGGAGTGGGATATGGGATTAGCAGATGTAAGTTCTTACCTGTGGAATGGAATGGATAAACAACAAGGTCCAACTGTACAGCACAAAGATCTATATTCAATATCTTATGATAAACCATAATGGAAAGAATATTGAAAAAGAATGTATGTGTGTGTGTATATATATATATATATATATATATATATATATAACTGAATCACTCTGCTGTACAGCAGTAATTAACACAACATTGTAAATCAACTATACTTCAATATCCCAATAAATTTTTTTAAAACTTAGAACTAAAGTGGCTTATGGGTATGTTCTATATGATATTAAGGGGGGGGGAGTTAATTTCAATTTAATCTAAAGTGTACCAGGTGAACAGAAAAAAAGATGAAAGTCTCTCTAACGTATTTTATGAAGCCAACAGGACTTTAATATTAAACCTGATAAGCATTAGAAGTATTGCCCAACATCAGTTATGGATAGAGATGAAACAGTCAAAATATTAGGAAATAAAGTTAGAAGACTAACATATTATGTCCAGGCAGGGTTTATTCTAGGAATGCAAGGATGGATCAGTCATTATAAAATATATCAGCAAAATCCATTCTATCAAAAAGTAAAGTAGGAAAGCCTCATAATAATATCCATAAATGCCAAATAACCATTTGAAAAAACTCAGAGTTTTATTAATAAAAGTACCACACAAAACAGGAATAAAAGAAAACTATTTATAGTAGACTTCTTACCAAAAACCAAAACAAATATACACTAAATGTTAGTCACTAGAACAACTGCCACTATATATTAGGAAATAAGACAAGAGCATCTGTCTTTAGGGATACTACTCTTGCAACATCAGTGTGTTAGTTTCCTGGATCTCTTAAAACAGGAGTCCCAAAAACAACATAAAAAGACTTAAAACAACAGAAATATATTAACTCACAGTTCTGAAGATAACAAGTCTGAATCAAGGTGTTGGCAGGGTCGCTCTCTCCCAAGCCCTCCTTGCTTCTGGTGGCTGCTGGCAATCCTTGATGTTCCTTGGCTTGTAGATGGATCACCCCAGTTTCTGCTTTCATCTTTGCAAGGCCTTCTCCCCTCTGTGTCTGTGTTCATGTATCCCTCTTCCTATAAGAACAGCAGTCACTGGAACAGGGCTCACCTTAATTCAAGTATGACCTAATCTTATCTTTTATTACATATGTAAAGACAGGTAATGACTTCAATGTATTTTTTAGGGGACATAATTCAATGCACAACCATATATATAAAAGTTAAAATTCACATTAACTTTGGAACAGCAATCCTACTTCTGGAAATCGCCATAAAAATAAAAGCCCTATTCTTAGGATAGAAAAGATTATGGGTATATACATACACACATACATACATATATAGTGTTTAATATTTATTTTAATGTTGAAAACAAACTGAATGACATGAAGAGAGGAACTGTGGTATATTCATACCGTGCACTACATGCAGGGATTAAAAAATATATTAAAAGAATAAATTAGAGTTGGGTTAGCTGGCATGGAGGATTCTTTATAAAGTAAATGATAAGAAATGAGAAATTCAAGATGCAGAAAACTTTGCATTCAGTATGATCTTAATTTTATAAAACAATTAAACAGAATTCCTATAGCAGTATATATACTCTAACATAAGCTAAGGTTGTGAAGAAAAATCAAAGACTCAAAGTTGTTAACACAGGTTACTTTCCTGGGAGAATAGAAAGGGGGTAAGAATGATCAAAGAGGAAAAGGAGAAGCAAACAAAAATCAAAAGAGAAAAGAATGCACTAAAAATCTATGCAAGAATATATAACATTCACATTCATGTAAAGTTGCATAGGGGTGTGTGTGTGTGTGTGTGCGTGCGCGTCTGTATAAAAACTCGCCCTCCAGGGCTAAATAATTGAGTGAAAAAACTGTTGTAAATATTCTTACATAAAGATTCCTTAAATGAGCAGACTTGGATGACTACTAGAGTGGAGAAATACAGGTACTTATGCTCCCTTATATAGCTTGGTCAAGATATTCATCAAAGTATAAAGGTGGATGAAAAAAACCAAATAAGTAAGTAATGAATACATGTTAACGGCAAAACCTTAAAAAAATAATTTTAAACATACACAATAACTTTTTTTACATGTTCTGTGTATGCAAAGTAATATTTTAAGAAAGTGAAACTAAGTTCCTCCAATGGAATATAGTAGAAGAATATTCCATGCTGTTCTGCAGATAGTGTTGTGATTTCTGGGTGCTCTTCCCCACTGAATTAATATGAAAACCTCAGTTCTATAGTATCCTACTCATTGCCAGGTCTATAAGTGAAGCATGAAGTTCAAGTGGTCATGTATTTTCTGGGGAAAAGGTGATGGGGGGGCGGATAAAATTAATAAGGCTACTTAGCTTTGGAATTTCGTCAGATGGAAGCTGATAAGGGAAAGGACAGTGTTAGCTGGAGGGCTTCCCCGGTGACTCAGCAGTAAAGAATCCACCTGCAATGTAGGAGACTTGCAGGAAACGTGGGTTCAATCCCTGGGTCGGCAAGATTCCCTGGAGGAGGAAATGGCAACACACTTCGGTATTCTTGCCTGGAAAATCCCACGGACAGAGAAGCCTGGCGGGCTACAGTCCATGGGGTGGCAAAGGGTCGGACACATTTAACGACTGAGCACACATGCAGTCTGAGCTGAAAAAAAAAAAAAAAAAACCTGAAACAGAGTAGAGAAAACCCAGAGTTTTGAATATGTGCATTGGTGAATTTACCCTAATTTCCTTAAATTATGCAGGAAACCAGACTTTTAAGATATTTGTACTTTTTCCCTGCTACTACACCAGAATTCACCTGTTCAGAAATTAACTGGAGCATTTAATGCTGAAAGGGTCTTACACTGTCAGAAGCATCTTTCTGAGAATTAAAAACCTAATAGGATCTATTAAATAAAATTCAAATTAACACATTTTCCCCAAAGCAACAGCACAAGTGGATATCCATGCTGAGTAAGTCATTTTATTAATCCCTATGAATATGACATGATAAGTTTCCTTAAAGTGTGTCTAGTCTAGGAAAATAATTGTCTTAAGTCCACAATTAACCACAATTCAAACAGAGAAGACAAACTTGTAGTAGAAGAACAAAGGATATGTTAGGAGAGCAAAAAATGAAATGTAATTATGTCCAAACTGGGTAACATAAAACTTAGTATACATAAATAATCCCAATAAATATTCACCTACTACTCTACAAAAGACCAATAATATTAAATATTATGAAATATTGTTTGTTCCTATTGTGTTTAATAGTTGCAGCCTTAAAAGTATCCGCCTGTGAAGGGCACAGTTGATCACTGGGCAACTCACTTTGAGCACTCACTTTGTGCAAGAGGCTGCCCTGGGAAGGACACCTTATTAAGCTGAGAAGCAGGTGTGCATTCTTTCGTACTAAGAATAGTACAGGCAGTTACATCAAATTGTCAGCATCATGCTAATGGCAGCTGGTTCCTTGAGTGCTGATGAGTCTTTATGCTGTGTAAACTCTTGAAAGCTGAGTTTCAGTCCTAATGCTTTCCTTTGTGTCAGCCTCACATGCTTGGACAAATCATTTATCTTTTTTGAATTCCAAGAGGAATTCAAAACCCATTGGTAATAATAATTTTTTATGGCTGGATTATAAAAGGATAAAAAATACAACATATATATGAAAATGTTTTTATATGAATGCATGAAATTATTAAAATAATTACTGTGTACAGTAGAAGGCTGATAAAGGAGCTAAACATTAAGTTTGTTGAAAATGACAATTTCTGGGGATAAATGGAAATGGCAGGTAATGTGTTTTTTAGTCATCCCTACTGTTAGTAGTCAAGGAAGTGAGCCAGACTTTCAGCTAATGTCATAAACTCTGATCTTTAGAGGGTCATATAGCCAAACCAATCTGAAAACCCTTAACATGAAAGGGATGGGAGAAATAATCTCTAAATTTATTTTAACTTTCAACTTAATAATAATGAATCTGAGGACTGAGGTAAATATTTTGTGGATTTTATACACCAATGTCAGTTCAGTTCAGTTGCTCAGTCGTGTCCGACTCTTTGCGACCCCATGAATTGCAGCACGCCAGGCCTCCCTGTCCATCACCATCTCCCGGAGTTCACTCAGACTCAAGTCTATCGAGTCCATGATGCCATCCAGCCGTCTCATCCTCTGTCGTCCCCTTCTCCTCCTGTCCTCAATCCCTCCCAGCATCAGTCTTTTCCAAGGAGTCAACTCTTCCCATGAGGTGGCCAAAGTACTGGAGTTTCAGCTTTAGCATTATTCCTTCCAAAGAAATCCCAGGGTTGATCTCCTTCAGAATGGACTGGTTGGATCTCCTTGCAGTCCAAGGGACCTTCAAGAGTCTTCTCCAACACCACAGTTCAAACACATCAATTATTCGGCGCTCAGCCTTCTTCACAGTCCAACTCTCACATCCATACATGACTACAGGAAAAAACCACAGCCTTGACTAGATGGACCTTAGTCGGCAAAGTAATGTCTCTGCTTTTGCATATACTATCTAGTTTGGTCATAACTTTTCTTCCAAGGAGTAAGTGTCTTTTAATTTCATGGCTGCAGTCACCATCTGCAGTGATTTTGGAGCCCAAAATAATAAAGTCTGACACTGTCCACTGTTTCCCCATCTGTTTCCCATGAAGTGATGGGACCGGATGCCATGATCTTCATTTTCTGAATGTTGAGCTTTAAGCCAACTTTTTCGCTCTCCTCCCTCACTTTCATCAAGAGGCTTTTTAGCTCCTCTTCACTTTCTGCCATAAGGGTGGTGTCATCTGCATATCTGAGGTTATTGATATTTCTCTTGGCAATCTTGATTCCAGCTTGTGCTTCTTGCAGCCCAGCGTTTCTCATGATGTACTCTGCATAGAAGTTAAATAAGCAGGGTAACATTATACAGCCTTGACGTACTCCTTTTCCTATTTGGAACCAGTCTGTTGTTCCATGTCCAGTTCTAACTGTTGCTTCCTGACCTGCATACAGATTTCTCAAGAGACAGGTCAAGTGGTTTGGTATTCCCATCTCTTTCAGAATTTTCCACAGTTTATTGTGATCCACACAGTTAAAGGCTTTGGCATAGTCAATAAAGCAGAAATAGATGTTTTTCTGGAACTCTCTTGCTTTTTCCATGATCCAGCGGATGTTGGCAATTTGATCTCTCGTTCCTCTGCCTTTTCTTAAACCAGCTTGAACATCAGGGAGTTCACGGTTCACGTATTGCTGAAGCCTGCCTTGGACAAATGTGGATGTTTAGAATAATGAATATTCAAATCTTAGACAACAGTAGACTCTAAATTAGGAGACAAGTGACCACTGACTGACAATCTGAAAATAAGATGCCATCATTTATTAAAACTGCATTTCAGGGACTTTGGTTTCAGCTCAGACATCTAAAGAGCTTGGAATCATCATTCCATCCTCACAATAAGAAATAGCCAAACTGATTATCAAGAACTTTTCTTGGACAGATCAGAGAACTGAGATTGCTGGTCATATTACCATCCTAAAATATAGAGAGATGACCTTTTCCAGAGAAACAATTCTGTCATTTACTTATCTGGAGCTGAAGCCACTGGGCAGGTGCCATATAAGCTAGAAGGTACATTAAATTAGAAAATTTGATGACTTGCTAGAGGGTAGGTAGAAACTATCATGAGACTGAGAAGCTCCTGAGAGCTGAAGTCATGGGGAAGGGCCTACATTTTTACAGGTTTTACTTAAAGGAAACCACCAGCTCTTACAATCAAAAATCCTGAGAAAGCGCCTCACTTAGCCACAGGACCCTAGCTGGTGGAAGGGAAGAGAAGCCATAGTGAAATCTACCCTTTTCTCTTAGGCAACAAAAGGCTTAATCTCCAAGAGGTCTGCCATTCAAAGCTGGCATCAGGGAAACATTCAAGCTAGGTGAAGGGAACACTAGTCTGCCACAGACTCCCTGTGTCACTTTAAAAAAATGTACAGGGGGCAGGACTTCAATTGTATGTACTGGGGACACTGGAGGACAACCACTACAAGGGGGAAGGATTAGAAGGCATGTGGTAAAAAAGCTCTACCTCTAGAGAAGGGACAGAAACTTATAAAAGCCACCTTCTCTAGTCACAGGTCCATAGCATACTCCAAAGACTAGGATTTAATCAGAATTAGAGAAAGCTTCCCTACCACAAGGGGCTTTCCTTGTGGCTTAGATGATAAAGAATCATTTTTTTTTTTCAATGAAGGGATTTTTAATTTATTTTTAATATGTTTATTTATTTTAATTGGAGGCTAATTACTTTACAATATTGTAGTGGTTTTGCCATACATTGACATGGATAAGCCACGGGTGTACATGTGTTCCCCATCCTGAAGCCCCCCCCCCCCCGCCAATTCCCTCCCCATCCCATCCCTCTGGGTCATCCCAGTGCACCAGCCCTGAGCACCCTGTCTCATGCATTGAACCTGGACTGGATATTTGTTTCACATATGATAATATACACGTTTCAATGCCATTCTCCCAAATCATCCCACCCTCACCCTCTCCCACAGAGTCCAAAAGACTGTTCTATACATCTGTGTCTCTTTTACTGTCTTGCATGTAGGGTATCGTTACCATCATTCTAAATTCCATATATATGTGTTCAGTTCAGTTCAGTTCAGTCACTCAGTCGTGTCCGACTCTTTGCAACCCCATGAATCGCAGCACGCCAGGCCTCCCTGTCCATCACCAACTCTCGGAGTTCACTCAGACTCACGTCCATCGAGTCTGTGATGCCATCCAGCCATCTCATCCTCTGTCGCCCCCTTCTCCTCCTGCCTCCAATCCCTCCCAGCATCAGAGTCTTTTCTAATGAGTCAACTCTTCACATGAGGTGCCCAAAGTACTGGAGTTTCAGCTTTAGCATTATTCCTTCCAAAGAACACCCAGGGCTGATCTCCTTTAGAATGGACTGGTTGAATCTCCTTGCAGTCCAAGGGACTCTCAAGAGTCTTCTCCAACACTACAGTTCAAAAGCATCAATTCTTCGGCGCTCAGCTTTCTTCACAGTCTAACTCTTACATCCATACATGACCACTGGAAAAACCACAGCCTTGACAAGACGGACTTTTGTTGGCAAAGTAATGTCTCTGCTTTTCAATATACTATCTAGGTTGGTTATAACTTTTCTTCCAAGGAGTAAGCATCTTTTAATTTCATGGCTGCAGTCACCATCTGCAGTGATTCAGTATACTGTATTGGTGTTTTTCTTTCTGGCTTATTTCACTCTGTACAATAGGCTCCAGTTTCATCCACCTCATTAGAACTGATTCAAATGTATTCTTTTTAATGGTTGAGTAATATTCCATTGTGTATATGTACCACAGCTTTCTTATCCATTCATCTGCTGATGGACATCTAGGTTGTTTCCATGTCCTGGCTATTATAAACAGTGCTGTGATGAACATTGGGGGTACACATGTCTCTTTCAATTCTGGCTTCCTCGATGTGTATGCTCAAAAGTGGGATTGCTGGGTCATATGACAGTTCTATTTCCAGTTTTTTAAGGAATCTCCACACTGTTCTCCATAGTGGCTGTACTGGTTTGCATTCCCAGCAACAATATAAAAGAGTTCCCTTTTCTCCACACACTCTCCAGCATTTATTGCTTGTAGACTTTTGGATAGCAGCTATCCTGACTGGCGTGAAATGGTAAGATGGTAAAGAATCTGCCTACAATGCTGGAGAACTGGGTTCAATCCCTGGGTCAGGAAGATCCCTTGTAGAAGTGCATGGCAACCCACTTCAGTATGCTTGCCTGGGAAATCCCATGGATAGAGGAACCTGGCAGGCTACAGTCCATAGGGTCACAAAAGAGTTGGACACAACTGAGCAAGTAAATCCCTACCACAAGCTCTACTACTAAACCATAATAATAAGCCTCCAAAATATAAACAGTTTATTAAGAAAATAAATTACATACAAAGAGGGCAGATCACATGCTAAGCAATTTTATCAGTAAAATAAAAGGGGAGGGAGGACACAGGAAACTTTCAGAGGGGACAGAAAGACAGACATATCTATCACCTTGACTGTGGGGATGGTTTCACAACTGTATGCATATATCCAAACTCATCTAATTGTATATATTAAATATGTGTGGTTTTTATATTAATCATACCTCAATAAAACTATTAAAATAATAAATTATATTGTCATCTTAAAAAAAGCAGCAGCATTGCAGGAAGGAAAAAGAGATCAAGTGTTCCAGTCAGAGGCTTGGACCCACCACAAGCCAATTCTTAACATGCCAAAATCACAGGTTTCATTTCACACAGAAAGATGGCAGGAGAGTGACCTTGTAGTCAATAGCAGAGAGGATCTCTTCTGAGACTCAGATCAGGACAGGAGATTCTGAATACTCAGCAAGAGAAAAGGGGTTGGAACTATGTAGGTCATAAGGAAGAAAACTTCAAAAGATTGTTTTAAAGGGAGCCAATAACATACATGTATAGAGCTCCTGGTATGAGTCCACTAGAACAACAAGATCCAGGAGGTGGGCTTTGTCTGCCCAGGGCAGGAAATCCTTCAGTGCCTTGGTTGACACTTTACTGCTATCTCCAACTACTGAATTCAGATTCTCTCTAAACATCCAAAAGCTGATTTATTCATCACTTTACATCTCAACACTTCATTTGTGACCTAGGAACTCTAACCACTTCTTAGTTAGGCTGCTTTATCTATAATACTCAGATAATACTATATTTCATAATCAAAAGACAGGGGTTTAAATGCATGGCCATTGGCAGTTCTTCCAGCACTTCATCTCCTCCATGGTGAAGATGCATAAATAAACTGTCATTTGCTGGAGGTTTCAAGCGTTTCTGCATTCACTCTGGTCACTTCTATACCTTTAGAAAGAATTGCTTCCTCTCTTGGAATTTCTTCCTTCTGTGCTATATTGGTCAAATTTCTTATTACTTGCAGTTTAGAAATAACTAAATAATGGGATTTGTGCTAATATATAAATGATACCTATTTGTGGAGGGTAATAAGGAAGACCTTTTGATCGTAGAAAGTCAAATAGATCTTTTCTGTTAAGCTTCAACGTCATCGTCATTCCTAGCAGTGAAAAACCTTCCCTGAGAAGGTAACTCATCCAGTGAACTTGCATTCATATGCGATATCAGGAATAACTGTGTGGCTGGTCACTGCTGCTTTTTCTTTCTCTGTACATCATATTCTTATTAATCTTTCCTTGGGACAAAAATGAAACATTCTCACAAAGTGGTGACTTATTAAAAACTGCATGAGTTACTTTTTCTAATACTTCTTTACAATTGCATTGAGCCTCACATTACTGTATTTTTAAAAATCTATTAATTATTCAAAGTGTGCTAAGGGGTGTTTCAGAGACACAGCAATGTATTTCAATAGATAGTTCCAAATATCTTCTTTGGTTGTTTAATATTTATGATGCTTCTACCTTTATAAAATGTAATGGCCCTAGATCTCTTCTATGGAACATCACTTGCCTCACAATAAATAAATGGATGTAAAAGTTAAGCTAACTAACAAGTTCATCTTACAAGATTAACATCTTAGAGCAATTTGTAAAACAGAGAAAAATCTAAACCTATCTAGTGTTAATAAAAATAGCACCTTATATTTCTAATGCTTTAAAAGTTATAAATCATCCTTTCACAAAGTAACTTGTTTGATTCTTATAACAACTTCAAGACTTAGTTAAAACAGTATGTTATTTCCATTTCATAGATAAGGCAAATGAAGCTAAGAGAAATGTCATAACTTCCCCAAAGTACATATATTGAAAAGGATAATGGGAATAATAACCAAAAAACTAGTCTTTGATATCTGATCCTATGATCAATGTCAGGTTACAGAACTTTTATTGGAATTACTTATAGTAGTATGAAAATTGTATCACTCTGTTCCAGAGGAAATTGGAATACAACTGAAAGCAATTTTGTAATCATATATCTATGTCTCTATCTCTATATTAGGAAGTACTTGCAAGTTCACTCACTTGCTTTCACCTTACTGTTAAAGTAAAAACAAGTAGAGCTCACTGTGATTATTGTTGTTGTTCACTGGTATCACCTTAAAAGATGGGCAACTGTCTCCCCAAATTAATGTGTTCAGAAGAGATGGGAGTCATCTCCCAGATATTCATCTTTTAAGCCCACAGATGCCCAGTAGATACTCTAAATTAATATTCCTTGACATTCTGGTGTAATTTATGTATGATAAAGGGGTTCCTTACCCTCATAAATACTTTAAAGGTGAAGAAAGGGAGCTTGGAGGGGAGGGCGAGGCTCGAACACCAGCCCTGTTTTCCAGGTGTGGAGACTATATGCATCATAGAAACAGAGGATAGTAAA